>NC_081800.1:3328149-3673565 GCF_963082965.1 Carassius carassius | reverse complement strand
CTTGCAATTCAGAGGTCTTTTTTTCCTCAGATTTGGACTTTATATATTTTGAGAAAAGAAGTCAGAATTCTGAGAAAAATTCAGAATTGTGAGATATAAACTCTCAATTGTGAGGAAAAAAGGTCAGAACTGTCAGTTTATATCATGCAATTCTAAAAAACAAACTCAGAAATGCAAGATGTAAATTCACAACTGCCATAAAAAAGTTTACTTTATACAGCAATTTGGACATTATATCTCGCAATAAATATTTTTGAAGAAGAAGAATGATTGCAAGATAAAATGACGCAAATTCTGCGTTTGTTTTTAAAGATTGCATAAATTTGCAGTTGTGAGGGGAAAAAGTCAGAATTGTTATATAACTCACAATTGTACATATGAAACACACAATTGTGAGTTTATATCATGCAATTCTGAGAAAAAAGTTGGAATTGTGAGAAAAACAGTCGAAAGATGGATAAAAAGGCGCACATGAAACAAAAACCTCAAAAAATGCTATATGACCCGCCAAATGCTGGCCAAATCACAGATATGCCGATTAGCACGGGACTAATATTATCACAGGACCTCGGTGTTCGGTGAAAAATGGTAGGTCATTTGAGGGGGAAATTTTACTTTACAAATTACAGACATGGACGATTCACACAGGATTAAGATCACAGACAACCTCTGCAAATTTTACAAATGAAATGACTGGAGGTCACCAGGTAATACTCATCCCGTGCGAATAGGGCTTCTGAGCTAGTAAAGTGCTGCACCAAACATATTTAAATTAATTCATTTTCATACTTTTACTTGAAAATATGGCTCTGTTTATTGTAAATAAATGTATACAGAAACAAAAAAAGTGTTTTGTTTGCAAATGTCAGCAGCAGTATTTGCCTGTCACAATTAGCAGGCTGTAAACCCATTTTATATTTTCAAGAACCAAGTCAAGTCTCTCTGGATCGCAGTGGTGGACTGGTGGACAGGATGTCAAATCATATCCAGCCTGCAAGATGGAGAACTGCGTGGTGCAAATTGTGTTGAATGCTAGATTTTCCAAATGTTTATTCCATTACCTGATTTGCGTAATTCCTTTAGTGCTAAAAGTGCGGACTAAAAGTATGGAGCACTGCAAGCGCTGAGTGTGTCATTTGAGACAGGGCCAGAAAAAGGACAGACGGATAGATGGCATGACAGAGGAGACAGATTAAAGCCAAAATAGATGAAGTGAAAGGTAAGAAATATGAAGAGATGAACTGGATGAACGATAAGAGGAGATATATGGAGAGATGATCTGACCTTGCGGTGTTCCTGCAGGTTGAGTGAGGATGAGCACTTCTTATTACAGATGGTGCATACCAACTTCCTGCGAGCACTCCCTACATACACACACACACACACACACACACACACACACACAGGTCATACATCACATGAGCAGCAGGACACATCCTGATGGCATGAGGAGCTGCTAATGGAGACACTGCATCAGTTCCAAATAAACATCAGGAAGTCCTTACATGAAGCAGTTCCTGGGTCAGCATGAAGTACAACACCAAGACGAAAACATCTATATTTAAAAGGGGTGAAAGGTCAGCTAACACGTATTTCCCGTATAAAAGGAAGATACAATATCCCTCGATAACTGCTCTTAAAGCACTGGTTTATTGAAAATAATTTTAAAGGTCATATTCTACACTTTATTTGGAAATACACTTTAATCTTAGTCTAGGTTTTTTTCCGCAAAAACAGTCAGAATTTAGTGTTTTAGTTTTGTTCATTTGTTTGTTTTTGGTAGTGTGTCCTTAAAATTTCAATATGTAAATGAACTCTCTGGTGATTGGTTTATTTCAGCATATTGTTGAAACTTAAAGGCATAGTTCACCCAAAAATAAAAATTATGAAAAACAAAATTTCACACTCAAGTCCAGAGTTCCAAAGTTCCAAACCTGCATGATTTTCTATCTTACAGCATGTTGAACACAGAAGATACTGGTAACCAAAAAGTTGATGCTAGCCATGTACTTATATGGCTTCCAGTAACTACTTGATTACCAACATTCTTCAAAATACCTTGGGCCATATCATACACCCGGCACAATGCGGCACAAGGCGCAACGCAAATGTGTTTGCTAATTTCAGTCTGGCGCCGTTCACATTTTCCACGTCCAGCGCCACGTCGTTTAATTAGCAAATGCATTTGTGCCCATTTGTGCGCCCATGGGCATGCTGGTCTAAAAAAGAGGTGTGTTCAGGCGCATTGCTGCTCAAACCTGGTCTAAGTCTAACGTCAATGGGGCAATATTTTTTTTTGTTATTTAAAGAGCGCGTTGGTAGAAAATGCGCCTCTGGGCGGGTCCACAGTACGTGTTGACTTTGTTTATTACACACAGGGATGTGCATCACACAAACATGCCAAATATTAAAAACAGAAGGATTACAGTGTAAAAGAATATTATTGTGTAGGCTACATAAATATAAAAATGTAATGATGGATAGTCATTGCGTGTATTAGAATTAAGGTAACTATTTGCAATTCAGCCTATAACTACTTATAATGATGAATGAAATCTCTATGTTTTCAACTACCGTATTTTCCGGACTATAAGTCGCACTTTTTTTCATAGTTTGGCTGGTCCTGCGACTTATAGTCAGGTGCGACTTATTTATCAAAATCAATTTGACATGAACCAAGAGAAATGAACTAAGAGAAATGAACAAAGAGAAAACATTACCATCTACAGCTGCCAGAGGGCGCTCTATGCTGCTCAGTGCTCCTGAAGTCTACCCCAGAGCGCCCTCTCGCGGCTGTAGATGGTAATGTTTTCTCTTGGTTCTTGGTTCTAAATAAATGTGACTTATAGTCACAGTGTGCCTTATATGTTTTTTTAGACATGATGCGACTTATACTCAGGTGCTCAAACTCAAACTCCCATTCTAAACAGTGACGTTAGTTACCCTTTGTTACAGCCTTTACTGATGTAGAAACCACATGACAACAGTGTCGTGGACAAATGCGGAAGTAGTGTCTAGCGTCCAGCAAACCACTAGCTTGCTTCAAGCAGTTCCTTATTTACTTCTTCTTGCACATTTTATGATGGATTGTGTTACTTATTTATGGAACATAATTACTGTTTACCGTCTGCCACTGGTTCTGTCAACAAGGACAGCTCCCGTAAACGAAAGCATATGGGCCAACCAAATGAACCAAGAAGAGTTTGGGACAAGAGGAGAGAAAGAGCGAGGATCAGTATCGGTGTTGCATTTTCTAGATGGAGAGAGCTTCGCGACAAACTTCAACTAGAAAGAGATGCCGATCTCGCTTGTGTTTTACTTGACAGGTGAGTTGTTTTTATTCGTATCTTTACAGAAAATGTATGCAATTATAACAAACAACAAGATTAGTATTATGGGGCATACACGCCAAATGTGGGGCATCGCGTCTCTAGACCCGCGCGAGGACGCGTCTGATCCATAGTCCGATCGCGTCTTTGCATCCGTTAAATCCATGATTTATCTTTCCGTCTGATTGATTGCCGTCAGCGGTTGGGTAGAAGACAACAAATCCCATCATTCGATGGTCCTTCTTAGCGTCATCAAACCAGGCGATTGTTATTGTTTTGGTAGTGCGCCCTCTCGTGGCAGGTCCTACAACCTGTACCTTTAACTGACTCATCGCGCGGAGCTTTGGTGGATGCCTGCTTGTCCTGTAGATGATCTGCTCGAACGCTTTAACTTCGCGCAAAAGCAGATCGGTTTCTTCACTTGAGAAGCGTTCGGGTTTTCCGCCATGTAAATAGCGATCCGCCATGGCGCGAGCACATCTCGCTCTTAAAGGGAGATGACACTCGGAACGTTACGTCAAATTACTTATAAAGATAATAGGGACAACCCAATCCAAAAAATGCGCCCCGGCGCACAGACCGTTTTTCCGTCATTAAAATAACAAAAGTGGATTTGGACACACCCTGAGTGCACCTGCACCATGCGCTTTGCATTTTGCTTTAGATCGTTAAAATAGGGCCCCTTGTGTGTGTGTGTGTGTGGGTGTGTGTGTGTGTGTGGGTGTGTGTTCAACAGAAGAAACTCATACAGGTTTGGAGCAACTTGAGTGTGAGTAAATGATGACAGATTTTCATTTTATTATTTTCTCTTGAACAGGTATACAACAGTCAACACAGCAAATTTACATGTTCAAAGTTTAAAAACATAAAACCAGTTCAAAGTCTGCATGGGGAGTTTCCAAATCGCATGGAGACCTATTGAAAGACTGCATGTCGTCCACTGAGTTTCATCACACGAAGATAAATGTGACCTTGCTTGTGGATTTGAGAATATTTCAACATCCAGAGTGCTTAAATTCTTCTTGGGTTGTCTTTAATTCTAAATAATTAGATACGTAATTTTTTTTTCTAAATAACTTCACAGTCAGAAATCTTTTAGATAAATAACATAAAATGCATAGCAAACAATAATTGTAAATAAAATAACTTTCCTGAAAAACAAACAAGTTGTTGGCATGCAAAGTGTAGAAAGATTTGTTAATTATAATCTGAGATATCTTCTTTTGTACCATTTATCTTAATTTTAAGTTTTTTCAAATTCTGAAAACTTGATGGGATCCAGAGCTGATATTCACAGCCCAGAAAGCACAGAACAGAACCATGAAAAAGAGGTTTGGTTGGACTAGGCAGAGAGATTGTACGTTGTAATGTTTACATCTAAATAGTATGTCAAAGCTTTATCCTCTTCTCCATGTCCACTTTAAAGACCTTACTATAGCAAAACACACATTATTTATTTATATAGCTGTAAGTACTTCCACAAGCGCTCAGTTAATCGTTTAGCTTACTGTTTGGATTAATTTGCAAATGACTTATTTACTTGCATGTGGCTAAACGGTCCAATTATAATTACTGAAAATAACACTGAAAACATTCTGATACATGCTTTCATCAGCTGATTAGGGGCCTGCGACTCATTTTCTCAGATGTGTGCGCTTCTGGCAGAGAGACAGACGTGTTGAGAGTCTAGTGAAAAGATGAGTGTAGAGAGAGAGGGAGCGCTTAGCGTTTATCTGACAGACCGAGAGGATGAAGAGCGGTTCAGAAATGAAGAGATTAATGAAGGTGTTAAACAGCCGCTGATTAGACTCATTACAGACGGGTAATATCTCTCTCACAGTGTGTGTGTGTGTGTGTGTGTGTGTGTGACCAACCTGTGTGGACGTTGCCTTTGTGTTTCTTCAAGGCGTCTTTACTCCTGAATCTTTTCCCACAGCTCTCAACCTTACAGATAAACCGTCCGTCTCCTTTACACATCTCTTTATGCTGTTCAAAACTGCACACACAAACACTCAATTTTAACTTAAAATCACCAGGAAATGCTTCTTTAATGTGGCATGTTTCAAAGGGAAACAGGAGCAGTGGGCATTGCACATGAGAATGGAAACGGCTCGAGACTGATGTACCTGGACTCTGAACAGAAGGTGCTGTGACACAGGACACACTGATGAGCTTTTGAAGGGTCTCCTGATGAAGCGGAGCTCTCTGTACAGTGAAGAACACTGCAAATCAACAGGAAAACAGCATTAATACGTGAGACACTGATGAGCTGTGTACTGTGTGTGTGTGTGTGTGTGCTACTGACTGGCGCTGCAGGGCCTGTTTGACAGGAAACTCTTTTCCGCAGGAGTGACATTTGAACTCTTTGTCCTCTGTACTTCCTCTCTGATGAAGGCTCTGAAGATGTTCAGCTAACACTTCTTCACTGGGGAAGCTGCTTTCACACAGCAGACATGGGTAATCTTCCTTCTTAATCACCAGCTCTATACACACACACACACACAAGCACACATTATAAACCAGAGATGTTAGTTTTGCTCTGGCTTATGTAATGCTGCCATATTTATCATACAACATAATACAACAACACAGTATGTTGTGTGAATCGGGAGAGAAATCTGCACAGATCAAGCCCTGGTTTACACCAGAAAACAATTCAAAATAGCTCTAAATTAATATGAGGGTGGATTTTGATGTGAAAGGACAACAGAGACTTTTTTCACTGGAGGAAGTGTGATTATGGATTATGAATGCCTTGATGGATTTGTTTCTTACAAACACACAGCTTTTCACTTTTCAAGACATTAACTGATGGTCTGGAGTGGTGTGTATTACTTATGTATTATTGTGATGTTTTTATCAGCTGTTTGACTCTCATTCTGACGGCACCCATTCACTGCAGAGGATCCATTGATGAGCAAGTGATGCAATGCTAAAATCTCCAAATCTGATGAAGAAGCAAATTAATCTACATCTTGGATGGCCTGAGAATGAGTACATTTTCATCAAATTTTCATTTCTGGGTGAACTATGCCTTTAAGTGCCTGATAAAGGATATGAAGAACCGCGTTTCACTGCTGCATTTTGACACAATTATGACTACATGGCCATTAGACTAGAACAAAAAACATAAACTGCATTTATTCATAACAAATTATCATTACTTCTATTGTAGTTATTTATGCCATTATATTTATGCCTAATTATTGTGATCTAGACGGTTATCTGTAGACCCATTCACTCATTTCTGTGTAAATGATTCATAATCCCTTTTAGAAAGACCCTTAACATACATACCTGTTTCTGCACCGAGGTGTTTGCTCTCTTTACTGTTCCCATCTTCATCTTTGATGTCCTGGTCTTCCTCCAGGTCCTCCTCTTCCTCCTCCATATCGCTGTCCAGGTAGCCAATCAGAAGCTCTGTATCCGTCTCGATGTCATCAACAGCCAGATAGAAAATATTCTCCCCATCCTGTTTAAAGAAACAGTGTCAGCAACGTAATCCACATTAAACTGATCAAAAGTGTCAGAAAGTGTTTTTACATTGTTAGAAGAGATTTCAGTTTTTTCTGTTCTGTTTTGCTTTCTTTTCTTCAAAAAATCCTGCAAAAAGGAATATCACCGTTTCGACAAAAATATGAAGGAACTGATTTCCTCATTGATAATAATCAGAAATGTTTCTTGAGCAGTGAATCAGTATATTAGACACTGAAGACTGGAGTAAAGATGGTGAAAATTCAGCTGCGCATCTGTTTTTACTGTTTTTTTTTATCAAATAAATACAGTCCTGTTGAACAGAAGAGGCTGCTTTTAAAAATATTTACAAAACTTACAGACCAGAAACTTTTCAATGATAGTGTATATATGGTGTGAGTCATAATAAACAGAAATATAAGCTCTTGGTATCAGTCAGATTTCTATATCCACTTAGGGCTGAAACGACTCCTCGAGTAACTCGATTACAAAAAATGATCGAGGCAAATTCCTCTGCCTCGAAGCCTCTTTTAATTTATTTTAAATCTCACGTCAGGTTCTTTCGCAATGATTTTTTTAATGTGACAATGCGTTTACGTCACCCACAAAGCGGAAGGAGACACAAGCGCTGCGTCCGGTCCGAGATCGCATACTGTAAGGAGTCAGCGGTGTTTTGATTTGAGGGTGCGGGCAAACGTAAAGAAAACATCGTGACGTGTGTCCATTGTAAGATAGAGCTGGGATACCACAACTAGAGCCCTATGATTTCCGCGATGCAGAAAACGTGGAGGGAATCGCGGAATCCAGTCATAAAAATTTGCTAAATTTTGGATGAATTAATCAAAAATAGGTCATTGCACTTACATCAAATCATGATATGGACTAATATCTGTAAATATTAAGCCGGAACAGTCTATTTAAATATGAATCCTGCATGTTCTGCGTGTCTGTGTTAATGAATGGAGCAGAAGCGCGTCTTCCTTTATTAACACACACTGAAGCGCGCGTGACGCTCCGGTGATTTCAGCGTCTGCTGTCTCACTAAATAAGGACATGAACACATGAAGAACATCTCCAGAACTGCTCTGACAGTCACTTCATGAGCATTTGACCGTTTGATTTGAGTAAAACTAGCGTCACATCACATACACAGAGCTGTAAAGGTACGTCGACCCGTCAAAATAAAAGTCCGGTTAAAGACTTTTGTTCAGCAGAATGTACATAGCCTACTACTAAAAAAAAATCCAACATTATTTTTTTAAGGTTTAATCGCACAACATTTCTTCCATGTTTTATTTTTAATAGTAAATCCCCTTTGTTTACACAAAAGTTAAGTTAATTTTCAATAATTAAAAGATAAATTAAATTAATGTTGTATGTGTTTAATGTTTAATGTGCATCTCAGAAAATGCTTTATTTAAAACCCCAACCGAATGGGACTTAAATCCACTTAATTCATCTTTCAACTTTATTGTCATTGCTCACAGTACAAGTACAGACAAAGAAACAATGGGTAATAATTAAATGTTTATTTGTGATGTATGCATTGCATTCTATGCATTTAAAAAATACAAATATTTTTTTTTTCTAAAAAAGGAAACTTAGTTGTTAATTTTAAGAGACCCAGGAGTCTTATTTTCTCTTGCATAATTAATATTTCACTTTAATTAAGCAAAAACACATTTTATCCGATTACTCGATTAATCGATGGAATTTTTGGTAGAATACTCGATTACTAAACTATTCGATAGCTATAGCCCTAATCACACTAAATTGTTGATTACTGCATACAGAAAGAATGATCTTCCATTTGTAGGCATCACATATCAATCCTTGAAGTTAGATTTAAATGACTCCATAACACTAAAACCTCTTCAGATGTAAATGTAGCTCGTAGGAGGATTCAACTTTTCCATAACTTTTAAGGTGTTTGTATTAATTTCCAGACTTTTGAAATCACCTAATACAGTATTTCCAGGTTTTCCATGACTATGAAATCATCTACACTTTATTGCACACCTACAAGTTATTAACTTGAGTTAATGCAGTCAGCAAACATTTCGCTGGTTCATTTTCAATATATTATCAGCTCTTGTTCTGATATCGGTAAAATACTGCATGGCTGGAAAGACCTGTCAGCCAATCAAAGAATCAGAAGTAACTGTGTGTGTGTGTGTGTGTTATAACTGAATTAGACGTTGAAAAGCAAGCAGGTGTTGTCTGACACTGAACAGACAACACAACAGTGATCTGCTGGGAGACGCAATCAAACATCCACACTTCCTGATTAAGGTCAAAGGCCAAACACTTGAACCCCTGTTTAATGACTTTATTGGAACTTCATTGCCTAAAAGGTCATGCAGAAATAAGCACCGTTGCTGTACATTATGTTAAAAACACAGGGAGATGGTGAGAGAAATGTCATGTGTGACGAAACACAGACTCGGTTCTCTTGATGGCCATCAGACTGCCAACATCTCAAACTGAGACCAGTTCACAGACACACTGCAGTGCAAAGTCTGCATCCATCCACGTGAGAGAGAGAGAAAAAAATAACAATTCAATTTACTATTACATTGTAATGATTAATAATTTATAGTTGGTAAAGTATTATAGTAGTACATTGTCACTTTAGTTTATTGAGAAAAACATAAGACAAAATGTTACAGATACAAAATCTTGATATTTTGGGAACACATAGGACTTCCCTTAATCATATTTTAACCTTCTCTAGATTAAATTAAGTTTAATCAAACAGTATGCTGGAGTTTAGCCATAGCTACTGAGATAATGAGGGACTGTAAAAATGACAGCAATTTTAACAGTAAAAGACTGCTGCTGTTGAAATTGTACTATTTTTTTTTCCTGGGATTAATTGGAAATATTAAATATAAATTGCAATTATCTAAAATAAAATTAGTTATTTCACTTTTAGCTTTGAATAGAAGACTCTTTATACCAGTTTTAATAAGGTAGAGAGCATGTTAATGTATATGATAAATAAACCAGTAAACTAGATGAGATCAAATAAACAAGACATTTAAGTTAATATTCCCTTTACTGGCACTTACGTGAAATTATGAAGACATTTCTTAACTTTGATATATTTAATATTTTTTTAAATCTTTGATAAGATTTAATATTCACGTTTATAAAGTAATCATTAAAATAATGATCAGTTTTAATAATTATTAATTTAACCATTACCATTAGCAACCCACATCACATCTGGCATGCAGAATCATACTGCACATTTACATTCGGTTTTTGTTGTGAATGACTCTATAGTAGGGCTGAAACGATTCCTCGAGTAACTCGATTGCAAAAAATGATCGAGGCAAATTCCTCTGCCTCGAAGCCTCTTTTAATTTATTTTAAATCTCACGTCAGGTTCTTTCGCAATGATTTTTTCAATGTGACACAACGCATTTACGTCACCCACAAAGCGGAAGGAGACACAAGCGCTGTGTCTGAAATCACATACTGCAAGGAGTCAGCAGTGTTTTGATTTGAGGGCGCGGGCAAACGTAAAGAGAACGCCGTGGCGTGTGTGGCAAGATACAACCCGAATTCCGGAAAAGTTGGGACGTTTTTTAAATTTTAATAAAATGAAAACTAAAAGACTTTCAAATCACATGAGCCAATATTTTATTCACAATAGAACATAGATAACATAGCAAATGTTTAAACTGAGAAAGTTTACAATTTTATGCACAAAATGAGCTCATTTCAATTTTGATTTCTGCTACAGGTCTCAAAATAGTTGGGACGGGGCATGTTTACCATGGTGTAGCATCTCCTTTTCTTTTCAAAACAGTTTGAAGACGTCTGGGCATTGAGGCTATGAGTTGCTGGAGTTTTGCTGTTGGAATTTGGTCCCATTCTTGCCTTATATAGATTTCCAGCTGCTGAAGAGTTCGTGGTCGTCTTTGACATATTTTTCGTTTAATGATGCGCCAAATGTTCTCTATAGGTGTAAGATCTGGACTGCAGGCAGGCCAGTTTAGCACCCGGACTCTTCTACGACGAAGCCATGCTGTTGTTATAGCTGCAGTATGTGGTTTTGCATTGTCCTGCTGAAATAAACAAGGCCTTCCCTGAAATAGACGTTGTTTGGAGGGAAGCATATGTTGCTCTAAAACCTTTATATACCTTTCAGCATTCACAGAGCCTTCCAAAACATGCAAGCTGCCCATACCGTATGCACTTATGCACCCCCATACCATCAGAGATGCTGGCTTTTGACCTGAACGCTGATAACATGCTGGAAGGTCTCCCTCCTCTTTAGCCCGGAGGACACGGCGTCCGTGATTTCCAACAAGAATGTCAAATTTGGACTCGTCTGACCATAAAACACTATTCCACTTTGAAATAGTCCATTTTAAATGAGCCTTGGCCCACAGGACACGACGGCGCTTCTGGACCATGTTCACATATGGCTTCCTTTTTGCATGATAGAGCTTTAGTTGGCATCTGCTGATGGCACGGCGGATTGTGTTTACCGACAGTGGTTTCTGAAAGTATTCCTGGGCCCATTTAGTAATGTCATTGACACAATCATGCCGATGAGTGATGCAGTGTCGTCTGAGAGCCCGAAGACCACGGGCATCCAATAAAGGTCTCCGGCCTTGTCCCTTACGCACAGAGATTTCTCCAGTTTCTCTGAATCTTTTGATGATGTTATGCACTGTAGATGATGAGATTTGCAAAGCCTTTGCAAGTTGACGTTGAGGAACATTGTTTTTAAAGTTTTCCACAATTTTTTTACGCAGTCTTTCACAGATTGGAGAGCCTCTGCCCATCTTTACTTCTGAGAGACTCTGCTTCTCTAAGACAAAGCTTTTATAGCTAATCATGTTACAGACCTGATATCAATTAACTTAATTAATCACTAGATGTTCTCCCAGCTGAATCTTTTCAAAACTGCTTGCTTTTTTAGCCATTTGTTGCCCCCGTGCCAACTTTTTTGAGACCTGTAGCAGGCATTAAATTTTAGATGAGCTAATTAAGTGGATAAAAGTGTCAAATTTCTCAGTTTAAACATTTGCTACGTTATCTATGTTCTATTGTGAATAAAATATTGGCTCATGTGATTTGAAATTCCTTTAGTTTTAATTTTATTAAAATTTAAAAAAAGTCCCAACTTTTCCGGAATTCGGGTTGTAGAGCTATGGAATTACATTTGTTTCAATAATAATGAACGAAACTTTATAAAACTGAACGTAACTTTTTCAGAAACTATCAAAAATATGCCATTACAAAAGAAGAAAAACACAATGAAATCGAAAAGAAATGAACTCAGTCGCACAAATTTAACAGGCTCTTCAAATATGCTTTATTCTTTGTTAATGTTTTTCAAAGATTTGTTTTCACTAATCGTGGATTCTAAATTCATTGCCACAGATTTCGCTTACGTTTCGCAGTTTTTCGTTTGGTGTTTTGACACAAACCTGCCGTGGGGGTGGGGTTAACAGTGATCTACTTTTGATGGACAGGTGCTCTCTGACCGGGAAGACGCCACTCAGTGGCGCACATATTGGAAAGCTCTCGTGATTGTGATTAAATCTGGTCTCTACCGCAAAAAATTATTTTCACAGACAAAGTGAAAGACATTTATTTTAAGCCCATGCACAGGTTCTACCCTGTAAAGGGTAAAAAATCTGACATTGATCTTACATGCTCTTTTTGTTCAAGTTCTGAAGAAACCCTTATTTTGGTCATGTCCCTACACTCAGAAACTTTGGGATGATATTGGTGTGTTTGTCAACTGTAAGATTTTGCCAGGCTTCTCAGTACATATGAAAAACATTATATTTGGGTATTATGACTCTGACCCCACAACATTTCTTCCATGTTTTATTTTTAATAGTAAATCCCCTTTGTTTACCAAAACGTTAAGGTAAATTTCAATAATTAAAAGATAAATTAAATGATTATTTAAATTTAAAAAAAAATTATAATGAAATGTTTATTTTTGATATATGCATTCTATGTTTTCATAAAAAAAAAAAAATATTTTTTTTCTAAAAAAGGAAATTAAGTTGTTCATTTTAAGAGACCCAGGAGTCTTATTTTCTCTTGCATAATTAATATTTCACTTTAATTAAGCAAAAACACATTTTATCCGATTACTTGATTAATCGATGGAATTTTTGGTAGAATACTCGATTACTAAACTATTCGATAGCTACAGCCCTACTCTATAGTGAACCCTCAGGCGAGCTATTGCATGTTAAGCACAAAGATATGTTTTTAGGTGTTGAGATGAGCTGTGAAATCATTCTGCAATCACAGTATTATTCACATTATTTTATCTGAATCACAAGGTGCTACAGGTGCATTAATACTGACTGTGAGAAGGACACTGGAGGTTGCCAGGTCACTGCATTATTGGTTACTACTCAGCTGCCATATCCAGCTCATGTGACCTCAATGTGTACGCCCACATGTGCATGCCCACATGTCCCTGTGTGTGTGTGTGTGTTATTCGTCTAAGGCTCATTACACTTCTCTTATCTCCACACTCTTTGGTGTTTTCAGATCTCTGGCTCTGCAAAAGCACATCAACACGGCCAGACATAACAAACTACTCACTCCAACTCATTCCCTCTGCTTTCTGCCTCCGTTTCAAAGCTGCTCTTATACTCCGTGGCTCTGAATCAAAACCTAACGAGTTGCCTACGCAAAATGTTTAATTTGTATTAGTATGTTTAATATATAGAGCCTTTCCCAAGCTCAAGGACGTTTCACAATGAGAGTAGAAGAAAAACAATAATTGCATACTGTATATAATCAATTAAATGGACAATGGACCTTTGCCAAGTTAAAGACATGTGCGATTGCAGTTGCAGATCACAGTAGTAGTACAAACAGCCAAATACAAGCAGAGAACCAGAACAGTTTAAGAAAAGACATATTGTTACAGGTAGTATTGGTTAAATGGGTAGGTTTTGAGTTCAGAATTAAATTCATGCAGTATGGTAATTTGTCCTAAGAGACAGGGGAAGTTTATGTGCGGTGTTGGGAAGGTTACTTTGGAAATGTAATAGGTTACAGATTACAAGTTACCCTGTTTAAAATGTAATAGTAGTGTAACTTTTTCAATTACTTTATTAAAGTAATGTAACTAATTACTTTTGAGTACTTTTTGATTACTTTTCTAAATTTGTGAAAATTAAAGAATAATAAATGAAAGCATATACATCAACTTAAATACAGTTATCTAATAAGCATGTGATGTATTCTGTGTAATAAACTCCTGAAACATTGGCGTTTTTTTTAAACTGCTGTCTCTTTGCATATGATATGATGATAGTTTTCTCAAAATAAGTAAAATGCACATGAAGTGACACAGAGCAGTTCTCGAAATTATGTTTATGTGCTCGTGTACTCCTATACTGAGGCAGCAGAGGTTGAAAACACTGCGAGCTTCAGTAGGCCTATGTGTAGTAAATGAAACCATGTCTTTGCCATTAATTTACAGGAGGGGCGGACTGGGAAAAAATTCAGACTGGAAAATTCAAACTCAAACAAATTCATGGACAAAACTATTTTTTTGTATGGACCTGACATAAAAAAAGGTTTAAATCTTTAATTTGGGGACATGCAAAATAATTAAAAGTTGTCTCCTGAACTGCACCTTCACTTCCATTTTTCTCTTCAGTCTCTTTATTTTGCCCTGTTATCCATCTCTCTCATGACTTTAATACTCAAGATTGAACAAAACTATACTTTACAATACAATACTCTACAATACTACAATATCTTTATAGAAAAATCCTAATACTGTACACGAGTCATGTTTTTCCCTTACAAAAATTAACCTTGCTTTTATTAGCCTATATAAAAGTAAAATAACCTTGTTTTGTTTTTATTTTTTTGCAAATGGATTTGTATTTATTTTTAAATACATTTGTAAAATAATTTTACATTTTTGGTTATCACAGTTAAACAATAGTGACCATTTTCTCTGGATTTATAGTTAAATATTAAAATGTTAATTTTCGTAAGGGTTGTGTTGTTGTCTGTCGTAGCTCCCCCTAAACCTATAAAAAAAATCTGAATTTTTTTCAGCTAAATTACTACTGTAACATTACAACTGATAATAATGATGTCCTTAATATAGTATTTTGAGTGATGACTGATGAGCAACGTGCTGCTGCTTGAATAAATAAATAAAAAAAACAAAGACAAAAAAGCATCTTTACAGATGAAACTGACCTAAAACCCTGAACAGGAGTTCTGCTTCTCTGCTCCAGCAGTCCACTCTATTCTCTCTCTATATTCTCTCTCTCTCTCTCTCTCTCTCTCTCTCTCTCTCTCTCTCTCTCTCTCTCTCTCTCTCTCTCTCGCATTGATTACTCTGAGTCTGATCCAAACCGTTTGGCGGAGGCGCGGAGAGCGCGCGAGTCATGACTAACACTTCATGACTTATTAGAGATTTAATTATCAAATGGCGGATTCGCAAATGATCGCTTTAGTACATTCGGCAGGCAATTATACAATAATGATATTAAATAGTGGGGCAAAATCGGCTGCCAGGCCACCGGGAATTGTCCCGGTTCTCCCGGTGTCCAGTCCGCGCCTGATTTCCACAGACACACAGAACGTGCAAGAGTCATATTGCATTTTTGGGGCTTAATATTCACAGACACTAGTCCATGTCATGTTTTGATTCAAGTGTACTGACCTACTTTTGATTTAGTCATCCAAAATGTGGCATATTCCGTCCGCGTTAGGCATTTCGTTTTTATGACTGGATTCTACGAATTAGACTGTATTTCCGCATCCCGGAAATTATTAGGGCGGTATGTCTCAGAAAAGTCAGTGCAATTTGGGAAAGAAATCAGTTAAATCTGTATGTGGATGTGTGTAAATATTCAAATGTAATCCCCTTTGTAATGGTAAAAAATTTCATAAGTAACTGTAATTTAATTACTCATTTTTTCGTAGTAACTGTAACTAATTACAGTTACAATAATTTTGTAATTAAATTACGTAACGCCGTTACATGTAACTAGTTACTCCCCAACACTGTTTATGAGCCATAACCAGAGAAAGATCTACCTCCCAAGGATGATAGGTGAAATCTCGGAACACAGAGAAGTTCACCTTCAGATGATCGAAGTGGTCGAGAGGCAGTATATGGATAAAGTAAATCAGAGAAATATGTAGGAGCAAGACCATATACTTTAACTTTACTTTTTTTATACATTTTTCTGTGACTTTAAGGTATGAAGAAGAATTTTATGATTGATTATTGAGAATTGGAGTTAAGCCAGGGACAGTCCTTCAGCGGTCGTGGGCGGGGCTTGAGCAGTATGATGTCATATTGGTCAGAAAATCTAAACGATTGATTATCAAGTCTATTCTTGATTATCAAATCTATTCGGTTTTCTAGGGATAAAAAAATAAATAAAAAAGAAGTGACTACATTATTATTATTGTATGGTGGTTGTGTCCACACACTGCTAAGACACATTTATATGTGAACACTATGTAAAAGTGAATTTTGCATCCGATGCCCCGTTTATGTGAATGCCCTTCATGTAAAGCCTGTTGCAAAAACAGACAGGCAATTATGCTTTTTTCTAGAATAATTTCAACAAATAATAATAGCTAATTTTAACTAATTAAACTAAGTGGAAAAACCCATAAGAAAATATCAGAAGTGAGTGAATGCAGTCCAAACAGCTGATAAAACATCAAAATAATCCACAAGATATCCACACCACTCCAGTCCATCAATTCACATCTGGAGAAGAGAAATAATGTGTGTTTGTAAGAAACAAACCCATCAAGATGTTTTTTTTTTAACTTTAAACCATCACTTCTGGCCGAAATATAAGCCAATAATTATTGTGATGTTTTTACCAGATTTTTGGACTCATTCTGACGGCACCCATTAACTGCAGAGGATTCATTGGTGAGCACGTTATGCAATGTTACATTTCTTCAAATCTGAAGAAGAATAAACTCATCTACATGTTGGATGGCCTGAGGTTGAATGAATTTTCAGCAAATTTTCATTCTGGGGTGGACTACAACTACAAAAAAAAAATAGTAGAAAAAATCTGTTGTCTATTATCATTAGTGTGGCAATGTATTAAGCGCAGCTCACACAGCTCTGTTGGTCACCTTTTACTCTCACATGTAAATGTGACCACACCTTTAGAGTTTTGCGGTGTTAGCTTAGCAACATGCTAACCCAAAACTCAATTAGTAAAGCCTGATGGTGTGTTCACACCAGACGTGAATGTAATTATTTGCTTGAGTGGATTACATACATAGTCAATGCAAAGACGAGAATAAAAACAAATTCACGCTGGACGCCGCGAATGACACGAAATGTGGGATGTTTTCAGCGAACGCATGATATTTGCCTCAATTGTGTCTTCTTTCGCTTTCCATTGTATTTGGGACTTTTTGACGAGGTACAAAACAGTGATTGTAGTTATCTCCACCATGGTTGCTTACGCTGTTTTTATTCGAGGGAGTGACACCAAAAACATCCCACGAGTAATCTAAAGTGAGTGACGCGGTGCGCATCTGTGAACACACCATTAGAGTCAAACCTTACTTACACTTATTGTAGGTTGATGCAGACTTCTTGTCTATACAGTGTTCCAAATCAGTCCCTCAAATAAAGCTGTTAAGAAGGCAGCTGCCAATGTATTCAGTACCTAGCAACGATGTGTATCTGAGAGAATGTAAAGAGATCTCTGTGGTTATCAGGCTGTGGCATCGTGTCATACCTGAATGGCGGCCAGGTTCTTCTGCTCCTGTGAAGGGGCCTGATGAACGAAGCGAAGCCAGTTAGCATGGCGAGGATTACTAGCGTCTAGGATATAGAGCACGTCACCTTTATTCCCTCGAACCTGCAGAAGTGCACATATCCAAAGGTTACAAGCCATTCAATCAGAATCCAAGCAACAATGTTGCTCCTCAAAGCTGCTTCTCAACAACCACTAAACAGTCATTGAAAGCATAGTGTCCAATGAACAGTCTAAAGCTCCAAATATCATGCACCCAAAATTACACATTTTTAACCTCTTCTCCGGTACACATAGATGAAGTTCAATGGTATCAATAACTGCCATAATCTTGCAGTGAAACATGACTTCAGTGAGACTCTGTGGGCTGTGTATCCACTGAATGCAACCCACAGATCCATGTACATTAAAGCAGATTAAAAAGCATAATAGATTAAAGCATAATAGTGTTGTCATTGTTTTATATCATTTTATTAACTAAAATACTGCAAAATGCAACAAGAGTCAAGTGTAATACAAACCCGATTCCAAAAAAGTTGGGACACTGTACAAATTGTAAATAAAAACAGAATGCAATGATGTGGAAGTTTCAAATTTCAATATTTTATTCAGAATACAACATAGATGACATATCATATGTTTAAACTGAGAAAATGTATAATTTTAAGGGAAAAATAAGTTGATTTTAAATTTCATGGCATCAACACATCTCAAAAAAGTTGGGACAAGGCCATGTTTACCACTGTGTGGCATCCCCTCTTCTTTTTATAACAGTCTGTAAACGACTGGGGACTGAGGAGACAAGTTGCTCAAGTTTAGTAGTAGGAATGTTGTCCCATTCTTGTCTAATACAGGCTTCTAGTTGCTCAATTGTCTTAGGTCTTCTTTGTCGCATCTTCCTCTTTATGATGCGCCAAATGTTTTCTATGGGTGAAAGATCTGGACTGCAGGCTGGCCATTTCAGTACCTGGATCCTTCTTCTACACAGCCATGATGTTGTAAATGATGCAGTATGTGGTCTGGCATTGTCATGTTGGAAAATGCAAGGTCTTCCCTGAAAGAGATGACGTCTGGATGGGAGCATATGTTGTTCTAGAACTTGGATATACCTTTCAGCATTGATGGTGCCTTTCCAGATGTTTAAGCTGCCCATGACAGACACACTCATGCAACCCCATACCAGCAGAGATGCAGGCTTCTGAACTGAGCGCTGATCACAACTTGGGTTGTCCTTGTGTTCACCGACAATGTTCTCTGGAAGTATTCCTGAGCCCATGTTATGATTTCCATTACAGTAGCATTCCTGTATGTGATGCAGTGCCGACTAAGGGCCCGAAGATCACAGGCATCCAGTATGGTTTTCTGGCCTTGACCCTTACACACAGAGATTGTTCCAGATTCTCTGAATCTTTGGATGATATTATGCACTGTAGATGATGATAACTTCAAACTCTTTGAATTTTTTTCTCAGAAACTCCTTTCTGATATTGCTCCACTATTTATCACCGCAGCATTGGGGGAATTGGTGATCCTCTGCCCATCTTGACTTCTGAGAGACACTGCCACTCTGAGAGGCTCTTTTTATACCCAATCATGTTGCCAATTGACCTAATAAGTTGCATATTGGTCCTCCAGCTGTTCCTTATATGTACATGTAACTTTTCCGGGATCTTATTGCTACCTGTCCGAACTTTTTTGGAATGTGTAGCTCTCATGAAATCCAAAATGAGCCAATATTTGGCATGACATTTCAAAATGTCTCACTTTCAACATTTGATATGTTATCCTTCTTTTTTTACTCTCAATTTGTACAGTGTCCCAACTTTTTGGGAATCGGATTTGTAGATTAATACATTTTAATCTGCCATATATCAGCCATAATACAATCAGAATTTTAATAATGGATCCCTACTTACAGTATTATGCAAGTATAATTACATACTTTATTGATACAAACAGGTTGGCAAGACTATCCAGTGACAATGTAGTTCAATGTACCTACACCGCAATTTTCAAGCACTTTTTACTAACAAATTTACTTACACAACAATATTACACCTGAGAGTACCAGTTAATGCGGTGTACAGTACACAATTTCAGCCTTAAATCAGGCTGAAAACATTGTTACGTCCCACAGGAATGCTCTTTTCTTAAATTTGACGAGTACCTTTGTCCCACTGTTTCTGAATACAAACTATTATTTCTCGTTCTTAACTTACTGAAATGCAGACTAATAGAGACTTATTCTGACTAATCTTAAAAGGTAAATTCCCTGAAATTGCCCGCATCACAACAACACACACAGGATGAAAGAGCGGCATAGTGAAAAATTGATGATTTATCACAATAATTATATGCACTATATCTTTAGGCAGAATAGTGTCATCAGGGCAGGCAGATCAATAAATCAAGTCTAATGTGGCTGAATCCGACCTGGTCTGCGTTATAATTACAACTTTTATGCAGCCGAAAATATACCCAAATCTTTTAATAGCAGATATTTGATGGGATATTAGATACGGCATGCACTGGGAGATGTGTCTGGCATGGGAGAGTCAGCGTGAGTGGAGTTCATGCTTGCACGTCTCAACCAATTAATGGTTGCCTGGAGATGAGCAGTGATGCGTCTGTCTGAACAACAGGGGCAGCAACTTCTCCAGGATGGTTAAAATTCAGTCAGACCTCTATAATCTCAGTCACAGAGATACAAACTGATGGAATCAAAACTGAAATCCATTTTTGGTAGTCTCTGCAAAGACATCACTTTTAGTTTTAGCATTGTCTGAACAAAGCTCTAACCCCAGGTATTAAACTTTGGTTCGTAACTAACCCCGCACTGTTTGTGCTAGACACGCATGAATGAAACTGAAAATCATGTGACTTGTTGAGAGGTGTTTTTGTCTGGTGAACAACAAAACAGGCAAAAAAAAAGTCCAATAAACTTACAATGAATGAGAGAATTAAGCCAAATCACCCTTGTGAGGAGAAGCAAACTTTAGCAGGGCTTTAAAAAGAGTACTTATTACAGAAATATTTACTTTACCAGAATATTATTAATTGAAAAATGAATGTAATATTTCAGACACTAACTGCAAATTACTGAAAATGTATAATAGTTTAAATTTATATTAAATGTTGGCTGAACTTAAGAGTGTTTTTGACCCACTTAAAGGGATAGTTCACCCAAATAGCAAAATTATGTTATTAATAACTGACCCTCATGTTGTTCCAAAACCGTGAGACCTCCGTTTATCTTCTGAACAGAGTTTAAGATATTTTAGATTTAATCCGAGAGCTCACAGTCCCTCCATTGAAGCTGTGTGTACGGTATACTGTCCATGTCCAGAAAGGTAAGAAAAACATCATCAAAGTAGTCCATGTGACATCAGAGGGTCAGTTAGAATTTTTTGAAGCAACGAAAATATATTTTGGTCCAAAAATAGCAAAAACAGCATTGTCTTCTCTTCCGGGTCTGTTGTGTGAGAGTTCAAAACAAAGCAGTTTGTGATATCCGGTTCACGAACGAATCATTCGATGTAACCGGATCTTTTTGAACCAGTTCACCAAATCGAACCGAATCATTTTAAACGGTTCGCGTCTCCAATACGCATTAATCCACAAATGACTTAAACTGTTAACTTTTTTAATGTGGCTGACACTCCCTCTGAGTTCAAACAAACCCATAATCCCGGAGTAATTCATTTACTCAAACAGTACACTGACTGAACTGCTGTGAAGAGAGAACTGAAGATGAACACCGAGCTGAGCCAGATAATGACTCCTTCACGAGTCAAGAACCGGTTTTCGGATCACCAGTACTTCTTTCTGACAGTTCGATTCAATAAACCGGTTGAAGAAAACTGTTCACAGTTTCTTTTGCGCTCGACGTAATGGCGTCATTGGCGATGATTGCCCTTGATTCAAGCCTTCGGTTTACCCATGCTCATAACATTAGCACAGAATCAGTTCAGAATCAATCATCAAAAGAATCCGTTCGGTTCAGACGCTCTGTGTGCCAATTTGAAAAACTAATGGAATGCATAGTCGATATAAAAAACTGGATTACGAGTAATTTCTTACTGCTAAATTCTGAAAAAACAGAGGTGTTAATTATAGGACCTAAAAACTCTGCTTGTAATAACCTGGAACACTGTCTAACACTTGATGGTTGCTCTGTCAATTCTTCATCATCAGATAGGAACCTAGGTGTGCTACTTGATCGCAATCTTTCCTTAGAAAGCCACGTTTCTAGCATTTGTAAAACTGCATTTTTCATCTCAAAAATATATCTAAATTACGGCCTATGCTCTCAATGTCAAATGCAGAAATGTTAATCCATGCATTTATGACCTCAAGGTTAGATTATTGTAATGCTTTATTGGGTGGTTGTTCTGCACGCTTAGTAAACAAACTACAGCTAGTCCAAAATGCAGCAGCAAGAGTTCTTTCTAGAACCAGGAAGTATGACCATATTAGCCCGGTCCTGTCAACACTGCACTGGCTCCCTATCAAACATCGTATAGATTTTAAAATATTGCTTATTGCTTATAAAGCCCTGAATGGTTTAGCACCTCAGTATTTGAATGATATCCTTTTACATTATAATCCTCTACGTCCGCCACGTTCTCAAAACTCAGGCAATTTGATAATACCTAGAATATCAAAATCAACTGCGGGCGGCAGATCCTTTTCCTATCTGGGGCCTAAACTCTGGAATAACCTACCTAACATTGTTCGGGAGGCAGACACACTCGTGCAGTTTAAATCTAGATTAAAGACCCATCTCTTTAACCTGGCTTACACATAACATACTAATATGCTTTTATTATCCAAATCCGTTAAAGGATTTTTAGGCTGCATTAATTAGGTAAACCGGAACCGGGAACACTTCACATAACACCCTTTGTACTTGCTTCATCTTTAGAAGAATGGCATCTACGTTAATATTTGTCTGTTTCTCTCTTATTCCGAGGTCACCGTAGCCACCAGATCCAGTCTGTGTCCAGATCAGAGGGTCACTGCAGTCACCCGGATCCAGTACGTATCCAGACCAGATGCTGGATCAGCACCTAGAAAGGACCTCTACATCCCTGAAAGACAGCAGAGACCAGGACAACTAGAGCCCCAGATACAGATCCCCTGTAAAGACCTTATCTCAGAGGACCACCAGGACAAGACCACAGGAAACAGATGATTCTTCTGCACAATCTGACTTTGCTGCAGCCTGGAATTGAACGACTGGTTTCGTCTGGTCAGAGGAGAACTGGCCCCCCAACTGAGCCTGGTTTCTCCCAAGGTTTTTTTCTCAATTCTGTCACCGATGGAGTTTCGGTTCCTTGCCGCTGTCGCCTCTGGCTTGCTTAGTTGGGGTCACTTCATCTACAGCGATATCGTTGACTTGATTGCAAATAAATGCACAGACACTATTTAACTGAACAGAGATAACATAACTGAATTCAATGATGAACTGCCTTTAACTATCATTTTGCATTATTGACACACTGTTTTCCTAATGAATGTTGTTCAGTTGCTTTGACGCAATGTATTTTGTTTAAAGTGCTATATAAATAAAGGTGACTTGACTTGACTTGTGTCGGTTTGCTTCACGCTGAATCACACATGCGCAGTATCATCAGCTCCTCGGTTCTCGAATCGGACGCGTCTGACAGAAACGGTTCTTGACTCGTGAAGGAGTCATTATCTGGCTCGGCTCGGTGTTCATCTTCAGTTCTCTCTTCACAGCAGTTCAGTCAGTGTACTGTTTGAGTAAATGAATTACTCCGGGATTATGGGTTTGTTTGAACTCAGAGGGAGTGTCAGCCACATTAAAAAAGTTAACAGCTTAAGTCATTTGTGGATTAATGCGTATTGGAGACGCGAACCGTTTAAAACGATTCAGTTCAATTTGGTGAACTGGTTAAAAAAGATCCGGTTACATCGAATGATTCGTTCGTGAACCGGATATCCCAAACTGCTTTGTTTTGAACTCTCTCTCACAACAGACCCGGAAGAGAAGAAAATGCTGAATAAAGTTGTAGTTTTTGCTATTTTTGGACCAAAATGTATTTTCGATGCTTCAAAATATTCGAACTGACCCTCTGATGTCACATGGACTACTTTGATGATGTTTTTCTTACCTTTCTGGACATGGACAGTAGACCGTACACACAGCTTCAATGGAGGGACTGAGAGCTCTCGGACTAAATCTAAAATATCTTAAACTGTGTCCCGAAGACAAATGGAGGTCTTATGGGTTTGGAACGACATGAGGGTCAGTTATTAACAGTGTTGGGGAGTAACTAGTTACATGTAACGGCGTTACGTAATTTAATTACAAAATTATTGTAACTGTAATTAGTTACAGTTACTAAGAAAAAATGAGTTATTAAATTACAGTTACTTATGAAATTTTTTACGATTACAAAGGGGATTACATTTTAATATTTACACACATCCACATACAGATTTAACTGATTGCTTTCCCAAATTGCACTGACTTTTCTGAGACATACCGCACTAATAATTTCCGGGATGCGGAAATACAGTCTAATTCGTAGAATCCAGTCATAAAAACGAAATGCCTAACGCGGACGGAATATGCCACATTTTGGATGACTAAATCAAAAGTAGGTCAGTACACTTGAATCAAAACATGACATCGACTAGTGTCTGTGAATATTACGCCCCAAAAATGCAATATATGACTCCTGCACGTTCTGCGTGTCTGTGGAAATCAGGCGCGGACTGGACACCGGGAGAACCAGGACAATTCCCGGTGGCCTGGCAGCCGATTTTGCCCCACTATTTAATATCATTATTGTATAATTGCCTGCCGAATGTACTAAAGCGATCATTTGCGAATCCGTCATTTGATAATTAAATCTCTAATAAGTCATGACTCGCGCGCTCTCTGCCAAACGGTTTGGATCAGAGGTAGCCCCTAATCAATGCGAGAGAGAGAGAGAGAGAGAGAGAGAGAGAGAGAGAGAGAGAGAGAGAGAGAGAGATAGAGAGAGAGATAGAGAGAGAATAGAGTTGACTGCTGGAGCAGAGAAGCAGAACTCCTGTTCAGGGTTTTAGGTCAGTTTCATCTGTAAAGATGCTTTTTTGTCTTTGTTTTTTTATTTATTTATTCAAGCAGCAGCACGTTGCTCATCAGTCATCACTCAAAATACTATATAAAGGACATCATTATTATCAGTTGTAATGTTACAGTAGTAATTCAGCTGAAAAAAAATCCAATTTTTTTTTTATAGGTTTAGGGGGAGCTACGACAGACAACAACACAACCCTTACGAAAATTAACATTTTAATATTTAACTATAAATCCAGAGAAAATGGTTACTATTGTTTAAATGTGATAACCAAAAATGTAAAATTATTTTACAAATGTATTTATTTAAAAATAAATACAAATCCATTTGCAAAAAACAAAAAAAAACAAGGTTATTTTACTTTTATATAGGCTAATAAAAGCAAGGTAATTTTTTGTAAGGGAAAAACATGACTCGTGTACAGTATTAGGATTTTTTCTATAAAGATATTGTAGTATTGTAGAGTATTGTATTGTAAAGTATAGTTTTGTTCAATCTTGAGTATTAAAGTCATGAGAGAGATGGATAACAGGGCAAAATAAAAAGAATGAAGAGAAAAATGGAAGTGAAGGTGCAGTTCAGGAGACAACTTTTAATTATTTTGCATGTCCCCAAATTAAAGATTTAAACCTTTTTTATGTCAGGTCCATACAAAAAATAGTTTTGTCCATGAATTTGTTTGTATGAGTTTGAATTTTCCAGTCTGAATTTTTTTCCCAGTCCGCCCCTCCTGTAAATTAATGGCAAAGACATGGTTTCATTTACTACACATAGGCCTACTGAAGCTCGCAGTGTTTTCAACCTCTGCTGCCTCAGTATAGGAGTACACGAGCACATAAACATAATTTCTAGAACTGCTTTGTGTCACTTCATGTGCATTTTACTTATTTTGAGAAAACTATCATCATATACAAAGAGACACCAATGTTTCAGGAGTTTATTACACAGAATACGTCACATGCTTATTAGATAACTGTATTTAAGTTGATGTATATGCTTTTATTTATTATTCTTAAATTTTCACAAATTTAGAAAATTAATCAAAAAGTACTCAAAAGTAATTAGTTACATTACTTTAATAAAGTAATTGAAAAAGTTACACTACTATTACTTTTTAAACAGGGTAACTTGTAATCTGTAACCTATTACATTTCCAAAGTAACCTTCCCAACACTGGTTATTAATAACATAAATTTGCTATCTGGGTGAACTAATCCTTTAAGTAGGACTTGAGCACATCAGAATTTTGATCAGAATCTTTTCAGAATTATATAAATTGACTTTGAAATATGGTAAAAGTGCACTTATGTATTAATAAAAATAAACTCTTTAAGTCACTTAAGTGGTCTTTAATTTATTTAATATTATATTAAATGAAAGTCTTTTAAACATATAGAGGGATAGTTATATTTAAAGGGATAATTTTTCACACAAAAATTAACGGTTGAATTCTGTTAAATTTCTGGAAACTTTTCAGAGTTTTTGTTGTTGTTGTTGTTTGTTTGTTTGTTGTTGTTTTTTTAACTTGGTGAAATATGAAAGTCTTGCTTTTGGAAAGTTTGCTGAAATTTGCCGAAAAGTTTCTAATCCTGTAAGACTTTCGTTCATCTTCAGAACATTCATATGGAAACATTGATTGGCAAACATAAACAGTTGTTTATTTTTATGTTCGCTTAACATGTGAGAACAAACCTCACAGGTTCTTACAGAAGCTCAAACATAACACACAAGAATGAACCTCATAACTAATGTGTGCATCGATTAATGTTTATATGTGAATAAATTCAATTTGTTCATCATATAAAGTGATCAGTCTCTCACAGAGGACGAATCCTCTAGCTCAGGAGTCGGCAACCCACAGCACGTGTGACAACAGTGGCACGCAGAGGCAGGGGCGCTGCACAAGATCCCGGGCCCTATGCATAGGCAGTCCTAATGGGCCCCCCTCCCCTTGAAAATATATATTCCAGACTTTTCAGGGCCCTCTCTTCCTTTGGGGCCCTGGTAATCAGTACTGGTTTTACCCCCAGTCCAGCGCCCCTGCGCAGAGGGATAATCGCTGGCACTCGAGCACTAGGAAAAACTGCAGACTGATGTACATTTTGAGGTAATAACTTCTCTTAGTCACACAGCCTGTTAGGAGCTATAAATACTAAAGTGTGAGAATTAACTTGCGCTAGTCTACGGATGCGTGCGACTGCTGCACATACTAGGCACTTCAGATCAAAGCCTCAGCGGTCTAACAGCGCTCGCCAATGTCAGAATTACTGAGATGGCAACAAATCAACAGTCAACTTTTAATGATACGTTTTACGATAGAAATGTTAGATGACCGACAGCTGTATCCAGTGATGAAAACTACTCAAAAAAAAAATCTCAAATATGGCCATTTAGAGAGAGAGAGTTTAGTTACTTAAAAAAACCCACACGATTTTACCCCCTCGTTGCTGAGCAACATAATGTAGCGATTCAGTATCGATTAATAAAAGTCGCGTGGCAGTTCTAATCACACTGTATATCTGTTATTCAAGAAACGTGAAAAGTTTAAAAGTTTAAAAAACTATTTATTAAAAAAATCTTCAGAAACTATTTTCATGGAAATCAAATAGGCCTATGGACCTTTTTCACATATTTTCTGGTTTCTCTGCAGTGAAAGTCAAATTAAAGAGCATTGAATGGGAGATTAACACAAATATATTTTTTGCATTCCCATTTACTCAAAGCAAAAGAAAAACTCTTGAAAGAAGAACAAGATGATGTTTTCATGACTTTCAACAAAAGGAAACAAATTGAGAGAGACAGCAGTCAGAAGAGAGAATGTCAAATTTACCGTCCCTCCCATAAACGCTGCATTAGAAACACCCTCGCATTAGCGTTAACTGTTTTTTTGTTTGGATGCAAAGTTGATATAATACAAAGAATAATGTTATAAATGTGCACACATTAAAAAAAAAATACAAATATGAAAAACTTTTGAGGATTTCGATGCTGATAAACGTTAAACACGTCATCTTGTGAAAAAGGTCCACTTTTTTATCGTATTATAAAAAAATGTGTATGTACTGTATACAGCATGCATTTACAAAAAGGGTGGGTGGGTGTGTTGGCACAGTGGTCAACCATTTGTGATTTTCTCTTCTTAAAAACATTAATGTTGTAAAGTCATAAAATAGCCAAGATATTAACTGGCATTTTATAAATGCTTGATAAGATATGAGTTGCCTCTGAAGTGCTCCAAAGTGACATAAACTCAAAAAACGTATAGCAAACATTGAGGGTAAAGAAATGGAACGATTGTTGGTCCTAGTCACCCACCTCCCACATCAGTCGTGGATCCATGCTTTCATCCAAGTCACTCAGCATCCGCTTTTCACCTGCAAATGGACCAAACTTCTCACCCTGTGAAGAAAGAGTGAGTTTATTTGTGTGTCATATTCAGCAGTTTCTGTGTGGTATCTGAACATGATCAAGGAAAGGCTCTGTCAGATCTTTAAGAGTCTATGGGTAGATTCTCCATTCCCACACATTTAGAGAGATGTCAAGTAGTGCTGGGCGGTTTGACAAAAAAATCTGTATCACAATTTTTATTTTGTTTATGATTGTGGCGGTTTCAGTTTATCACAATTTTTCCTTGACTGGGCCTTTATATGAAACAGAATGCATGAAACTTTGCATTTTAATCACGTTCCAAAGAAATATGCTAGCATGAGCAGTTTTTCATTTAAATTAGACTGTATAATTTCACATTTTGAAGCAAACAGACCTGTCTGACTTAAGCTTTGTGAAACTATACTATATAAAACACATCTGAATGAAACAAAAACAGCAGACGGACTGAATGAGACGCAGATTCACTCTCTAACAGCAGCTGGCACTTATGGAACAGCAGTGATACAGCGTTTCCTTGCTTAACGTTGTAAATAAAGCAGTGCTGCGCTTATAAACACTACTTTAATATCTATTATATGATATTAAGATGAAAAGAAAATACCATCTAAACTTTTCTGAATACAGTCAGTTCGCCTCAGAGATACATTCATATAAAGCCCCAATCCCAAATCAGTGTTTAGAATTGCCATCCACTTTTTCGCATTGTGAGAACCATTTTCGCATAATGAGCTTCTTCTGCCTCGTACAGTATTTTCTCCTCTTTGCGTTGTGACCTCTGCCAGGTATGAGACGTAATCCTCATTATTGTTTTATCATTATGTATTTGACATATGAAGAAACAGTCGAGCAAACGAAGAGGACAGCAGTTTGTAACTGTTTAGTTTCTTTTCTCATTAGATTTTAACGCAGTTGTCTTTGATAGGAAACTCTGTTTTGCTTACTGTGTTTACCGTGGTAATCTTGTGCTCAAGTCGCCTTTGTTCTCATACATATCGTGTGGCTTAAAAAAACCCTCTCTAAATTCTGCACTTTTAAAAAACTACAGACTGGTATCCCTTCTTGCATTCACTGCAAAGGCACTTGAGCGAGTTTTGTTCAACTAACTCTCTATGTTTCTTGCACAGAACAACCTCCTGGACAGCAACCAATCTGGCTTCAAAAGTAGCCACTCAACTGAGACTGCCCTGCTTTCGGTTACTGAAGCCCTGCGACTAGCAAGAGCAGCTTCCAAATCCGCAGTACTCATCTTGCTGGATCCACCAGTTAACCACCAGATCCCCCTGTCCACCCTCATGAAGATGGGCATCTCAGAAACCGCACTAAGCAGTTCAAGTCTTACCTCACAGGTAGGTCTTTCAGGGTGTCTCTAAAGGGGTTAGATTTCCAAATAACAACTTCTTGCTACTGGGGTTCCTCAGGGCTCAGTGCTTGGACCACTTCTTTACTCTATCTACATGGCTTCATTAGGTTCTGTCATTCAGAAACATGGCTTTTCCTGTCACTGCTGTGCTGATAACACTCAACTCTACCTCTCATTCCAACCAGATGATCCAATGGAAGCTTTTCGCAATGCAGCATGTCGGACAGATATTTATGGATGGATGAAGGACCATCACCTTTAACTCAACCTTGCTAAGAAAGCCAGGAAACTTGGAGTTGTGACTGATGATCAGCTAAGCTTCACAGACCATATTGCTGAAATGACCCGGTCCTGCAGATTTGCCTTAAAAAACATTAGGAAGATTAGACCCTTCCTATCAGAGCAGAACTCAGAACTCCTTGTCCAAGCTCGGACTTGTTCTCTCCAGATTGGACTATGGTTATGCTCCCTTGGCAGGCCTCCCAGAATGTAATAACACTAGCTTGCTTTATTATTTTTCTATTCTATCCGTTTTCTTTTTATTTATTATATTATTTAAAAGCCCTTGCTATGTGTACTGCGTTAGGCTAACTGAGACTTGTTATAGTACTTGTATATCATTGCTCTTTTGTTGATTTTGATTGCTTCCACTGTCCTCATTTGTAAGACGCTTTGGATAAAAGTGTTTGCTAAATGTCTAAATGTAATGTAATATAAAATAATATCAAGCCTCTGCAACTGATCCAGAATACAGCTGCGAGAATGGACTTCAACAACCCAAAGAAAGTCAACGTCATACCTTTCTTGAGCAGTTTGCACAGACTGTCAATAAAATAATTAAACTTGCCTAAAAATAATGTTTGCTTACAAGACAACCATGGGTGCTGCACCAATATACCTAAACTCACTAGTTCAGACTTATGTGCCCTCCTGAAGCTTGTGTTCTGCAAGAGTAACACACCTCATGGTGACAAAATTATTAGAAATTGTGATTCTGTTTTAAGAAATATTAATTAAACGTGTAAATATTTCAATATTTGTACAAGTATGCACACTTTTGGACTCTAAGCTCTAATGGACGCTGTTCAGTGAAGCAACTGTTTTTCAGCACCCCGGGTTTCCAAGTTGGCAGAAAACACAGCATTTTTCATTGAATTAATCGTCAAGTGCGCTTGTTCCTGTTGGTGTTGTTAATCTGGCAACCTGCGTGTGCGTCAAGTCTGAGGAGGAGGGGCCGGGTGAAAAAAAACCCTCTCCAATATTTTGAATTTGGACTGCAATACTTAGTTCAGCCACTCTGTGTCAATCATACAGGCAGAACCTTCAACAGTTAACTCTCAATTCACAATGCCATCTACATTGCATGCCGGTTAAAAAAAATAAATCTTGCGTTGCGTAATTCAAACCGGTTTACCGTTTGAACCAGTATTTAGCCCAGCACTAATGTCGTCTCAGACCAGGCAATGTATATATAAAATGGTCTGAACTCTCCAGATGACATTTCCTAAGGCTTGTGCAGATGTTGTGAATGCTTTCGGCGATTTGACCCAATTAAGATCTGATGAACAGAAAAACCAAGACAAGCATAGAGAGTGTAACAGGAGGAACTAGGTTGAATCCTATTATGAAAAAAAAAACTAATTATATATATACACCGCAAATAATAATAATAAAAAAAATAATAATAATAAATGTTTTAATTAAAATATAATTTTTGGAGTATGTTTCACAAGAAAATGCTTTTTCAGGCATTTAATGTGTTTATCATTTAATGTTTCTTTGTAAATAATGGTAAAATTTGCTAAAAATTTCTTTATGATTTTTTTGTTCAATATATTTCATATTTCATATAATTTCCATACATAACTTGCAATTGTAGTGTATTTCAAATCTTAAAAGTATATTAGAAAACAATGTACTTGTAGTAATTGTAGTCTTAAATTATACTAAAATAATATTGATTAAATTAAATGCCACTTAAGTGTACTTGAAGTACATTCATGACTACATCTCTTACATTTAAGTTCACTTTTAAAAAGTTTTACATTAAAGTAAACTTTAAATCATTATGGTTTAATAATATTTTGTCATGCTTTAATGAAGGTTAATTCCAATTAAGTGGGTCAAAAAGCATTATTGAGTTAAACTAGTTGCATTTAATATAAATTTAAACTTTAACACGTTTTCATTTAATTGTAAATAACATGCATTGAAGTGTCTGAAATCATTACATTTAGTTTGTCCTTAAGTATATTATTGTAAAGTATAGTATTTCCATAATTATATATATATATATATATATATATATATATATATATATATATATATATATATATATATATATATATATATATATATATGTGTGTGTGTGTGTGTGTGTGTATATATATATATATATATAATTACACATATAAAAAATTTACATACATTACTATTGTATATACTATACAATAATATACTTAAGAACCAACCAGATAGATAGATAGATAGATAGATAGATAGATAGATAGATAGATAGATAGATAGATAGATAGATAGATGCAGTGTAATATCAATACATTTCCAGTAGCTGCATATTTTAGCGGAAAGTTTTTTTGTATTTGTTTTTTTTTACTCTGAAATGGTGTTTGGCATGATGGATTTTTGGCGGAAACGATGGTTACCATGGTGATTGTTTGTACGGTACGTGGCAGGCAGCACACGTAAGCACATACACAGAGGAATGCAACTACAAACAGGCGCCTAAACTTAATATACTATGTGCAGAGTAAAAACAGTAGGCTAAAAAAAGAAGCGTTTTATTACTGCACTTCGCATGCTTTATCTTTCAAGCCGAGAGTTTGTTTTCTATGCACGAACCTTTTTGACTGCTCTGGCAGTGTACAGCCCCATCCCGTCTTGAACTTTGGAGGACTTCAGCACGAATCTGTCCGGGACATACATGCCCAACATTCTCATTACTTCAGAAAAACGCCTTTCTTAACAACAAAACAGACGAAACGCGCTCGGAAACACTGGTTACGAGCTGCTTTAATATTCTCTGCTCGCTGTGTTTAGAAATCTCAGTCCAGTCTGGTCTTCCATGTTATTTTCTGTCTGTAAAGGAGACTGGCTCTGCGTTCCGATTGGCTGTTGGCCGTACAGGGAACGCGTTTCTGCGCTCTGATTGGTTGAAAGTTTCTGAAACTCCACGTTAGTGGCAGTAACGGAGTTGCTCTCTGCAATCTGATTGGTGGAAAGTTTGTTGCCGTGAGCTACATGTTTTACTTTCCCGGGATTATTGAGTAAATTTCATTATATTATTAAAAAAAAAACGAAATTGAACAAAAATTACGCATACTACGAATAATATTGACAAAAATAATAATCGTGTAACTAATAATAAAACAGTACATTACATTATTTTAGAATTATTTATTTATTTATTATTATTATTTTATATATATATTAAGATTTGTGGGGGAAAACCAGTTTCTGTGACAAAGGGGGAACACTAAGGGCCTCTGTTATATTGTTATATCCATCGGGGGGACATCCCATAACAAAATCGCCTCAGACCCTATTAATGTAAGCGATGGTCCAGATTTAAACATATAACAGCATTAAATTCAAAAAACATTTACATCTGACTTCCAAACACAGCTAATGCACCTCAGTATCAACATTAGCCTCTAGTCTGTCAGTGTGGTCCCTGTTTTATGTACAGTTCACATTGTGTTTTTGATAAACTATTTGATTTAATGCTTTATAAACAATCTGGTTGTACAACCAGACACATCAAATAAGATTCAAGATTTTTATCTTGTTTTCTTTATTTCTATATCTTTATTTTTATCTAAATAAAGGATGGATGTGAATATAAGTTGGCGTTAAAGTCAGCATGAAATCAAGACTTTATTTACTTTACTAGAGCACATTCTTGATGCAAACAATAATTCAGTGCAAGTTAATCAGCTGAAAATTGTTTTGAAAACTGTTTGTCTTTGTAATCTTTAATCGAAATCTTTAACTTTTACTTCCGCTCTGGAATGGCATTCCGTTTCTGATGACGTCAGTTTGACGGCTTGGGCAGAATATCCTTAAACACATCCCTCCAACCATTAGACTGATATGAGAGAGAGAGAGAGAGAGAGAGAGAGGAGGAGCACAAATATAAAACCATGCCCTCTATTCAATAATCCATTTCAGTTGGAAATATGTCACTACACTGAAATAAAGTCGGCAGCAACGTCCGGTTCACGTGGACTTTAACAATCCCAGCTCAGTGTTTGTGACCCTGTATTAAGGTTTCTGCTGAGAACATCTGAGGAAAATGCCTACATTTTAGTTTTTAAAGTGTACATATTAGAACAAAATGTACCTGTTGAAAAGATAGCACCCCAGTGACAGCTGTTGTACCTTTTGTTTTTCTGTGAGCGTATAGATATGCATAATTTCCTGCAGAAAAGCTATTCTTTAGCATTTATGGCAGCTGATCTGTAGTAATACTTGGGAAATATGTGGGTTATATGTTGTGTAGAATATGGTTAGACTATTGCTACTTTTAAATGGGAACCATCAGTATGGAAACATGCTTTTTGTGCTACTGCATCCCAAGAAATAATTTTAGTGGCTTCTAATTCATGTTAAGTTTGAGGCGATCAGTTTCATAAATGAACTTGTAATAAATATGCATATTTATATTATTCTCTTTTGAGGAAACAGAACATAAAATAATGTGTAAAAAAATGGTTAAAGAAACCTGCAAGGTCAATAAATAAATAAACATTTCTTAAACACATTTGAATGTTTTTGAACGAAGCTGAATGGAAAGTCTAATATGAAGGGCCATCTAACTCATCAATACATCCCTCCCCAACTTCCTATTTCAATAGGAAATACATCAACAAAGAGAAAAAAACTGCTCGTCAGACCATTTCATGGGGTCTTTGAGAGGTTGCTGAATGCATTGAAGAGATGAAGAGTATTTGGAGTGACAGAAGTTGTGAGAGTGATCTCTGTGTGGCCCATCTTCTTCCATCTCCAGACCCCCCCCCCCCCCCCCTAACCTTCGGGACCCCGCTGACCCCTGTTGCCATGATGCCTGCAGTGAGGAGTCTGTGGATGGAGAGTTGCGTCGATTAGGACTGAGTGACCCTTGACCTGACCCTACACACACCTCTACACACACACTTGAGCATCAACTTTTACTCTCTTAGCTAGAGTCACTGATCACATGCTGACCACACACACACACAAAACAAACTCAAACACACACGCATTTGAACTAAACAGCTCAACAGTGTGTGTAATAGCCACATGACATCAGTTTAAATCACAGATCAGCAAAGCCATGATTTGCTACTAGCTATTGTTAGGCAGCAGCAGGTGGTATTGGGGGAAGGACATGCTCATTCTAAAGAGTACTGATTGCACCAAAATAAATATTGGTTAACAAAGTGAGTCATATGTTGTCTGTTTTCCCACAATAAGTAAAGATGATGGGTTTAAATCACAAGCTTTTGCTTTTATATCTCCCTTTTGGAGTTTTACAGATCCTGGTCAACTGCTATTGTATGAAAATAGTAGCCTCGACATTCTTAAAAACAAGTAATATGGGTTTGGAATGATAAAAGGGTTACATAATTTTATTTTGGGTGAACTATTTCTTTAAAATCCAACTGGAAAAACTCACACACCTATAGAGTTCACTGGTGTTTTAAGCTGAAGTGAACACTAGTGGCAGCAAACCACCAACTGAATGATTACTCATTTATGATTACGGGGCAGATTATCAATTAATAAATACTTACTTAAATACTTAAATACATTTTATCATTTGTATCATACAGCCAGTTTATATGGCATTTTTGACATAGTAAACTTGTTTGGTAGCAGCATTACATTCAGTCCAAATCGGGATAAGAAAACCCAAGGAAAACAGGCTTAAATGGCAAAGTTGATTCAACAAATACAGTACATTCGTATCTTGTTTGCTTTTGTTTAAACTGTCAGTTAGGTTTAGCATAAGGTTAAGTGTAGGAGCTACATAATTTTCAAACATGAATGGCATGATAGGTACAACAATATTGCCAGATTCATATTGATCTGTTTTGGATATAACTAAACATGGTTTAAGTTTTAATGTGTTGCAAAAATGCAAGTAGCACCATAATATATTGCAGAAATGTCACCACAAGCATGTAGTGTGTTGCTTAAAGTACTTTAGCCATTGCCATGGATCCACAGCAATTCATCCTAACTTTAGCTAGATGATAATGTTGTCCAAAATGAAGTACTTCTGCATCTCTTTCTGACTCCACAACCAGTCAGACTGAGGATGCTACCAGATCCTAAGAGAAGTACAGACCACTGAGTACCTCCAAAAAAAAAAAACATTCCTCAGGGTCTCTATTTCTTTGTGCAAATATTTTCTCTGCAGACAAACCTCATTTTGGCAGTTCACACAACCGCCTTCATGGAGGATTTTCCCCAGCGTTTTACCATATTTCAGAAACACTTCTGATAGCTTGATACTGAGCCATCTTTTCATACTTGAGGTGTCTCCATCATCCAAACCATCATCATAATGAATGCTGTTTCTGGCCTGTCCTGCACTGCTGACGTTACTGTGTTTGACTTTGTCAAGCCCCCACTGCTTCTTGAGGGCCATCAGGATGGGAAGCGTTGATAGAGAGTGAGAGGGTGGGTAGAAAAATAGTCCTGAGAGACAGAGAGATCACAGTGAAGATAGAGCGTGAGAAAACGACTGCCACTAACAACAGACATCTGATGAAGGACAACACAGACACCAGACCACCCTTTATGAGGGCGTAACAAAACCCTGTCTCCATTTATTCATTTTTACTCCCCTTTATTCAGACAGAGACAGTAATAGCAAGTATAAACTTTCTAAAGTAAAGTGCAAAACCCTTTACTCTTAAGGTGGCATATACACTGTGTTTCCAAAAGTTGTTCTTTCCAGTGTTTCCGTAGAAGAACCATTTTTGGTTCCCCAAAGAACCTTTTAGTGAACAGCTCTTAAAATAACCTTTTTTTTTTTCTTAGATTAAAGAACATTATAATAATCTCAAGAACCCTTTTCCATTATAGATTTTCCAAACATTTTGTGCAATAGAAAGGTTCTATGGATGTTAGAAGTTCTTCATAGAACCACTAATGTAAATAAAAAAACAATTATTGTGACTTTTCTTGAAGTTAATGTCACTTGCCATGTCACATCTAGTCACATGACACATGGAAATCAAGGGTGTTTGAGATCACTGACTACAGATCTGACACATAATGTGGCAGTACATCAATAAACTCCTGTGGCAGCAGACTTTCTGGATCTGGATCTAATTGGAAACTCGATTTTTAAGAGTTATAGCTACGTACATTGACTTACCTTGAAATATTATTTATGATACCCAGAAATCAAGTCAGCTTAAAGTCATTAGGAACCACCCTACCTCCAAAAAGAGACCCTGGGAAGCGTTTTGTGAAGTAACCACCAAACTATCAGTATTTATTGTGCTGTCATTTTTGTCATGATGATGAAGAGGGAGATTTTTGATCCTCGTGAGGAGGTCTTTGGGGACAGATGGTCTGACCTCAGAGGAGCTGCCAGGACTGCCGTTGGTGAGACCTTACTATCAGTATTTCTGTCTTATGAGCACTATCACACAAGTGTCATAAACAGAGTTTGTATGTGGATGTTGAGTGAATATGTGTGTGTGTGTGTGTGTGTGTGTGTGTGTGTGTGTGTGTGTGTGTGTGTGTGTGTGTGTGTGTGTGTGTGTGTGAAAGAGTTACATCTGAAACCTTCTTCACCAAATATCTTCAAAAGTGTCACAAAGTTCTAAGGAACTGGGACACAAGCCATGCGTATACATGCATTCATTCATACACACACACACACACACACACACACACATGCTGAAAATCAGATAAGAGCAGAGCAAAGTTCAGAGCTAAAAGCTGAACCCATCACTCTGAGATGTGGCTTCCATCGCTCTAGATTTATTTCATTCCCTGTTTTCTCTGGCTGTATATCTCTCACTCTTCCCCCTAATAACCACATCTCTCTCCTTTTATAGTTCATGGAGAGTCGTCGGCCAGCATGAAACCATTTACTCTGTATATTTGAGTATTTTCCTCTTTTACGACACCAGTGTGAACTGCTTTTACAGAGAGAAGACCTGTTTTGATTGTGCTGTTATCATCTTACTCCGAGTGAGTGTTGGCAGCAAAATACAGCAACCGTGGCTTATAAGAATTACACAATAGAGGATACAACAAGGTAAATGAATTGTGTGTGTGTGTGTGTGTGCGTGCGTGTGTGTGTGTGTGTGTGTGTGAGAGAGAGAGAGAGAGAGAGGGGGAGAGCAATGGGGGAAAAGATACATGTTTGAATGAAAAACATAAGCTCTGTTCTAAAGTCTAATAAGCTGTCCAATTTGATAGCATTTTAAAGTATCATGGATGTGCAACCAATGCCAAGACTGCTCAATATGCAGTACGGTGATGCTGCCTTTTAAGACCCCTTCTTTGGAGAAATACTAAAGCAGCATAAGACATAACAAATTTAAGTCATAAAAGCATTGTGGGAACATTGTTTCAAATGTCTTTGTTTTCACCCAAAATATATATATATATATACATTTTTTTATTATTATTGTTCTAGGAACATAAAAATATCCAGTTTTCTTGTTACTAAAATATTTCTTACAATTTCTACTAATTAATTTTTTTACCCAAAATATGACATTCTAAAAAGGTTTTCATTCAACATTATGAGAATATTCACCAACATCATAAGAATGTTCCAGGAATATTGTTCAAAGAACGCTTCTGCAACATTATGAGAATGTATATCAAATATTAATGTCCCATGTTTTGTGCAGCTTTTAAGAAACATGAGTGAAGCTGTGAAAACGTTCCTTGTTCGCTAGGTATCCTTTATGAAATAAAGCTATTCCAGAAGGCACTGTGACAAACTCAGTAAAACCATATATTAAACAAAGCTGAGAGAAATTCTGGTGCTGTGGAAAAATATTGTCATCACCCAGTATTCATTAATAGTTACTAATTACAAAATTAATTTATTAAAAAAAAAAACATATATGTAATGGCTTACTCTATTATGCATAATAAAACAAATTGGACAAAATATAATTTCTTTCACTTCATAAACTTGAATAAATAAAGATGGTTGTGAACAGATGAATGCAAATGCACAGAGTATCAGACTAATCGGATTATGCATACTATGCTAGTTTTTAAGACCACAAAAACAGACATAAATTTTAATTATAATGTAGTTCAAACTACATATATCATAACATAACAGGCGCTACAAAGGGCACCCATTAAAAGTTCTTTACATTTATTCACTTAGCTGACGCTTTTATCCAAAGCAACTTACAATTGCCACATATGTCAGAGGTCGCACACCTCTGGAGCAACTAGGGGTTAAGTGTCTTGCTCAGGGACACATTGGTGTCTCACAGTGGATTCAAACCCGGGTCTCTCACACCAAAGACATGTGTCTTATCCACTGCGCTAGCACCACCCCAAGTGAAAATGAAAGTGAAGTGAAATTCAGCCAAGTATGGTGACCCATACTCAGAATTTGTGCTCTGCATTTAACCCATCCGAAATGCACACACACAGAGCAGTGAACACACACACACACTGTGAGCACACACCCGGAGCAGTGGGCAGCCATTTATGCTGCGGCGCCCGGGGAGCTGTTGGGGGTTCGATGCCTTGCTCAAGGGCACCTAAGTCGTGGTATTGAAGGTGGAGAGAGAACTGTACATGCACTCCCCCCACCCACAATTCCTGCCAGCCCGGGACTCGAACTCACAACCTTTCAATTGGGAGTCCGACTCTCTAACCATTAGGCCACAACTTCCCTAGCCATTTAAGTCATTTGGATCACTTGGGGATGCTATAGAGATCCAGTTTCGAAGGAGAAACTTATTACTTACAACATTTATAATAAATAGGCTAATTTAATTCAGTTTTTAAAAGTTTTGATAAACATTGCTTAATTAAATTGCAGTTTTATAAAAAAAAAATGTCGAATGTATCTTTATGCTTATCAAGGCTGTAAACACAGATAGCTACCCAACAGATCATAACGCAAGTACAAGGTAGATATTGCTGAAGTGACCAAGCATTAACGTGTATGGGCAAATTGTGGCCGAATTTGGCATATATATGGAAGAGATAGAATAGTATGCTATATGTTGCTATGTTTCTGGTATAGCAACATCCCATGTCTCCCATGTGCTTCAATCTAGTGTACTAAATCAGTCAATTATAAGGGGTTATTTCAGTATGGACTCTATTTTTACAAGGCAAATGGCTATACAGACAGTAGTGAGCAAGACCACTCAGAGTTTGGTTTGGTTTGGTTTAGAAAAGAAAAGAAAAGAAAAGAAAAAAAGAAAAGAAAAGAAAAGAAAAGAAAAGAAAAGAAAAGAAAAGAAAAGAAAAGAAACAAGAAAGGAACAAGAAAGGAACATGTGAATCGGTTGTCTTGGGATCCAGGGAATTTTGGTTTTATTACATTTACAATTACATTTATTCATTTAGCAGAGGCTTTTATCCAAAGCGACTTACAGATGAGGACAGTGGAAGCAATCAAAAACAACAAAAAGAGCAACGATATATAAGTGCTATAACAAGTCTCAGTTAGGTTAACACAGTACACGTAGCATGGGATTTTAAAAAATATAATAAATAAAAAGAAAACAGATAGAATAAAAAAAGAATAGAGCAAGCTAGTGTTTGAGGTCTTTACACGTACACACACACACACACACACACACACACACATATATACATATATACATACATATACACACACACACACACACACACACACACACACACTCATACACAATTGCATAATAAATGAAAAGAAAATAGAATATAAAAAGATTAGAAAGGTAGTTAGATTTTTTTTTCAAGAATAGAATTAGAATAGTGAGTGTTAAAGTTAGAGGGTCAAATAAAGATGGAAGAGATGTGTTTTAAGCCGATTCTTGAAGATGGCTAACGACTCAGCTGCTCGGATTGAGTTGGGGAGGTCATTCCACCAGGAGGGAACATTTAATTTAAAAGTCCGTAAAAGTGACTTTGTGCTTCATTGGGATGGCACAATCAAGCGACGTTCACTTGCAGAACGCAAGCTTCTAGAGGGCTGAATATAACATAGGTCAGAAGTAACAAATTTAGGTAAATGGTTGCAGAGCCATTGGTAGTTTTGTAGGCAAACATCAATGCCTTGAATTTTATACGAGCAGCTATTGGAAGCCAGTGCCAATTGATAAACAGAGGTGTGACGTGTATTCTATTTGGCTCATTAAAAAATAAACTTGCTGCTGCGTTCTGAATTAATTGTAAAGGTTTGATAGAATTGGCTGGAAGACCTGCCAAGAGGGCATTGCAATAGTCCAGCCTGGACAGAACAAGAGCTTGAACAAATTCACTCTCCAAATGACCATCTTTCTGTGAGTTTTGCACACACATTCCCTGCTGACTGTTTCATTAGCCTCTCTGTAAATGGCAATCCATGGCATTCCCAAACCATTGCCTCAAGAATTCCCAATTCATTCCTGCACCATTCCGATTACTCTTCCTCATTATAGATGGTCGACAATGAGGCTAATTTAAAACAGATGAGGTTCTGCCATGTCTGCAGTGACTGACAGGGTGTGAAGGGGACTCAAACCCAACTCCTCAGGAAAGACGCTAGACTGACAGTGTGAAATACAGTTTGGTTTGAGCATTGTGCAAAAACTCAACCCTATATTTGTGTGTACAAGTGATTGTGTAAGAGAGAGATTAATGGTGAGAAAGATATTGGAAATATAATTTTCTGTGCGAATACATATGCACATGCAGGTAACACTTTATTTTACAGTCCTGTTCCGTGTGCATACTATGTAGTTATTATAAGAATTACAATAATTGCATTGGTAATAACTAGATACTAAACCTGAACCTAACTGTAACCCATGTAGTTGCCATATAATACACAGTACTTACAAGTACATGTACTGTAAAATAAAGTGTGACCCAAACATATATCTAATTTGACACAGTTATATCCTTTTAAAACAAGTTTTTTAATTAAATGATTATTTTACTCAGTTTACAAACTTATCAATTATGGCTGTGTGCAGATAGCAATTACTTACTAGTGTGAAACAGAATGTGTCATGCAGGAATAAGAAATAGCAGTAGTATGCTACACTGTTGTCACAAAACTTTGTGCATGTTTAATAAAGTAAGTGACACTGAGTTAGCATCTTAGAAATATAAACTTATTTTGCATCACATGAAAATGTCTTAAATCTAAGCAGTCTTATCAAATAAACAAGAAAGACCTTGCGGCTTACATTGTGCATTGCATTGTGGGATATTCCATGCCATGTGCTCTGTTGTAAACTGCAATTTTTGGCAAATGTAATAAATCATTTGGGTATTCTTGACATGCATTGCTATGATTCATGTGAAAGATAATTTACTTCATATATATATTATTATTATATCATCCTGGCAGAGAAACACAGAACCGCTGAGATTACAGGTGTCTATATTTAGTGTTTTATGTATATGAATATTGGCAGAAAAAATCTGTACATGTGACACAGAGATGAGACACATTTACACACACCAGATTCACAAACTGAGATTATACACACACAAACTTGACAGTGGGGAAACGCTTCAACAACGTTTACTTTCATACAGATTTAAAACACATTTTTATCACTAATAACTGTTGTCAATAACAAAAAAATAATAGCAGTTAAAAAAATAAAACATTAAGAAGTATGAAATAATTTAAAAAAGTCTTCTAAACCATGTTTTTAATACAGGGCAGGAGAGCGGAGAGAAGGAGTCCTGGAGCTACCTCTAAGATGACTGGCGTAAAACCAAAACGAACGCACAAATAGAACGTAGACATAAGGCAGACAAATGGTGCATGCAGTGGCTAAAAGAGAACTGCAATTCCTCCAAACTCCCATTTCCATTGCATTGGGGATGCAGTACAGGGACTCTTTGCGTAGCAACAGCGATGGCACCCCCTGAGAACAAACCTTCAGGTGCCTTAGAGAGCGCCAGACTCGACTCGGTAATGTAAACATAAATAAAAAGGTTGATATCTCACTCTACAGGCAGTTCAGTAACCGCGACACATGCAGCGTTAGCATTAGCAATGTGCGCAAGTAGTCAGTCTGCAAAACTCTCCTTAGTAGAATATCACTTCGAGTTAAATAAACTTCTTTTTTTCTCATTATATATAATATATTTACTTCTGTGCAGAGTCTGTGCTTCGGAGTCTTTGTTTTTTAACAGTACTTCCTTGTTTTGACCAGTTTGCTCTGGTACTTGACTGAGTGGCCACTGTGTCCCACCACATAAACATCCAGGAGGTAGGTCTTTCCTGCCTCGAGGCCTGTTATGGTCTCTGTAGTGACTGCCTTCTGCAGGTTGGCGCTGTTAAAGTACTTGCAAACCACTTTCTCAGACTTGCGACGGCTCTCTGGTCCAGCGCACTGGTTCTGCTCTCGGCGTCGATGCTCTTCACTGTAACTTTCGGAAACTTCACGTCTGTAAACGCAATATTTGTTGCGCTCCTGTGTGCCAAGCCAAGCAACAGTGACAGAAAAACAGGTACGCAATTTATCGAAAGCCTTGATGCGGGTATCCTCAGGTAGGGCAGGGAAAGGTTGCTTGCCTCCGGCATGTGTGCTGGCCAGTACTTTCAAGGTGGAGGCACCCTTGCGGGACCCTCTCAGACGAAACAGGTACTTGGCTTTGGGCTTTCCTCTGAGCTGGAACTGGCGGACACCCTCCACATTCTGAGAGAGAACAAGCTTCCCATCACGCCGCACCTGAACTTGCACCGCGTCCAGACAGGCATGGACAAACAGCGTGACGCGCTGGTGAGAGGAGACCGGGGCAAAGCGAAGGAATTTGCTGCCTTTCCTCTTAATGAAGACATCAGTTACTTTCCCATCCTTGAGCTCCACTGTCTTCTGCTTGGCCTCTTCCTTGGTGCGGGCAAAAGTGCCCACGTATGCAGTACTCATGTTGGTGCCTGTGTTGACGGTGAACACATCAAAGTAATATTGTGTGTCTGGCTTTAGGTCCGTCACAGTAAAAATATTCTTGTTGCCAATGCAGATCTTCTGTATGTCTGCCACTTTGGGCTTGGGGATATATGTGCGACTCATCTTGTTGCTCAGAGCTCTGTTGGTGGTGAGGGAACGATCCTTGAAAACATTCTCAGATGGGACAAAACCAAAATGAGCAAAGTCAAAGGGGCTGAAATCCCGACCAGGTTTTGGAGCAATCATGAAGGCATCATCTAAGCTCATCTTGGCCTCAGCTGCACATAAGCTCTTGAAGTTGTGCTCCTTGTTAATAACCACACAGTACTGGATCGGCTGGCCCATGATGGAGCCAGTAGGACTGGGCTTCCAGGCCAGTGTGACAGTAGTACGACCCAATGCGGTAACATCAACCCTGGGGTCGTAAGGCAGTTCCGGGTATGGCTGGTCGGACTCGGGAGTTGTGGTAGAGTAAATCTTGAAGTTGCTGTCCTTTTCAGTGGAGATGATTTCCAGCTGGTACAAGCCAGAAGGGGAGCTAGTGGAGATGAACGACTCAACGTCATTTCCTTTGTAAGTAAAGAGTTCGGTCCCCTCATTGGCCGTGGCCTGCTGTTTCTGCTGTTCTAGAGGTTCTGGCTCACCTGGGACACAAAAGACACAGATAAATTCACAAAATTAGACCTTGGGAAACAAGCCCCAAAAAAACCTCAAAAGATAATGGGGAAAAGAGGGTCCCCACAGAACAAACCACAAACATCAAAAACAAGGCCCATTCTGTGTGGGAAAACTGCTTGGTGCTGTTTGGAGATGCACATTTTGAATGATGACTTGTTTAAACCGCACACAAACACAAGCCACATAAATTGTTGAACAAATGGATGTGGACACTTAAGCTCTCTCTGAACATCAATGACTGAGACATTTAACATTAACTGCCACATAATGACGCATTTCCCTCACCACTACAAAAAACAAATCTAGTTATTTACTTTCCGCTTCCTCCCCATACCCCACTTAACACCGCTGGAAAAAAAGAAGCAGCAATTTCCATCTTAACGGAAAGAGCATCGTTTAATGTTTTAATCCTTGTGAGGTCACTGGGTGCTACCTGCTCCGGTGGACATTAGCCACTCGTCTGCTGGCGGCTGTGTTTTGTATCCAAACAACCCTGCACATCAGAGGGTGACTTTCACTATGCCTTCCAAGGGAACACCAAGCTACACAGAGATGCCTTGTGGCTTCACTGTTCCTCGAGTTCCTTTCCAAGCCCTCTCTGTTCAGCTGGGCAAGAAAACATAATATTATGTTTGTCAACCAGAGAACTAAATGAACACGCGTTGCACTCACAGACCGTCTCCCAGTGGATATATTCCACAAACATGGGAAAAGATTTGTGTGTGAGTATTTATTTACTGTGACAGCTGTATGACAATATAAAAAGTACAAATTAAAGATGCTTGTTTGCATTTCATTTATAATGTAGTCCTGCAATTAACCAGATAAAAAGTGTATTGCACAGAAGTAGCTCAAGAGATTAAATGGAGTTCTGACTAACAGTACGTTTGAAATGTCCACTTTGTCTCAGATGTGTCTCCATTTTTTAAGAGAAATAAAATATTGTGTGTCAACAATTGTCTCATTTGGGTCTAAGTAATTATGTAGCTTAAACACTGGCAACACCAAGGTTATGGGTTTTATTCCAATTGAATGAAAGGTTTGCATAAATATAAATGCATAGAGCCCTAAAACAGGTGAGTACTGTAGCAAAATTTGAGGCATTGTTTAGCACTTTTCTGAATCTCTAGAGCAGTGGTTCTTAATCCTGGTCCTTTGGACCCCCCACTCTGCACATTTCTTATGTCTCCCTTATCTAACACACTCTTTTCAGTTCATGGAGCTGATGATTAAGTGTCTTAAATAAGGCAGTCAAGCTAAATTTTAAGTAGTGAAATATTGAGGAGATCTCAAAAAATGTTCTTTTCTACGGTCCGGTCCCACTAGAATGTGTGTGTGTGTATGCGTGTTTGAGTTATTGCAGCTGCGATTGACTGAATGTGTATGAACAAGGAAATGAGTCTGAAGGTGGATATCATCAACTGTGACTGATTTGTCTTTCAGGATCTTCCAATCACTGCCAAGTCAAGCCGTAGCTGGATGATCATTACACAGTGTGTTTTGTAAAAAAAAAAAAATAATAAAAATCTACATCCTTTGCATAAAAAGCAACTGCACAGCAGTGAATGATGGGAGTCTCTGCTTTTCATCAGCCATGACAACCATTTTGGGCCACAGACTGAGAAGATGGAGGTAACCCAGGGCCTGGGAGTGATTACGGCACAAGAAGACAGAGATGATCAGAGAAGCTTGTCATCTCACAGGGAGACAATGGTGTCTTCATGTAAGCTCTCAAATGGACATGTTCTGCACACACTTTGAGAAAGCAGCTTCTGCCTCATTTCAGTCCTATACATTAGGCTTCAAAGACACGCATCTAGATGCACTTTAACTGAAACCGCTATGCTGCTGCATGTGTGTGGAGTGAAATACAAGGGTGTTTTGTAGAATTTTATTTATTTATTTTTTAGGAAACTGTCCAGATGGAAAAAGAGTGATGTTGAGAGAGGGTGACGGGAAAAGGAGAAGAAATGAGAAAAGTACAAGGAGGGAGGGCAAAAGAGGAGAGAGTACAGCTAAAAGGGAGAAGAAGAGTAAAAGCAAAAATTTTGCTTTGAAGACGAAAGCCGGTCACAACCTTTTCTTTTACACACATGCACAGAGTTGATGGGAACAGTGGGAGGAATCCTACGGATGTGTGATTGAAAGCATGTCTAGGTCAAATTTCACTATAAAGTTTTCTATTTTGGGTTCACCTGTACGTGTACTTGACAGGGTTTATGAGATTCACCCCTATATATCCCTATACAAGATTCACTCCATTTGACTTTTTTCATTCTTACTTTCAGGCTTTTACGTCTGTAAGTATTCAGATGTAGTCCATCAGCACACCAAGCGTGGTTACACTGGGCCCAAATTCACACATCACAAATACACACTGACGCACTAACACGGCTAATGATTGACCACAGTGGAAAACACTGACCCACACTGGACATGCTCCACAGTACTTCACAGAAACATGTTTACCTGCAGCCCTGCTGCTTTTCAAATTAATCTAGTTTTTTTTTTCCAAGGAGGCATCTGTAGGACATTCATTTTGACTTTTTTTTTGGTTAAATCATTTTAAGAACTTGCAAACACTAGGGCCTATCGCACCACAGGAACCTTTTTTATAGTACCAGAAGTAATTGTGGAACTACCTACTTTGGGGCGTTTTTGCACCGGAGGAACTGGGTGCGATTTTAGTACTGCCTTTTTCGAGAACCAAATTAGCTCCTACTCTGGAGCGGGGTCTAACCAGCACAACTGGTACTAACCGTGACCTAAGTAGACACTGATTGGCCAGACGCATTCGAAAACGCCCTCACCCGGCATTATTTAAAATGCCATGTAACATACTGTAAACATTGTGTCAGCTTATTTCGCAAGCATGATGAACAGTGCTAAATTGACAGACGCTGAAGTGCAGGCATTTGTAGCAAGTGTAGCACTGCCAGTTGTCGTTGGAGATTCTTAGTCCTCCTTTCTGTTCTTTCAATTGCTTTACGTAAACGTCGACATTACATGTCCATTATTGTGAAACCCACGAGACACACCAAAAACACTCATTCTCATGTTGTTAATAGCTGCGTTTACATGGACCCTTCTAATCCGATCGTAATAGGACTAGAAGCACAATCAGAATACAAAATGTCACATGTAAACACGTCAATCCGATTGAATTGGCCAGATCCGACTAAAATTTCGATCGGATTGTAAGGGGTGGTTTATCCCTTTTGTAATCCGAGCGAGAGGACATGTAAACTCTTGATCGGATTGAAAACCGAAACGGGAAAGTACTGCGCATGCATAGTGACGTAGAAATAGCGTAATGACATATGACGCGTGGAACGAGGTGTTCTTCCTGGTGAATAAAGTGTCATAAATAAGTGTCCTGTCATTATAAATCTCCCCTTTCACTCAGCGTATGTGAAGTGGAACACGACCACGTCCCACCAGTCCTCGTTTAAGACTCTCATCAACAGACGTCTAGTTTTGAGTGCGGGAAAAGGCACTTTTACTACTTTTTTTTTTTTTTTTTGCTAAAGTAAAGTTAAGCAGCACAACAGTTCATGTGCTGGTCGTCGTCTAATTAGGAACTGAAGTAGATAAATATAACGTTTGTTTTTTTAAAACAGCAGCGGGAAACTCTGTATATTCAGGCAGTGTGCGCATGTCAAAAGAGTAAATCCGATCAGAAGCTTGTGACACGTATACGCGCATATCAACCCAATCACTTTATTTACGATTCATGTAAACACTAAGTTCGAATTCGTCAGTCAGAATGAATTCATTCCGATGGAAGCAAAAAGTGTCAATGTAAACGCACCTAATGTTGTTCTTCTTTGTTAACGTTGTTGTTGAACACCGTACACAAATGAAATCGCTGTCGACTGGCTTACGTCACGTCCTAGTACACAGCTGTCGGTGCGAATGCAAACCTTTAAATGGTACTGGGAAATAGTTTGTGCAAAATCTTCCCAGTACTTTAGTACTGTATGTTTAGATCTGGAACTAAAGCAGTGCAAAAGGCCCTACTAATACTCTGTTTTTAAAAAGTAATTGTCTGTTCCCTACATAGGCAGCATCCGAACTGAAATGGAACCTCATAATGCAAACAGTGATCCCCAGACAATACTGTTATAGATTCAGTTCTAAGTTTTATTTAGGCCTACTGTAATATATAATTCTCTCACCTAATTAGCTTCAGCTATCATCTTTAATCCTTTCAGTTTATTTTACATGTATTCATCTATGTTTGAAATGATTCCTAATTTAGGAATGACTTCCTTCCTAATCAAGTTTAATCCTTTGGAGATACATGGAAGGAGATACCAATGTCTTCTTTAATCATTAAGCAGTACTGAATAGCAATGGAAGATGTTTTCTTGTTCCTCGGATCTAAGATCAGTTTTTCTAATAATAGTTTAAAACGTTTACATGGGAAACAAGTTTTAAATTACTGCAGAGTTGCAACATCGATCGGGAGATTTAATTCGGATACCTGATCCTTCTCCGCTGCTGTCTTCTGGGAGCTCCTGCAACGTCAATCTCCACTCGAGAGGAGCATCGCAAGGCGTCAGCATCACCAACAGAGGAGTGTTGTCTTCCTCCACCACAAAATAGTACCTGCAAGAGTGAGGAAAGTTAGCATGCACTGAAATCATACAGGAAATTAAACCTGACTCAGATGCACTCTTTAAGCATACAATAGTTACATAACAAGGTGTCTAACAATACTTTCCACATTAGTCGCTAAGTATAAGACTCCATTTTAGCAAGGTTATGCATAATGGTGTTGCTAATTTAGTCCGCCTGACTGCAGTCACTTTCGCCTTTAAAAGTACTTGAGATATATTAAAACCTGTCCCAAGACACAATATACTGAAATTAGAACTAGTTGGCCTTTCAGAGACCGCTACAGAATTAGGACCATATTCCCCAAACACAGTGCTGTTACATTAGCCATGCTGTCTCGACACATTTCCGCTAGCTTTGTTTGCGTTTTTAGCTCTGTGATGCCACTGAGTTAGCATACTTTTGACAATGCATTGCACATGGGAGATGTCTTATAAAAGCCCCACCAAACACAGCTAGTGTATTTCAGCTGCTTATTATTTCTAATGCTATCTGCGAACTGAAATATTAGCCTGCTAAGTGCAAGAATAGACTGAATACTTCCTACCATTTCTTTTAAAAATAGTGTGTGAAACAGAAACCATTATGGGATTATTTACAATTCAGTTAAAATTAGCTACATTAACACATTATGTATGAATGATATCCACACTGAAAAAAAGAGAATATTTGTAAACAATCTTCACTTAAAAATTGCTAGTAAATTTCACAACTAATTACAAAGAATTGGCAAGTAACACAATAAATGCAACATTAAATTAGTAAAAACTGAAATTGTATTTTCTTTTAAATATACTACAATAATTTAGGTCTTTTGGCTTTTGACATTTGACACACTCTTATGGCAGTTTGTAATTATTTTCCATCTTGGCCAGTTCATATTATAAATATTATTTTGTACAGAACAATATTTTCCCCCACAAAAACCACATCATACAAATTTATGCAAAATCATCATCTCATAATTATTATTATTATTATTATTATTATTATTTTCAATGAGATTGGGTCAGTACATTTATAGGAAAATAAAAACTAATCTTAAAATGTAATTTAAAAAAATCTAAAACTGTAATAACAATAAATAAAACAACTACAACTACAATAATATAAAATAAATCTAAAATTGTAATAAAATAAATAATAAATGAGCTTTATCGATCTTTTGATATAAAAAAATAAAAAATAAAAAATAAATAAATAATAATGATAATAATCAAAAAATAAATAAAAAAGAAAAATCATGGTGGACATGTTCAAGATCATTTATCATACTAGAAATTGAAGGTCAAGTTGAGCACATTGCATTATGGGTTACAGCACAGTGTGGTCTGTTGTACAGATAAATGTGTTTAGATATTTCACAAAACTTATACTTATTTTACTAAAATTACTGAATACTGCAACATTAAAGTAGCATGATAGTGTTTCATTCCAAACATAGTCTGAGCTTCTGTGAGCAGAAACGCCTTCAACTCCACATTCTGTAAAATAATTACAAAGACTTCAGTGTAATCAGCTATATTTGAGAGTACTGCAGTTCATTAGCAGGACACGACATTTACAGGATCACTGGCATGGACATCAAATGAGAAACAGGGAGATTTGTTGTTACTATAAAGTGTTTAAAATTGCGAATACCTCAGCATTCGATCATCTGCGGTATGTAAGTTCTGATTAATTCATCCAGGATTCTCAGCTAAAATAACCCTGCAGCCTTTTGCTAAGAGCTCGCATGTGGTTCAGTTTGACGGACATGCTGAACACGGATAATAGCCGTCCATTTGAGTGCAACTACTACTCAAAACAATGCTTCATCAAACACACACTAGCATGCAGTTGCTTGCATCTCATTCATAATGCATGTCTCATCCGCATCTGATGCATTATGGCTATGATAGATATATATCCATATTTCTTCTTCCCACACACAAAGACACATCCAAATGCACATGATTATAACCCTTCCATCCAAATTGGTTTATAAGAAGGACATTTTTTAAACATATGTCTATCATCTATTTTTCTAAATCTAAACCCATTTTGAGGAGATATGGGGACATCACAAATATAAATAAATACATTTTTAATATTTATATATATATATCTGGTAAAAAAATATTTATGTGGTGTATGAATTCACCTTTTTGGTGTATCTCTGAACAGGTATCCGCTGATCTCGGCTCCATCGGGCAAGACAGAAGAGTCCTGAAACTGAGCTTTATCTCTGATCTGCATCTGAAAGAGGCCTTCATCACGTGTGGGCAGTTTCTGTCCCATAACCCCCAAGACCAGCAACACCAAACCACAAGATCCACACATCCACGTCATCCTAAAGAGTGAGAGAGAGAGAGAGATTGACAGTGATTGAACAGGAGAATGGAATTTCATTCTCAAAAACCTTCATTACATTTCTTTTCACCTTAACTATATTAGCACACAACATCAAAGCATGATGATGTTCTGTTTATTATATGTGTGTTGCAGTTATGGGTTGGATTCTGATTGGCTGTCAATGTTTTTATTGTTTATCTGCTGGAAAAAAAAAGCAAAAACTTTATCCTTCTGTGTCGTTATTGTTGTAGTTCTGGTATGGACTTCACTATTCTCATTGAATTTGAATAATTATTGAAAATTTATAGTTATCGTTATAGTCATTCCTGGTGTGAATGGGCCTTTGTTACATCACAGCCACTGAACATGATGTGCTACTCACTAGACCCGTTGGGGGAGGGGCATAGAGGAGAGCATTTGATTGGACGAAAATCAGTTTAGTGTAGGATGAGTCATCAATGTGAATTTTTCATATAGAAGACCTCAAAGCTAACACACATCACCGAATTAAATTAATTCAACTTCAATTTGGATTACTTGAAGTCTTTAAAGCTGACGAATCAATACACATTATATCTGTGATGGAGCAAATTGAGGACAGATAAACTACCAATGACTGTTTAAAAACTCTAATGGAAGTTAAATCATTAAATGATGCCCTTATTCTAAAAGAAAAACAAATTGTTCTTAACATTTAGCTAAATGTCTGAATTGCACCATCACACTACAACAAACAAACCAAACTACAGTAGATTTGGGATAATGAATTCAACTGAATGTCCTGACTGACCACCTTTGAAGTTCTGCTGCTTTTTAACTCAAGGGGCGGCACAGCTGGGGGAAAGACGGGGATGTGGCGGTTGATACTGCACGCAAACATTCAAACGACTCATGAGAACATCCAGGCACTCAGACACTCACAGATGCACACATCTGCTCACTGAAGACACACACACACACACACACACACATACTCAAATGCGTTCGCTCACTAATCACTGTTTGAATGCCTGTAAAGAGTGTCTGAGCTCACAGTACAAAAATATCCATGTCTGGCTGGTGTTAAACACCTGCTTATAACTATGCACAGATTTTCTTTCTCACCAATCTTCTGCATCTGTCCGGGGCACTTTTCATAACCTTTTCAAGTAAATGACAAACTGAATGTTTTTTTTTTTTTTTATTATTTACACTTTGTTAAAATTTTGTAAACAAGTCTTTAGAACAGATATAAAACTGTAGACATAAAATACCATTCAAAGGTCTGAAGTCAATAAGAAGTTTATTATTTGCTCACTTACTTTAATAATAAAAAATACACTAGAAACAGTAGGAAAATGTTATTACAATTTAGAATAGATAGATGTTTTCTATGTGAATATCTGTTCAAATTTCAGCATCATTCCTCCAGTCTTCAGTGTCACGTGATCTTCAGAAATCATCCCAATATGCTGATTTGGTGCTCAAGAAACATTTATTATTATTATCAGTGTTGAAAACAGTTGTGCTGCTTCATATTTTTTTAACATTACACATATCTTAACTGGCATTTTTGATTTTTCAAATTAATGCATTCTTGCTGAATAAAAGTATTAATTTATTCAAAAAAAAAACAACCTTGATGTGAAATGTACTTCAGGTAAACAAATCTGGTATGCTTAACAGCCTTTTTTTCCATTGGAAACTGCACAAATGTGTTAGAATGAGCTAAGTCTAACTCTATACTGTGCTGTATTAGACTGCGATGGGGCGGTTTAGGAAGAGCTGAACTGGGATGCGTCTGGCTGTGTTGGGCCACACTCTAGGCTGGATTCGGCTTTGCAGGGATATCCTCTTTCTATTGATTTGGTGCCATTGATTGGAGCTGAAGGCCCAAACTCCCTGATATAATCAGGCTAATGATGGCAAATTAGAGTGCTACTCCACTGTCATTAACAGCAAGTGAGTGCTTGTCCTCTTTATGACCTCTTCAGGAATCCCTCCCCTCCTGCTGCCTTTATTCCCACTTTTCTTGACCTCTTTCACTCACTCTTTATTTTCCAGGCTCAGATAGTGCTTTCTCTTTTTCCTCTTCCGCTGTCATCTATTTTTCTTGTTCTTTTACATGCTTTCCTCATGCCTTTTAAGTGTTGTACATAATCACACCGCCCCCCCCCCCCTTAAATCTGGGCTTTTGGGCTTTTCACTTCGGTCAATCACAAAATATACTTAACTTCATTTGGACACAAAGCACTGCTTTTATCATGCATTACATTCCTTCTCCTCTATCTCCAACAGCAAGACAACACTGCTTTCTCTTGTGCTTTGATTGCATAATATGAAATTTTCGGAAAAGAAATGCTCTCTCATCTTGTATTGTTAAATATGTATATGGGGATGTAGATATACTTATGGTGGATAGTTTAAGGACACATTTCAGAGACTTTTGGTGCAGACCCAAGTCCGTCCAAACTCGGGTGCACAACAACAGTTTGCTTGAAAATGTGGTCTGAGGCTCTTAGGAGTATGTGAATTTTGGAAAGCAATCCATCTTAATTCACAGTCATGAACTTTTATAAATGATATACAAGGATATCTTCTAGTCCAGGTTAGTGATTTAACATAAGATCTTCTTGTAGAAATCCAGATAATAAGTTTGTGTCCATGGGAGATCTTTGAACTGAATAGGGAAAATGAATGCATTGAAGGTGATTGTCACTGTGTGGGACTTGAAAGACCTTGTATGTGTCCGGGCAGACATCATAAACAGATTATATTTGGGTATGAATTATAATACTGTTTCTCTTTGGATGTGGTTGTAGAACATTTGCCTCAAATTCCAATTTTTTAAACAAGAAGAGAAAGCAAAGAAACACAGGAACATGGATTTCCTCTCCAACTCAGTCGGGTTTGGATGCCGTTGTGTTTCCTATAACAGAAAGGGTTCTCGTTCTAAAATAAAACTTCAAAACAAAGCCCCATCTGGAACAAATAAAAGCTAATGTTTAATTAGAGCTGGGAGAATGTCTGATCGCAATTTGGGGAAGGATAATTTGAAGGCAGAGTCAGCCGCAATCGTGTCAACTTTGTTTTGCTCCTATTCATTTTTTTTCTTTCTTTATTCATTTGTTTTTACCAATTATTTTTTCTGTGACGGAAACGGGTTCATTCGGGTCCTGGATCACTTATGGACCATGTACAAATCTGAGATGTGTGATGAATTGGACCCTGAAGTGGTTTCGGGAGAGAGTGTGTTGCGGGTAGGTCGAGTCAAGTTCATAATGTTAAACAGCTTAAACCCTTTGAATGCAACATGCTGTAATGTTTGAATTATCATCCTCAAAATGCTCCTAATCACTTCACGTGCAAGTAAAACGACAATGCTATGGTGCTATTTAAACAGTTTACTCTTTAAGTAATTTGCCTTGTTTTAACTTCCTTGATTATCGTTCTATCTAAAAGCAGTTCGAGATAATTCTGCAAAAACAAATGCAATAGGCCTACAGGAATCTTGTGTCAGGTGTTTCAGAAACATCTGGCTGCATTCCACTCTGGATAACAATTCTTCTAATTATCTCTCGAGAGACAGAAATGTCATTCTCTTTGAAATATGTTCATCCTAATCAGATAAAATAGCCATTCATCTCCACTGGGAGTCTAGGGGCTTTAGGTCTGACTGATGAATCAGCAATTAGGAGCAGATAATTCTATGATTCAGTCAGTCAAATAATACACTGATTAATTGCCACAAGAAGTGTTAACATTCAGTTCACCAAGGTGAGACAGGGACTGACAGGCTCAGCAAGGGAAACACACACACACACACACACACAGACAGATGAGTAGCACATGTATGGTGCATGAAAAGCTGCACTACTGACAGGGTGAAAACACACATCGCACCAGAGCAGCTACCACCTGTCAATCAAACTGCAGCTGCCCGGGCCACAAACAGCAGAAAGCCATCATTACCGCACTAACCTGTGTGGAGTTGTCACTTCTGTCTCACTTGCTTTTTAAACATATATGACTGCATATTCACACACACACACAGCTTCCATAATGACCCTCCTCTCTGTGGAGCTCAGTGTCAAATATGTGAACTCTCCTATATCACTCCAGAGGTGCAAAAGCCTTCATTTCCACAGAGATAAGGGAAACATTTCAGGTTCTGTTTCAACAGAGGCACAACGCCCTGAAACTGGAGAATGGGTGAGTTTCCCTCAGCTTCTGTCAGCGCTTCCCGAAACCTCTGAACAGACATTTACTGTGGGCTTCGTCCCCTGGGCTCCTCACGGCCCTGCCATGCATGCATACAAAGCCAGAGCTGGAAAGAAGTGGGGAAAGAAACCAACCTGAACAGTAGAACACAATGGGGACAATGTTGGATTTTGTAGAGCAGTTTTATTCTGTGCAACTTTGACCAGTCTGTGGTTAGTCCATCTATTCTGACAATCCGTGTCTTGCTGCACTAATAAGCCAAGCCATGCAATATTATTTATTTGGTATAACCACTTAAATATGATATTCATAAATCAAATTTAAAACCACATTCAATTATAATCTCAAGTTTTTCATCATTTGCGACATGTCCAATCCTGTTCTAGGAGGGCCACTATCCCACAGAGTTTGGCTCCTGTTCTAATAAAAGACACCTTAACCAGTAAATCAAGGTCTTTAGGATTCCTAGAAACTCCCAGGTTGTATCAAAAACACCCGTTATACCATGTATAACGTCTATATGTAGTGTAGTGGTTTCCAACCATGATCCTGGAGCCCCCCCAAAACTGCACAGTTCGCATGTCTTCTTTGTCTTACACACCCTTTTCAGGTCGTGGAGTCACTACTAATGAGCTGATGACCTGAATCAAGTGTGTTTGATTAATGTGCAGTGTTGGAGGCTCCAGGAACGTGGTTGGGAACCACTGATGTCGTGCACTATTTGATGGGACAGCCTCTGGTGGCAAGCGTGATTTCACCGAGTACAACATGTTCCTGGATCAACATCCTTGTTGATCCTGGAACAACATTCCAATCAACCAATCAGAATTGAGATATAACTTTTCAGAAAATATCTGTTTTAGGCTTACAATCAGAGTTAGGTGCTTCTACACCCTTGTTAATTAGCTGTTATTTCCCACTGATTTTTGCAATAAATTATGGGTAAGATTAGGTATAGGGGCAGGGATTGGGTTAAGTCTATATTTTTGAACAATAATGTTGATCTAGGATCATCACAAGATGTTGATCCAGGAACATGTCTTACTTGGCAAAATCACGCGACCGCCACTGGTAGTGGTGCCTGCAAACACAGTGGACATTATTGGCTGCAGTCATTCAATTCCATCATGGACCTAAATAATGAATGTAAAACCAATGTACACTTTGACGAGTAGCTAGAGAAAACCCGTGCACTGTGAGCATCACACGAATGAATTACCTCATCTTGCCAGAAGATGCTGGCAAGCATCCCCCCCCCCCCCCCCCCCCCCCGCCAAAGCTGCACATTCAGGTCTGGCAGTCTGTACTAATGAGCTGATGAGTAGAATCAGGTGTTTTTGATTATGAAGACATGCAAAATTTGCAGAGTTGGGGGGCCTCCAGGATCATGGTTGGGAACCACTGTATTAGAAGAGTATTGTAGGGAATAGTGAATGAAAGTACATGACAGGGCTCTTCAACTCTAGGGTCAGTGTCTTTCTGAGTTTAGCTCTAACCCTAATAAAACACCAAAAAAAATAAAAAATAAAGAGCTAATCCCACATTACTTACAAATTAGAGACAGGTGTGTTAAATAAGGGTTAAAACCAAAGTCTGCAGGGCACTGGCCCTCCAGGACTGGAGTTGAAGATACAGCCACAGGGAAGTGTGTTGGGTTAGCTTAGAACTAAACCCTTTAGGATACTGGCCCTCCAGGAGCAGCACTGGGCATACATGGCAGTATCAGCTGTGTCTCATCTGTACCTCATTATGTGGTATCTGGTATTGAATAGTGCATGAGTGTGCAAGCGAACAGCCACTATGCATCCTTCTCATCTCAAATGTTTTGATTTCTTAGAAATGAGATCAGCACTTTAAAGCTGAGGTGCTTGACATTGACTTTGGCTGTGTCTTTTTGCCGATCCTGAGCTGCACTGCTGCTCTTGGACAGCCAAATGGCCAGACCGTTCTCATCCCAAGGCGTCATATACTGACCCTTTTGACATTTCGTCAACATCCTACGCACATGTCACCCTCTAGCGTCAATATTACACGCAGATAAAAATGGGCCAGAAGGCGCCTCCTAGCGGTCTAACCCTAACCCTAACCCTAACCTTAACCCATAATCTGTGTCTCTTATTGACGCTAGAGGGTGCCATATGCGTAGGATGTTGACGAAATGTCAAAAGGGTCAGTATATGATGCCTTGGGATGAGAATGTGTTAAAATGGCACAATAGCTAATTGTTAGAAGCCAGTTTTGAGAGCTGAAGTCCAGCACTCCACTCTGGACATTTGGCTGTCCGCTGTTTGTTTACTTTGGCAAGGACCCAGAACAGCGTTTGTTGAATAAAATCTTTGAATAAATTTGTGCATTTGAGACACATTTGCTCACATAGCTGCACACAGGGTAGCTGTGAATTGTAATGTCTCCAAGCGATTTTAAGATTATTTTTACACACCCCATCTGCTCACTCTAGAGTGTCCAGACTGGGATGTCCCATTTGAGCCTCTAGATATCCTCACACAGGTCTTTATCTCAGGACTCCCAATTAGTACCACAATATTCTCAGACTCGACTGACAATTTGTCCTCCCCACCCCACCCATATGAGCATATCTAAGGAAGTGCACAAAAGGGCATGCTGGAAAATAAAGAGGTCACTGGCATTTATTTATCATCTACCTACCGAGAATGAAAATGATCTTATGTGAGCGTTTTTTGTTTGCATGTTTCGCTGACAGGACGCACTGAATGAACCATCTCAATCTGAATTCGAGCTCTGAAGCTTTGCGGACAAACAGATATGGAAATGAAAGAGCAGGGTCACAAAAAGTTCGAAAAGCTGCGATTAAATCCCTGGTTCTCCTCAACAGGACATGACACATAGTCACGTCAGACCCCACAAAGACCAGGGTGAGGACGACTGTATCTCCGCATCGGACTGTCACTCCATCAGACACACAAATGGCTATTGCAACAGTGGCGGAATTCTTTCGCTGCCAGAGTTTTCATATGCAAATAAGGGTTTAGATACGCCATGCAACAGAGACCTTCCCGTTCTTAGACTTTTGTTCCTGTTTCATTCTTTCCGAGAGAGGATGGGAGGCAGTGCAGCTTGGCCTCGCCGCTAAATACAGTTATTCAAATTCCCTCATTCTGAGTCTGTCTTTCATTACGTCTCCCAGCCCAGAGAAAAGTAGCCTATCACTCTCACCAGGAACCACATCAGGTAGCCGGCAATCCACTTCGTAGTTGTTTGTGTCTGATAGGAGACTAATCCTCGCAATCCCATCGGAGAGATTAAAAAAACACACAAATTTACTATTCAAATTCAAAAAGGAAAGGACGCAAATGGGACTGAGATCTCGCTGCATGCTGCAGATGGGAAGCTGATGTGAAATGTCAAGCAGTGACATGCAATACTTCAAAGAGCTACTTTTATTCACAAATAATGATTATTCCTGCAGTTTTTTATGGGTTTACATCACGACAAACTGAATATTTGTACGTTTTAAAATTAAACACACTGCAGGACCATTTAAGTGAACTGCAAAGCTAAAAGTTGATTAAAATAGAATTTGTAATGTAATGGGTTTGATTTATTTGTTGCACTTTTCGGGCTGTCAGTGCCAACAACTAAATATTCATAATAAGTAGCCTGCACTTCTTATTGCATTTTATTCAGCAGCCTGACTCCTGAAACAATGCGAATTATGGTTGTTTGGATACTGGGGAAGGAAATGTAGAAATCAGACCACTTAAAAAATAAAATGAGCATTTCAATCCTAAATACACTTTCCATTATTCATTCATAAACTGTAAACTGAATCTAAAATACTGATTTTAAATAATAATAAAAAAACGCAGACTAAGTTGTTCCTGTCAACTATTCATGTCTATAAACAGCAAAAGGACATCTCATTTTGTAAAGCACCCGTTTAGACATGGGCCACGATTGAATTTCTTGCAGGAGCTTTTATGCGTTACTGTTTGGAGAAGTTCCTAGCAAACAGACATTTAAAGAAAAACTACCTCTGTGCCTTTGCCCTCAGCGGAGACAGAGACATTTAACACTATGAAAGACTGAATAACAGACGCACAATTGAGAGGGCGAGGACGAGTTGTGATGAATTGCGTCTGGCGGATGGGAGCGCATGGGAACCGCGTCTCCAACACAATGTCCAAAAACTCCCATCGCACCTCCTCTGAGATCCAGACGAACATTAAAAGAGCCTGCGAGCTCGGGCTTGACGGAAAGGGGTTTGAAATCTTTCACTTCCCGGAGTTTGCAGACCTCTCTTGTTCTGGCAGAAGGTTCAAAGAGCGCGTGGAGTCCCGCTCCGTTTCCCCGCCACCGCAGAAGTGTTTCAACTCTTTCATGAGGCTTGAAAGCATTTCGGAAATGCAAAGGCAGGTACATCTGAGCAATGTCTCAACGTAGTGCAGATGATCCTGAGAGATCTGAAACGCATCTCCCCCTGCGTGCGTTTGCGGGAAACTAAAACCTAGTCAAGAAATACCTAAAACATCTCAATTTTATGTTAAGTTCCTTACCTTGCTCTTTAGGGTTAAATCACTCCAGTGTCTTGGTAGAAATGATGTGTTTGTTGACTTCCAGCAGAGCAAATGTGTGAGATGGAAATGCAGGGAAAAGGAAGATGTTGGAGAAAGTGTTGCTGAAGTTGTTCCGGTTAGATTCCTTCAGTCGGACCCGGCTCTGCTCGTGGCTCTCACAGAGTTTCTCCCGTCCCAAAGTTGGCTTCTAGTCTAAGTGTGTATCCTGAGTTGTTCTGCTCTGTAGAGACTGAGTGAAGTGAGAGTCAGACTGCTGTGAAGTGTCTCTCTCTGAAGACCAGCCCACTCTTCTGCCACAGCGCACAAACACACGCTCCTACACTGGCTTCAGTGGCAGCACGAGACATAATAAGAATACAAATAATAATAAATAAGCATTTTAATTCGAAGTTCATTTTCTTAAATATATAGGCCTAGTTATAAATAAAGCACACTTTTCAATCATCTGAATATGTATATAATTGTGAGTAGGCTATCAAGTTTTTATCAAATATTTAAATACATCCATTTACAAATCTGACCAGGCCTATATACATCCACATATATTATAATGGTACACTGAATAGGCCTATCTATTTTTCACGAAAGTAGTTACAGTTAAATACAGTATAAATTAAATATAAATGTGAAGCAGATCTGTAGAATTTGTAGTTTATATTATATGTAGTAAAATTGTGTATAAATATTGTGACTCTAAATGTATATTTTAGAATGCAAATATATGTATTTTAAAATACATATATATAGGGACAACTGGATATATTTCTTTATAAATCCAAAAAGATGTAAATTTAAATCTTATTTAAATATATATACATATACAGTACAGACCAAAAGTTTGGAAACATTACAATTTTTAATGTTTCTGAAAGAAGTTTCTTCTGCTCATCAAGCCTGCATTTATTTGATCAAAAATACAGAAAAAAAAATTAATATTGTGATATATTATTACAATTTAAAATAATTGTTTTTAAATGTATTATACTTTAAATGATCATTTATTTCTGTGATGCAAAGCTGAATTTTTAGGATCATTATCACATGATCCTTTAGAAATCATTCTAATATGATGATTCATTATCAAAGCTGGAAACAGTTCTGCTGCTTAATATTTGTTCAGATCATGTGATACTTTTTTAGGATACTTTGATGAATAAAAAGTAAAAAAAAAATAAAAATAAAAAGAAGCTATGTTTTTAAAATATAAATATTTTGTAATAACAATATACACTACAGGTCAGTAATTTTTTTTCTTTCTTTTTTTAAATAAAATCAATACTTTTATTCAGCAAGGATGTGTTAAATTGATAAAAAGTGATGGTAAAGAAAATATATTATTAGAATTTTTATTTTTATTTTGAATAAATGCAGTTCTTTTGAACCTTTTATTGATCAAATATATGAGACAGCAGAACTGTTTCCAACACTCATAATAAATCCGAATATTAGAATGATTTCTAAATGATCATGTGACAGACTGGATGTTACATGTGACACTGAAGGCTGGAGGAATGATGCTGAAAATTCAGCTTTGCATCACAGGAATACATAATTTTTTTAAAGTATATTCAAATAGAAAACTATTATTTTAAGTTGTAATAATATTTCACAATATTACAGTTTTTTCTGTATTTTTGATCAAATAAATGCAGGCTTGATGAGCAGAAGAAACTTCTTTCAAAAACATTAAAAATAGTAATGTTTCCAAACTTTTGGTCTGTACTGTATGTATATATATATATGCAGGTGTAAATCTGAATATATCTATAGACACATTCATAAATGCTTGAACTAACATATCTGAACAACAAAAGCTTTTAAAACTTTTAAAATGGTTTTAGAAATGCTGATTGTCTTGTTTTTTTTCTGCTTTGCAAACTATAATTTGGTTGCTCTGAAAGTTGTAAAATTGCATTTGGCTCCTGGCAATAATTGGTAATAAATATCGCAGATTGCAGAAAAAAAGTAAAATTGTGGCTATTTAGGTATTGTGCATCAAAACCTAGTGATCTGCCTTCCTAGACAGCATTTCTGGGCATCATATCTCTGGTCAAAAGTATTAAAGGAATGTGAATATAATTATAATCATAATTGAAACCAATCCTAATGACATCAAATATCAAATACACATCTTTTAAGAGTCAAATCATAACCTGCTGAATAAACTGAAATGCCTATTTTTCAATTTATTTTTTCTCTGAAAATCAATTTGTGTAGTAAGCCTTTTAAGACTGCGTCCAAATGATTTAATGCAGCTCTGCATCTCAAAAGCACTAGGTAGCTCACTAAACGTCTCCGTCAAGCCTCCCAAGGCCTGCTGAAGTCTGATGTGTTTTTGTTTCTTCACACACAGGATAGTTTACAGACGGGCATCTGTCTCTCATCCTGCAGGTAGTCACGCAACTCCTGAAGACTTCATCAAAGAGCTGTGTCACGCTGAAAAAAAGTCCCACGATGCTTCCCGTCCTTCTTTTTGTACTTGCAGTATTTGCAAACTTGAATAGCCTGTGATTACCAACACACACGCAATTGTGGGGTTTGTTTGAAGAGCGCAGGCATGGTTTGTTTCTTTTGTTGGGCTGTTTACAGCGGGCCATTCCCTCCGCTGCTGTCTCTATGAACCGCATCTACTGGAGGTGTGAAGGGAGGTTTTCACCAGGGGAAGTAAATATTTATGAAAGATAACAGCAGAGATGAATGGCCATTTATGACTGAATGAGTGTCTGAAAGCTTCAATCAGATGAGAGCATTAAATCTCATCTCTTCATGGCCCTCAGATTAGATCAGGAGCCCATGATTGTGGGAGTATTGTTTTGTAAATCTTCTTTTAAATTCATACAGTGACAAAATGAGCAGTTCATATTGTTTTCAGAAGATAATATTTGACTTTGGCCTAGAGTGAGAGCTGTTTCAGACGAGTGTTAGTGAGTGTCAGTGCGATATCACCATCTAGTGGTTTTGTAGATTTTCTAGTGAGACACACTTGATTTAGTCAAGTTTGACTTCATTTGTGAAGTCCACATTTTCAGCGAGGTGAATTAAAATGATTTACATATTGGGTTAAGCTGAACCCAGCAAAAACATGCCCATGAACATTCGCTTGTAATCTGCTTCAAATGTTAAAAGTACTGTATATATATATATATATATATATATATATATATATATATATATATATAAAGAAAACTGTGCTTGCAGATAATATAGTAATGTTAAATATATAGCCCACTTAAGTGTAGAGTTTGCTTTAATTACTGTTCTAACACACTTAAGTACACATAAATTCACATTTAGTTTAGAAGTACATCTTAAATTGTTTTAATTATGTTTCTTTGTGCTTTTATTTTGAGGTGCAGTCTAACTTACTGAAAGCAAATGTAAATTAAATATTTTTAACTAGTGAATTATTTGATATTAAAATAAAGTATTTTAAATGTACTAAATGACAGCTAAGGCAACGTCTAATACAACATTCACTTCAAAGATAATAGAAATAATTACGAAATTACATTAAAATTTGATTTGTAAGTCCTACTCAAGTGGGTTAAAATCACCCTTAAGTCAAACTAACTTCATTTAATATACATTTAAACTTACATTTTCATTTAAAATAACATGCAGTTAAGTGCAGGGCAATGTTTCCTTTAATCCTAAAACACAATGCAATGCAATGTGTAATTAAAGTAAAGAATTTGTGAAAAAATGATTTTTATGATGAAGTAGCACTGACATGATAGTTCAGCATTAAATACTTGTATGTGTTTTAGCTATTAAAATCCCCTCTAGATCTTTCAGAGTCTGAACAGAACATGAAGAATAAACGTTATCCCATTAATCTCCATGTTAAGGCTTGTACTGTACATATCAACTGACAACCATTAAACCAAATCAGTCTGCGCAGCAGGACTCTGAGCCTGTCATGTCACAGTAGTTGTCCTTGTGTGTGCCCTGATATCTGTTCAACTGTAGATATGAGGACACTGCAGGAAGATACACTGGATCTCAACAGTAAGTGGAAGAAGATTCATGACTCAAAATCGATAGCAGAGATGCTGGAGACGGAAAGCTGAAGAGAGTGTTATAACACACACACACACAAACACACACACACGGAGTCTAATCATGAAGCGTTTCTCTAGCTCTGGAATGCTGGTCTTGAATGAGATGTCAGACAAACACACACACACACACAAACACACACACACACACACACACACACACACACACACACACACACACACACACACACACACACACACACACACATTCTAGTCATTAACCTCATAGACACTTTCACCATGACAACAAGTCCTATGGTAAACAGTTCAGGATGTTTACTGTTTCCTTTCCCTGTTCTGACTGACACAATGCATGACCTCTGACCTCACCCTCAAATTGCAAACCACCCGCATTGAGGTTGTTACCTACCTTAACTCACACGAATGAGACCTGAAATTACATTGTGTGTCGTATGTGTGTGATGCATAAACTACAATGGAAACATCATTTACCAAATCAATTCTTAGCTGAAAAAAGTCATGTGAACTTGCCACAACAAATCATGTTGTTTTGGGGATATTCAGATTTTTCACATAAAAGTAATTCACAAGTTGTATGGAAACGTAATGATAGAGAGTTGGACCAGTAAGAAACTAGTGGCCTCCCATGACACCCTAGCAATGGCATAATAACATGCTAAGAACTCAACTTGAACATGCTAGCAATCGCATGCAAAGCAATGCCTCAGCCAGCACCCAGAACACCCGAGCAAAAACACAAACAAACAAGCCCAGCCCAGACCAGAAAAAGTAACACAAAAGTAAAGTAACACATTACTTTCCATAAAAGAGTAACGCAATATTGTAATGCATTACTTTTAAAAGTAACTTTCCCCCACACTGGACATGATACTATGAACTCAAACACTTCATTCCCCTCTTTGTTGATAGAAATGGACTGTTTCTAAAATTAGCCTCTCCCTCCCAAACTAAAGAGGAAGAGAAGGAAAGAGGCAGAGCGGGAGTTCAAGTGGAAGAAGAAGAAGAAGCCTCGATTGGATCCAGATGCAACAACAATGGCTTACTCTGTGTCATTATCCAATCAGAGCAGAGTTTAAACTCATTATCCAATCAGACAGCTGCGTGTTAGTGATGCCTGCTCTCTGCAGGGAGTGCTGATTTAAACATGAATGAAGCTCTCGGTCTCTGTGATTCATTACAAACATACTCATGTGAAGCGTTATTGATCGAATGTGTGTGGTAATGGCAGAGATGGATATGTAACTCCTTGCTGTCTACTGACTACATAAATAATAGCCACAAACGGCAGTCGATGGGCTCCAAGCACTAATGGCTCAAATGGCCGGCTAGGTGACACAATCGCCGTGTATCTTTCCTAATATGTCTTAAATCTTCAATGAATTTTTTTGTTTTTGGAGAAACAGCTGAAAATACTAATACTGATATATTTCCAAAAGAGACAACTGACTTCATTAAAAATAAATGATTGAAAGAAAAAAAATAAACAAATAAATGCAGCCCTCATCTGTCATTTACAGTGAATAAATGGTTGATTGTATAGAACTGCTCTGACTTGAGCACCACATACAGAGATTGGCCTCTTACGTGCCTCAAGCTTTCAGTTGAAACTTTGTGTTCAGCAGATGTAAGTCTATAGCTAAAATAGACAACAACCTGTTTTCATTGGCTTAATGCATAACTCGATCTTCCAGTGGAAACGACGGGGGTCTAGCTATTTATTGTGACTTTATGCCCAGATACCAGATCTTTAGGAAATATATACCATTGATATATATCGCTCAGCTCTAAACACTCTCTGTTAAAGGTTGTAGAAATTAATTTACATTTTTTACTGTATATGAAGCAACTAAATGTTTTATACTCATGCCAAACCAAGAGATATTGTATAATACAATAATTTATTTTCCTGTATCGGATAACATTACTATTAGAGCCTTAGACATCATTCCCATTGATATAAGCGGCTGATCATCAAAAATATCTGGAAACCCCCGTCGTGTAAACAGAGTAAATAGAGTTTTGAATGTTTTCTCAGATGTCCTCTTTGTCGTTCAGTATGGACCTGTGTTCACAAGAAATAGGTTAATTATTCACTATGGGCCACATCCAAAAATATAGCGGTCCCTATCTGCTAAACAATAAAATGATCTACATTTTTGTCAGAAGTGTCTCAAGATGGTGCTTATACCAGATTTTGTGTGAATCACACAAAATAGTTGTATTTTTTATTTTTGCATTTGAATATGAACAATTGTTGGTATTGAATGAATGATTGAGGTTATTATTATATTTGAGAATGCTGACTCACTGGTTCACGAGGTTCACGAGTGTTTGGAGCAGAGCGTGGTCTCTCTGCCTGTTTTCAAAGAACTGTGTGTTTCAGAGAAACAGATGTGTGTGTGAAAGGGCGTAACACACTACAATCAACTGAACGTCTGCTAAATACACACATCTGCACATCTGCAGAAAAGAGTAAACATCTCTTACATGCAGCCAGTGACAGTAAACAATCAGGAACTCTGTCTATGGGAAAAGACTGAGAAAGACTAGGGCATTATACAGAAAAACACTTGCCATATAAATTTATATACAAAATTTTATATGCACGTGCCACATAAGTTGCATAGTAGGAAAGAGAAAAAAATGCTAAAACAAATGAAAGAAACAGTGTTTTTGTAAATTGGCTTGTGCTTTTCAGTAATGAAAATCTATGGGACTTTATGTCAGAGATTCTCCTAAAAATATATACACTATGTTGCTGGCACTGTCTGTAGATGTTTTTTTTTAATGTAAGTGTGTGTCTAAAATGTTGACAACACATCTTTTCAACAAAGACTTGAACAATAAGCTCTTCTGCTGTTGATTTGTGATGTTTACAACAGGAGGAAGACCACATACATATGGGCCACTTTTACCTGTTAATCAGAACAAGCTGGACCTCAGCAGCATGATTCGTACCAGGTTGGTGTAGTTTGACCCCATGCAGAACAAGTTTGACAGGACTGGATCGCCCTCTAGTGCCAGTCTCCCTCTCACTTGACACACACAATATAGTGTTATTTGTAGTTTTTCACAATCTCTATGAGAATTTTTTCAATACTTCTAACAATTTTCCTAAACTCTTAATGCACCAACACACCTACAACACCCAATTGGAAAAACTGTTAATTTCATGCTTAAAATCACACATTGTAAACTAAAATCCAACCATAATTTTCTAAATAGAATAAAACATTAACAAAATACACTATGCGTACCATAACACTGCAAACATGTCTCAAAATCAAATAATTATTCCAAAACATTAACACATGTTCTCTTCCAAAGTAACATTTAGTTCATCATAACACAATTTCATTAAAACACTAACATCAGATGCAATTACAGAAACTGCATTATTTGATATGCCTGCCCTCATACAATAGACAGTATATTGTATTGATTATAGTTTGTGTTTTGCACTGCTGATTCTTTTCAAGCCTCGCTACATCTTTGCTGCAGAAATTCAATACACAAATCGAATGACCCATGCATCTCAGAATGTTCGGTTTAGACAGAGACAGAACTGCTGCAGTAAAGGCTTTATTCGCAAAAGGACATTGCTGCAAGATAACAAAAATGCAATTTTAGCTGCCATTCATTATGTAAAAGTACAAAATATACAAACAGAAAAATCCACAGAATTTTGGCCACATGTTAATTCTCTGTCAAGGCATCTTGGGAAGAATCTTTTGGCATGCCTTATAATGTCATGGCATGCAGAATCCACTGCTTCCAGGAAGGACATTTGGTCCTGTGGACGATGATCAAAACCTTCCTTCTCCAGGCTGAGAAAAACTCCTCAGTGGGGTTGAGGAAAGGGGAGTAAGGGGCATCAATCCAGGCTTTTGACTGTCACTTCCTGTTTGTTGCTGTTGAGTTTGGTTCTCCTTCAAGGTAATTCTTTATCTAATAATATTTAATCTTAAAATACATTTTAAACACCATAATTTTTGTTTCTATTTTGATTTCCAGAATTCGCTACTAGCTTACAGCCCGTTAGCATCACCAGCGTGGTTGACGCTAATTGCTTACATTGCTTACCCTCTATTCACACTGTTTGTCATTGTTTTCTTCACTGTTTGCTTGCTCTAATGGCAGACATGTGTCTACCTCTGAGTGCAGATGAGGACACGTTCAAGCTGAAGGCCGTGGAGAAGCCACGCTGGAAACATCCCAGGCTTAAAGTAGCATTTTAAATAGAATAACATGTACATTTACATAAACAGTTCAATCATCTTACCTAATTAAAAAAATATATTGAGCATAATTGGACATAATCAAGCACATTATTGACAATGTCCATTCAGCATATAGACTAGAGCAGGAATAGGCAACACCGGTGGGTCCTGGAGGGCCGCTGTCCTGTAGAGTTTAGCTCGGACCCTAATCAAACACACCTGAACAAGCTCATCAGTGTCTTCAGGATTAATAATGCAGCAGGCAGGGGAGATTTTTCAGGCTTGGAGCTAAACTGTGCAGGACAGCTGCCCTCCAGGACCCACCAATGTTGCCTATCCCTGGACTTATGGAACTTGAATATTGTAGTGAACCGTTTTCAAAAATAGAGGGAGACAAAACACAGTTGTTGTTGTTTAGCTCCAGTAATCTGTTGGAAAACAGCATGTGACTGAAACATCATTGAAAGGATTCTGGTTAAATGGTAAAAAAAGATTCATCATTATAATGTTATATGGAAACAGCTGAGTGCACAACTAATTAGCTTCATAATGGACACTAATGATATTTAATATATGGTAAAATTACATAGAGAAAACATTTCTGTGAATTCTGATCTTAAAAAAACCTTTCATGTGTAAATTATTTCACATAACGTTAGTTGAATTTATGAACAGATGGAATGTGTTTGTAAAAGAAACATGGCAGGTGTGTGTGTGGGTGTGGGTGTGTGTGTATGTCCGGTATTCCCTACAGGATGGGGACCAAATGTCCCCACAGGTACAGTAACAGTCGTACATTTTGACATTGTGAGGACATTTTTGGGTCCCATGCATGAGGAAGCTGATTAATCATACAGAATGAAGCTGACTAAAAAAAAAACCACATATATAAAATAATTCCTGTAGTTTTGTATGAGGGGTAGGTTTAGGGTAAATACAGATTGTACAGTAGAATACCCATTATATCTAGAGAATAAACCCATAGTGATAGGAATATCAGTGTGTGTGTGTGTGTGTGTATGCGTGTGTGTGTGTGTGTGTGTGTGTGTGTGTACTTGTTATTCCCTTCATCATAAGGGCCAATTGTCTCCACATGTATGGTCAATTTTGACCTTGAACTTTGACCTTTATTTTTTGGTCCCCATGAGGAAAAGTGGCCCACAATTCCCAGCGATGTGTCTGTGTGTGTGCAGAGGTCCATTTCACATATTAATAATGGAAGAACCTCTTTCCCAGCACACACACACACACACACACACACACTCCCATTGTCTCTATAATGCTAATGTAACTGTGTTAGTGTCAATATCTGTCTGTGTTGATGCATAATTAACTGTTTGAAGCTTGCGTTACTCAATACATTATTGAGAGGCAGGTGACAGTTTCCGTTGCCTGTACAGTGACCAAAAGAAAACAGATTCATTCCTAAATAAATAAATAAATGAATGAATAAATAAATTCCTCCCACCTGCAGCCTGCTCATGTTTACTCAGATAGAAAAATATGTAAAAACTCAGTCACAATGGCAGACATTGAAAGAACATTGATCAACTCATTTCTAGATTTCTCATTTCCTAAAATCAGTTTCAGTAGCAGACCAATATTTATAAGTGTTATATTTCATTTCATGAGGTTTGCAACTCATTCAATGCTGCATATATATATATATATATATATATATATATATATATATTTTTTTTTTTTTTTTTTTTTTTTACCCTGCATTATCTGTTCTTTATTTAATAAAACCACAATACCTCTCTCACTGCACCTGCCTAGCTCCCAGAATGCATCTGGAGCTGTAGACACCTGTCATTACTGACCTCTGACCTTCAGCTGGAGCTCTGAGGTCACAAACACATGGCTTTGAAATAGCTTTGGATTTATTGCCAAGATATAGTTAATATTTAGCAAAAGATAAAATGAAATTAAAGCTGGTTTCCATTCAGAATCAAATTGTTTTGGTTATAAATAGTAAAAAAAATTATATATATATATATATATATATATATATATATATATATATATACACTGACAGGTTTAGGGTGTGTTTATATTTGTGAGAGGTAACCTTTGTAACCTTGTCTTTCACAATGTAACCTTTGTCTTTCACAAATCTTGCCTGCTTCCAGTATTAATAAACCTTGAGTATTTTGGTAACCATGAAATGTATACAGCACAAGGATTTGAAGGAATAGTTCTTAAAAATTGAAAGTTCATGTCATCGTTTTCTCATGTCCATTCTCTCCTCTGTAAAACACAATAGGAGATTTTGAGATTTTTGGAGGTTTTGAAGAATGTTCACACTGCTCTTAGGTTTGTCTGATGAATTTACTGAAAATGTTCCCTTCTGCTGTAGGTCTCAAATTTAATTTGTTCCATTTCAACGTAAGTAAATTGCTATATAATCGTTACGAGAACCAATAGTGTTTGGTGTAAGAAAGTGGTTTGGAAGTGTGTGTAGATGTAAAAGTCTGGATTGTGTTTAGGGTGTGCTATCCCTTTAAATGCTGTGTCTGAAGCAGATGATTGTGGTGTTTGTTGTGCAAGTCGTAGATAATGGTTTGTATGTGTCCTGTATAAACAGGTGTCCAGTAGCCCCAGCACATGTCATGTGTCAAACACACTTATCAGATCTGCTCTGGAAACAAAGGCACTATCACACTCAGTCAACACATGTGAGACGACTAGCACCATAGATTTACCTACATCATGGGATAAGTCCAGAACAGTAAAGGGTGGCATGATGCTGATGGCGAGTAAGAAAATTATTGGGTCATCTTTGCTGGAGTCATTTGTATCATAGCAGAGTGGATGTACTCTTGAAAAAAAAAATCTTTTTGTCTTCATCTTAAAGTCACATGCATTTAGAACTTCACGAGCGAATGTTTGAAGTTCCCTTTTGGCTTTACGACAGGGTGACCATCTCAGATGTGTCTTCCTCTCTTCCTCACACTTTCTCTCACGAGTCAGGCCTCCCCTCACCCTCCTCAAATACTGCAGATCATGCTGTGATCCCCCTGTGACCCTACAGAGGAAAAGCGCTTTGGAAAATGGATAGATGCTGTCGTCTGAAAAACTGTTTTAGATTTTTTGTCAGACAGTATGAGGAAACTAAATTGTTCAGATTTGAGATACACTATAACGTCTCAAGGTTACGTATGTAACCCTAGTTCCTTGAAGGAACGAGACGCTGCGTCGAAACGCTTTTGGGGAACGTCCCTGACGAGACCGACTCTGAATATCGTGTGCAATCAGTCCATCGGAAAGGCGTGACGTCACGGGCGGGGTGACGTAGCGACCAGGAAGCTATAAAAGCACATGCCGTGCAGCTGGCTTCAGCTTCGAGTAGGGAAGCAAGCGCCGGCAGGGGTGCCGGGAGTATGGCTCTGCGACGCAGCGTCTCGTTCCTTCAAGGAACTAGGGTTACATACGTAACCTTGAGACGTTCCTTTTCAGGAACTCGAGCTGCGTCGAAACGCTTTTGGGGAACGATGTGCCCACGCTGCCAGACTTCCAAATCCCTGCCTAGTGTGTAGTCAAAAGAGCACAGCTAAGACGAGAGAACAGAAGAGCCCGGCGTGGCTCACATGTCAAGATCGTAAAATCGGACAAATGTGGAGGGCGTGGACCACCCCGCAGCGTTGCAGATGTCCAAGAGGGACACACCTGCTGAGAAGGCCTTGGAGGCCGCCATACCCCGAGTAGAGTGAGCCTTGGCCCCCAAAGGAGGGGGAAGACCAGAGGACTCATAGGAGACGTTGATAGCCTCGACTATCCAACGACTAAGGGTCTGCTTGGTGGCAGGAGAACCCTTGTTAGAAGGACCGTAGCAAACAAGCAATTGGTCTGATTTTCTCCACAGGGCAGCTCTGTGGACGTACGGGAAAAGCGTACAGACGAAGCCTCGGCCAGGTCTGTACCATAGCGTCCAGTCCCAGAGGAGCTGGATGAACTAGAGAGAACCAGAGGGGACATTGCGATGTCTCCTGAGTCGCAAAGAGGTCCACCTGGGCTGTGCCAAATACTCTCCATATCTGCTTCACCACCTCGGGTTGAAGCATCCATTCCCCGGGCCTCGGCCCCTGTCTCGACAGTATGTCTGCTCCCACATTCAATCTCCCAGGAATATACACTGCTCTGATCGAGAGGAGTTTGCCCTGGGACCACAGAAGGATCTGGTGTGCCAGCTTGTACAAGGGGCGCGAACGCAGACCCCCCTGGTGATTGATATAAGAGACCACTGATGTGTTGTCGATGCGCACCAACACATGGTGACCTCTCAGGTCTGGGAGGAAATATTTCAATGCTCGATAGGGACGCATCTGTCGCTAGCGTTACACGGCGACAAGGAACTCCCAGCACCGGCCCCTGATTCAAGAACCAAGGTTTCCTCCACATGTCTAAGGCACGAAGGCACCGCCGCGTGACCTTGATAACTCAAAGTGGATTTCCCCTCGGGAAAAGCCCTTGGACTTGAGCCACCACTGTAGGGGTCTCATGTACAGCAGGCCAAAAGGTATCACGTTGGACGCAGCTGCCATCAGCCCTAACAATCTCTGGAATTGTTTGACAGTGAGTGACTGGCCTTCTTTGACTCTCTCGACTGATGTGAGGATCGACTCGATCCGAGCAGGAGACAAGCGTGCCTGCATCGTGGTCGAATTCCACACTACGCCTAGATAGGTGGTTCTCTGAACTGGAGAAAGTACACTCTTCTTGGCGTTTAGTCTCAAACCCAGCTCCCACATGTGTGCGAGAACGACATCTCGATGTCGAGCCGCCATCTGCTCTGATTGAGCTAGGATCAACCAATCGTCGATATAATTTAGAATGCGGATGCCCTGCATACGGAGGGATACCAGAGCCGCATCCATACATTTCGTGAACGTGCGGGGTGAGAGTGCGAGGCCAAAGGGAAGTACTCGATATTGATAAGCTTTGCCCCCGAAAGCGAACCTCAGAAACTTCCTGTGTTGTGGAAGGATGGATATATGTGGAAGTATGCGTCTTTGAGATCTATTGTGACAAACCAGTCCTCGGATCTGATTTGAGCTACAACCTGGTTGACAGTGAGCATCTTGAACTTCAGTGACATAACTGAGCGGTTCAGGAGACGTAAGTCTAAGATCGGACGCAACCCCCCATCCTTCTTTGGAACTATGAAATACCGGCTGTAAAATCCGGATTCCCTGTTTAGAGGAGGGACCACCTCGATGGCCTCCTTCCTTAATAGGGTATTCACTTCTTGTTCCATAACCAGAGCCTGCTGGGGGCCGACCACAGTCGGTGTAACCCCGTTGAACTTCGGTGGTGGATGACCGAACTGAATGCAATAGCCTCTTTCTATTGTACGCAGGACCCATTGAGATACATTTGGCAGTAGCTTCCACGCTGCTAAATAATCTACTAAGGGAATCAGTCTCTCGAGACTGACCTCTGGTGTAAGAGGCCCCCGAAGGGGCGGCGAGCATCCCAGCTCCGCTACGCTCACGGGTGGAAGTAACTGGGGGTGGCGCTCGCTGGAAGCCGCTGCGCCCTGAAGCTCTGGCAGGGTTGGCAGACCGACCTCCTGAGGGTACTGAGGTGAGACGGGCACCGTATAATGAGGTGAACCGCGCTCTACCCCAGCAGGGGCTACCCTCTGGATCCTGGCGTCAGGATCTTTTCATCGAGGACTTCCGGGCTTCGATGACAGATCTTAAATCGGTTTTTGCCCTAGAAGCCCCCGACTCAGAGCGTCGTTGCCCTGGGTCCCGACGTGGGGGAGCACGAGTGGCAACGCTCTGCTTTTGCGCTTCCCGGTGTGAGGAGCCGGTATGTGGCATGGTCATCTCCCGCCCAGATGCACCACGAGAGCGACGAGGGAGGAAACTCTGCCTGCTTGTGTGCCTCCTGGAACCTGTCGACGACAGTATTAACTGTGTCGCCGAACAGGCCCGAGGCTTGAAGCGGGGCGTCCAGGAGGCAGACCCTGTCTCGTTCTTTAATTTCTGACAGGGTCAGCCACAAATGCCTCTCTGCGGCCACTAAGGCTGCCATAGACCGCCCAATTGCGCGAGCGGTCTCCTTAGTGGCGCGGAGGGAGAGATCAGCGGTCTTTCTGAGTTCTTCAATATCTTCAGACTTAATCCCCTCCCCCTCATCGACATCTCTCAGCAGGTCAGCCTGATAAGCTTGCAGGACTGCCATAGTATGAAGGCACGCCCCAGCCTGACCTGCTGCCACATAACCTTTGCCCACTAGCGAAGATGTAACTCGAAGCGGCTTAGTGGGCAATGTCGGAGCCTTTAGAGACGAGGCCGAACCGGGTGACAGATAGCCCGCGAGCATCTGTTCGACCCGTGGCATCGCTCTATAACCACGCTCTCCCAGCCCCATCACGTTGCCATAATATAGTGAATCAGGGCCAAAGAGACGGGTCGAATACGGGTGATTCCACGATCTCGATAACTCATCATGGAGATCGGGAAAATACGGAAGGCTCCGACGTGGACGTGGTTGCTTCGGCCGCAGAAAGCGTTCGTCTAATTTGCTTCTCTGCGGCTCAGTCTGTTTCTCAGCAGGCCAGTCGATTTTTAATTTATCAACTGCACGTGTGACCACCTCCAAAAGCTCCTCATACTGGGGCGATAGGGGTGGCGAATCCCCAGCAACAGTCTCCACATCGACCTCCTCGGAGGACGAGAGGTGAAGAGCTGATCCCTCACCCTGGGGGGAAGAAACCGACGAGCGTGCTTCCGAACCCAGGGTTTGGGCGCCGGATCTGGCAGATGAGGAAGGAGATAAGGACTGGCCCGTCTCCATTCCTTCTGACAGATCCACCTGCGAACCCCACGAGTGCAGCAGCCGCTCTGCCTCGGCAGAAGCGGGGCCAGCACCACGAGGAACGCTGGTGAAGGCTCCCTCCTCGAAGAGAGCCCTCCGGGATCGAAGCGTCCGCATTGGCAAACGTTCGCAATGCGGGCAGTCGGCCCCCTCGAGAGCCGACTCAGCGTGCTTCGATCCCAGGCAAGCCACGCACAGCCTGTGTGTATCCCCGCTCGTAATGTAGCGAGGGCAGGGAGGAACACACAATCTGTAACGTGGCTTGGAATCGCCCTTCAAATGTTTGGTCTTTTGTTTTTGCATAGGCATATTGAGCTGTTTTAGCGATCTTTTTAAGCTAAGGGACAGACAACAATAAATAGGACCAACAGGACAGACTTTTGACATGCACACACAGAGCGCTTGCTGACAGATTTCGAAGGTGAAGCCAGCTGCACGGCACGTGCTTTTATAGCTTCCTGGTCGCTACGTCACCCCGCCCGTGACGTCACGCCTTTCCGATGGACTGATTGCACACGATATTCAGAGTCGGTCTCGTCAGGGACGTTCCCCAAAAGCGTTTCGACGCAGCTCGAGTTCCTGAAAAGGAAGTGCACATTCAGTACAATTAAGTGCACTTCTTTCACAAGGATAGGCACAGTATGAACACTATACTTGTGGCTAAACACTTCAAACAAGCTGCATTATTTGAGGGATCATTCATATATGTAGCACAAACTATGAGGGTTACATAATCATGTAACGCAGGGTTATGGGTTTATTCAAATCACTAATCTTGAGTATGTGCAATACTAATTGTCGCATACAAACAAAACACACCGTGTATCATCCTCTGAGTCTAATGTAATGCATGTAAGCATGCGTGTGTCTTAGTCTTAATCCTCCAAACAGATTGCTTCATTGACAATTTAAAAATAGGTCAAGATGATAACGAGACCAAACCCTAACCCCTCATCACCTCAACACACACACACCACACAAACACACCCTTACTCATACAGACACACCTCGGAGGACAGCCTCACAAATACAGACACACCCTAAAAACAAAGCAAAAAAGTCAATGGAACATCATTTGCAGTCCATTTTGCATCCATAATATGTGTTTCTGAATAAAACCATGCTAGTTTACTAGATTCTGTCTGTAAAATTGTGAAATGTTTGCCTGTGTCATTATAAAATGTAGCTTAAACAGTATTGCATGGCACTAGCAATGCCAGGGTTAAGGGTTCGATTCTCAAGGAAAGTAAAAGACTGATAGAAATATATATACTTTAAAAGCAATTTAAGTCACTGGATAAAAGTGTCTGCCAAATGCTCACATGTAAATAATTGCCAAGGTTATGGGTTTGATTCCCAGGGAATGTAAATTACTGATGGAAATCCATGTATCAACCAATTCAAGTCACTTCAGATAAAAGCATCTGCCAAATGCATAAATGGAAATAAACGCCAAGGTTATGGGTTCTGTTCCCAGGGAATTTAAGTCACTTTGGATAGTTTTATCTATACTATAACTTGACTTTATCATAAAAAAGTGATTGTAAAGGAGGAGATGGTGATGATGGCCTGAAGAAAATAACTAAACAAAACATTGTTTCAGAAGTGATGTTGAAATGAAAACGTTGTCAAAGGAAATTGACTTCAGCATATGCAAAAGTTGCAGGAAAACCAAATATTTGGGGGTCCTAAAGGAATTTGAAGGGAAAAGGGGACTCACAGCTGTGGATCATCCAGGTAACAACACAGTATTAAGATTCAACCTTAAGTAAACTTTTCAACAGGTCCATTCTTAAAAATGCAACTATTATTTTCTCTTATGTACTATATGTTAATATCTCATTCAGCTCAGTACTAAATAAAAATAGTCATGCATTTTGTATGATCCCTCTTATTTTGGTAAAATAATTAACATTTTGCAGATGTGCAAAGTGTATGTATAGTTTCTGAAAAGTTGGGAGTAAATTAAATATAGATGCTGACTTTTGCTGATTTTTTTATTCTTGATTTTGAACTTGAGACCCTCTCACTCCAAAAACAGAAAACTAAGTTAAGAGACACTGAAACAGTTTCAAGCGAACTGGAGCATAGGACACACACAATATTTGTATACTATGCTTAATGGATAAAATGTTATTTTACTCAAGAAAATTGTTAGAAAAATAATTATCATCAATGGCCATGAAATGTACCCTAAATTGTAGAATGACTTGTTTGTTCAAGTCTCCATAGAGTTTTAGCAGCTGTATCTGTCACTATATTCATTCATTGGCTCTGTTTAACCAAGGACACAAACTTATTTAAAAGAACATAATCATAACAAAACAAATACAACGTTCTAAAAAGAGTTTCCAGTTAGTCAAATCCATACATTAAAAGTTCAATGAAATGGAAGCGAAATGCTTTCAGTATATCGGTTATAGTCAAAACATGTCTTGTACTGAGGTTCCTTTGAGCCTCACGAACTGTATGACGTCATTAACTTGTGAACAATGTCAGCGATTGTATAATATGCTCTGTCACTAGGCTATACAGGTGATTAAACCAATTAAATATATTAGGCCATATGGATTAGTAACAGCAATGCTTGCCTCAACAAACAACCGCTAATGATTTGAGTGTCCAAAATTACAGTCTGTTCAATGGGTTGTGCTGTTGTGTTCATCATTTGACTGAAGAAAAAAAAATGCCTTTCCAAAAGATTCTGGAAAACATGGGCTGTGAAAATCAATTAGACGTGACCTTTGACTGTAAACCTACGCAACAGGCTGTACTTCTGTCCCTCTCAGCCATGTTTTCATTTGCATGAATTAAACGTGCCATCTACCCTGCCTGCATTTTGTTAATTATCATCAACATTTGTATAAACCCAGATACATATCTCAATCTAATTTCTTTTCCAATCACAAAATCGTCAACAACATTAAAATAAACATTTGCATTTGGTTCAGTCTTCACTGCATGTTCAGATGCTGCAGGGAGTGAGACTGCAGTCTTCTCAGAAGTCTGAAAATAGCCTGTCTGGTAAGCAAGTCCATCGTCGATCTATATATAGCTTTGCACCACACAACAATTATGCCAACTGACACCGAGTGTTCCCCCTTCATGTGAAACACTGCCCAAAACTGAATGAGCTGCCTACTTAGCCATCAGAAGTGTGTCCCAAACACTGTTCTAAAAGATAAGCATAGTTTTTGACTTCTAAGGCCGTATTTCCACTGCATGATTCCAGTGACCCAATTCTGATTTCATCTTCCCACGTGGCATAGCTTGGATATGATCCATGAATATGTAAGCAGAAAAAAAATCTAACAGATTCTGATTTTCTCCGATTGGTTTCAGGCCTCATTCATATGTGGAAATATCAGATATGAATCGGATACATGCATTTACATCAGACCGGATATTCCCCTGTTAATGTGTGGATGAGTCGTATGATACTGAAAAAGCTAATGACGTCAACTCAGGTGGAAATGTTTCCAGGCAGTGTTGCCAAGTCTGTGGTTTTGCCACGGATTTGGGCTACTTTTACACTGTTGCTATGGGCTGCTTTTTAGTCTGCGGGGTAAAGCACCCCCCACCCCACAAACACACACACACACTCCCCTGATTTTAAAAGAGGGGAAAAAAACCTGCGGCAAAGCAAAACAAACAAGAAATCCTAATTGGGCTAGTTTTGATTAGCAATTGGGCTGGTTTTTGTTTTGCAGTCCTGGCAACTCTGTTTCCTGGTCAGTACATTGCTTTTAAAAGATGTAAGCTAGTGATAAAATAAATAAAAATAAAATAATAATGATTCAGGTATAGTCAACAAATCAGAAGACCCCGCAGTGCAAATGTGGCATCAGACACCTTGTTTTAGCCAAATGTCATGGCATGCATCTTTTGTGAATAAGCCAATCCCAGAATGCATTGCGGCAGCCCAGTGGAACAAAAAATATCCAATATGGGAAAAAGGTCAAGTGAAATTGATGTCATTAAATGAGCTAAATGGAAAAACAGATTATTTTACTTCATATTTGTGTTGATTATAATGGTGTGGTCACATTAGCGACATTTCTGTCAGATTTTGTGGATAAAAACAGTAAAATCCATTGTCTATTGCCAGTTGTGTAGCGATGAATGAATCACGCCTCAATCAAACCAATCAGCTTTCTATTGGTCAACACAATGAATTGAACCTGTTACGAAATGTATGTGTGAAATTACTGAATTGACGTGACTATGTTTTCACCATCAAAAATTCACAGAATAACAGTAAACGTTACCAGAGCTCAAGAAAATCATGTTGTTAGCAAGATGCTAAATCAGTCTTTTATGTAGAACAGCTCCAAATGAGTCCATCTTGGCTAGCAGGCAGGTGCTTGTGTAGACAGTGTAGACAGTGAGGCAGCTCGCTAGGTTTCAGAACGCAGCCACAGTATGTGCTGATCGTCAGATTGAGGTGTCACATTCAGTTCTGTGGCAGCTGACACACTACGAAAGACACACTCACACACACATACAAACAACCCCCATCCTGTTTAAGAGGGCTATACATTGAGAAGGGGACAGCAGCTGGCAGCTTGCCCTATTATAACCCCCATCATCACCAGTGCAGAAACACGCTCAACCCCACCCAGAAATCACACACACTAATCACAGCCAATGATTTCTCAGCACTGGCCAGGACTGCCACACCTGCCCTTAAACTGGTAGAACTGCCCCATCTGGACTGTTTATGGACCTAACATCTGAAGGAGGAAGGGATATGTAAAAGTGAGTGATTACGAAGTGTGTGTGTTTGGCCTCAAGGGAATATGCTGTGTCATCTCTGCAGTTATCAGTTGTTGAAATGTCCTATTTTAATTTATTACCTTTAGCAGTCAGTATGAATTTCCCATTCCTTTTTCTTACTGTTAAACAAAACATTGCTCAGCGAAGAAGTTTTCTTAGCTGTTTTTTTAGGGCAAGTGTTAAGGCCTTTTCACACCAATGACGATAGCTGTAATGATAAGCATAAAATTGTATTAATCATTATCATTTCATGGAGACATCCACACAACAACTGTAACGATAATGACACATTTAAAGCAATGGACAAAATGCTGTGCAGGATTAGAATAAACAAAGTGCTATTGTCCGTTGGTGTCAACGCTAATATAGACCTCAGTTGGGATGGTATTTTATCTTAATATTTCATCTAATGAAGACTGTAAGTCTGTCCCTCACATCCTCATTTTCATTCTCGTTAAATTCAATATGCCGTCTATTCCAATCTATTCTGCTCTAGCAGAATAGTTATCGTTCAAAACATAACTGACCAGCATATGCTGTTTTGTTTAGTTTTTTTTTCAGGGAAGCAGCATAATTCATTATATTACCCAAAGTATACTGCGGGTGTCGCTGTTGGACAGTGTTTTCTCTACTTCCTGTTGGCCTTCTGTGGCTAATCGTAGCTCCGTGTAGCTGTTTTTATTTTTTATTTTTTTTTTCTCTAGAATCTTTATCTTACTATCACTCTCTGTTTTTTAAAGTGATAAAATATAACTTAATTCACACCATATTTCTGATATTATCGATCAATCTTATCAGATTTATTTTGATCGTTCACTTTTATTTTATACCCGTGAGTGCAGTACACCTGCAAAGCGTTAGCACCTGTTAGCTTGTAATTAGCGTTTTCATTCGAACCTATCGCAGTTTTCTTTTCTCCTCTCCTCTCTCACTCCAGTTTTTCACAAGTTCATCAAACAACTGCAGTAAGAATATTTCATCAACCACAGTGAGTAATGGCTTCTCCTGCTATTGTTACTTGCACCTCTTGCCACATGTACAGTTTATCTATCTCTGTCGCTGATGAGGGATTCACATGTGATAAATGCAGGGAAATAGTAAGGCTGACAGAGAAGATTTCAGAATTAGAGACACGCATCCAAACTTTAATTGAGGACGGTAAGAATGTTAGGGCTCTAGATACGGCTTTGGATGCGTCTAGCTCAGGGATTACTGTACATTGTTCGGTTCCGGAAACAGAGCACCTGCAGCAGGGCAACTGGGTGACGGTGAGGCAGCGTAGTCGTGGGTCAAAACACCGCTCTTCTGTTCCGATCAAAACATTAAACAGGTTCTCCCCACTCAGTGATGCACCCACTGAGAAACCTGATGAAAGTGCTCTAATTATTGGTGATTCTATTGTACGGAACGTGAATATAGAGACCAGCCACCATAGTCAAATGTTTACTGGGAGCCAGAGTGCCTGACATCTTGGCAAATTTAAAAGCGCTGGCTAATGCTAAACGTAAATACAGTAAGATTGTTATTCATGCCAGCGCTAATGATGTTCGACTTCGCCAGTCGGAGATCACTAAAAATAACATTGTAATGATAAAACCTTCCTAATCATCGGGATGAAGGAGGCGGGAACCGGCGGACAATCTAAATGAAACTTTAATAATCAAAATAAACACAAAACAGCAAATAAAAACCAAAACATAAAGTAAAGCCCAGGCCTGGTCCTCTCTCGTCCTTCACTGTCGTCGCTCCAGTTTTATATCCTTCCATCTCCTGCGTGGGACTCGAGACCGGTGGGTCGAACAGGTGGCGTTCATCTCCAATCACTCCACCAGCCTCGCTCCTCTTCCCCTGTCTCTCGGCCCCACCCCACTCTTCACAAACATTAAAGAGGTGTGTGAACTTGCAAGCACGATGTCAGACACTGTAATATGCTCTGGTCCCCTCCCTGCTTACCGTGGTGATGAGATGCATAGCAGACTGTCATCACTCAATGGCTGGATGTCTAAGTCGTGCCCAAAGAATAACATAGGTTACATAGACAATTGGACGAGCTTTTGGGGCAGACCAGACCTGTTGAAAAGAGTCTTCATCCCTCCTGGGGTGGCGCCACTCTTCTCTCTAGAAATATGGCAAATAGTCTTAGTGTTTATACTTGACTAACTGGGGCCCAGGTCAGGAAGCAGATAGACTGGCTAAACCGACCGTCTGCTAGCTGCATCACGTCACAGAGGTCAGCTAATTCTCAGCACATAGAGACTCTTTCACCAAGATATCACACTATAGAGACTGTGTCTGTTCCCCGAACTAGAAAATACAAAAAACGTCCAAACCAAGTTAAGATTAACAATTTAATTGAGGTTCAACAAATAAAAAACAGAAGCAAAATGGATAAACAAATGATAAAGCTTGGCTAATTGAATATCAGATCCCTTTCTACGAAAACACTTTTTGTAAATAATATGATCACTGATCATAATATGGATGTGATCTGTTTGACAGAAACCTGGCTAAAACCTGATGATTACATTATTTTAAATTTAGAGTCCACCCCCCAAGATTACTGTTATAAACATGAGCCGCGTCTAAAAGGCAAAGGGGGAGGTGTTGCTTCAATTTATAACAATGTTTTCAGGATTTCTCAGAGAGCAGGCTTCAAGTATATCTCGTTTGAAGTAATGGTGCTTCATATAACATTATCCAGAGAAACAAGTGTTAATGATAAATCCCCTGTTATGTTTGTACTGGCTACTGTATACAGGCCACCACGGCACCATACAGACTTTATTAAAGAGTTCGGTGATTTTACATCCGAGTTAGTACTGGCTGCAGATAAAGTTTTAATAGTTGGTGATTTTAATATCCATGTTGATAATGAAAAAGATGCATTGGGATCAGCATTTATAGACATTCTGAACTCTATTGGGGTTAGACAACACGTTTCAGGACCTACTCATTGTCGAAATCATACTCTAGATTTAATATTGTCACATGGAATTGATGTTGATAGTGTTGAAATTATGCAGCCAAGTGATGATATCTCAGATCATTATTTAGTTTTGTGCAAACTTCATATAGCCAAAATTGTAAATTCGACTTCTTGTTACAAGTATGGAAGAACCATCACTTCTACCACAAAAGACTGCTTTTTAAGTTATCTTCCTGATGTATCCAAATTCCTTAGCATATCCAAAACCTCAGAACAACTTGATGATGTAACAGAAACTATGGACTCTCTCTTTTCTAGCACTTTAAATACAGTTGCTCCTCTACGCTTAAGGAAGGTTAAGGAAAACAAACATAACCCCAGGTATTTATTCAATACAGTGGCTAAATTAACGAAAAATAAAGCCTCAACAAGTGTTGACATTTCCCAACACCACAGCAGTAATGACTTTATGAACTACTTTACTTCTAAAATCGATTGTGACGAGTGGGGCGGGGCCGAGGGACGTGGGAACGAGGAGCGAGGCCGGTGGAGTGATTGGAGATGAACTACACCTGTTCGAACCACCGGTCACATCGATACTATTAGAGATAAAATTGCAACCACTCAGCCGTCAGCTACAGTATCGCATCAGACAGTGCACTATAGACCCCCTGAGGAACAGTACCACTCATTCTCTACTATAGGAGAGGAAGAATTGTATAAACTTGTTAAATCATCTAAACCAACAACATGTATGTTAGACCCTATACCATCTAAGCTCCTAAAAGAGGTGCTTCCTGAAGTCATAGATCCTCTTCTGACTATTATTAATTCCTCATTGTCATTAGGATATGTCCCCAAAACCTTCAAACTGGCTGTTATTAAGGCTTTCATCAAAAAAACACAACTTGACCCCATAGAACTAGTTAATTATAGACCAATCTCGAATCTCCCTTTTCTGTCCAAGATACTAGAAAAGGTGGTATCCTCACAATTATATTCCTTCTTAGAGAAAAATTGTATATGTGAGGATTTCCAGTCAGGATTTAGACTGTATCATAGTACTGAGACTGCTCTCCTTAGAGTTACAAATGATCTGCTCTTATCATCTGATCGTGGGTGTACTTCTCTATTAGTTTTATTGGATCTTAGTGCTGCGTTTGCACAATTGACCACAACATTCTTTTGCATAGACTTGAACACTTTGTTGGCATTAATGGAAGTGCATTAGCATGGTTTAAATCGTACTTATATGACCACCATCAGTTCGTAGCAGTGAATGAAGATGTATCATATCGATCACAAGTGCAGTATGGAGTACCTCAAGGCTCAGTACTAGGGCCGCTACTCTTCACGCTTTATATGTTACCCTTGGGAGATATCATCAGGAATCATGGTGTTAGCTTTCACTGTTATGCAGATGATACTCAGCTCTATATTTCTTCACGGCCCGGTGAAACACACCAAATTTGAAAAATTAATGGAATGCATAGTCGATATAAAAAACTGGATGACGATTAATTTCTTACTGCTAAATTCTGAAAAAACAGAGGTGTTAATTATAGGACCTAAAAACTCCTATGCTCTCAATGTCAAATGCAGAAATGTTAATCCATGCATTTATGACCTCAAGGTTAGATCATTGTAATGCTTTATTGGGTGGTTGTTCTGCACGCTTAGTAAACAAACTACAGCTAGTCCAAAATGCAGCAGCAAGAGTTCTTACTAGAACCAGGAAGTATGACCATATCAGCCCGGTCCTGTCAACACTGCACTGGCTCCCTATCAAACATCGTTTAGATTTTAAAATATTGCTTATTTCTTATAAAGCCCTGAATGGTTTAGCACCTCAGTATTTGAATGAGCTCCATTTACATTATAATCCTCTACGTCCGCTACGTTCTCAAAACTCAGTCAATTTGATAATACCTAGAATATCAAAATCAACTGCGGGCGGCAGATCCTTTTCCTATTTGGCGCCTAAACTTTGGAATAACCTACCTAACATTGTTCGGGAGGCAGACACACTCTTGCAGTTTAAATCTAGATTAAAGACCCATCTCTTTAACCTGGCTTACACATAACATACTAATATGCTTTAATATCCAAATCCGTTAAAGGATTTTTAGGCTGCATTAATTAGGTAAACCGGAACCGGGAACACTTCACATAACACCCTATGTACTTGCTACATCATTAGAAGAATGGCATCTATGTTAATATTTGTCTGTTTCTCTCTTATTCCGAGGTCACCGTAGCCACCAGATCCAGTCTGTATCCAGATCAGAGGGTCACTGCAGTCACCCGGATCCAGTACGTATCCAGACCAGATGGTGGATCAGCACCTAGAAAGGACCTCTATTGCCCTGAAAGACAGCGGAGACCAGGACAACTAGAGCCCCAGATACAGATCCCCTGTAAAGACCTTGTCTCAGAGGACCACCAGGACAAGACCACAGGAAACAGATGATTCTTCTGCACAATCTGACTTTGCTGCAGCCTGGAATTGAACTACTGGTTTCGTCTTGTCAGAGGAGAACTGGCCCCCCAACTGAGCCTGGTTTCTCCCAAGGTTTTTTTTTCCATTCGGTCACTGATGGAGTTTCGGTTCCTGGCCGCTGTCGCCTCTGGCTTGCTTAGTTGGGGTCACTTCATCTACAGTGATATCATTGACTTGATTGCAAATAAATGCACAGACACTATTTAAACTGAACAGAGATGAGATCACTGAATTCAATGATGAACTGCCTTTAACTATCATTTTGCATTATTGACACACTGTTTTCCTAATGAATGTTGTTCAGTTGCTTTGACGCAATGTATTTTGTTTAAAGCGCTATATAAATAAAGGTGACATAAAGTATCATGCTAGCTGTTTTGTACAGCCTTGCACATTCAAGTTACAAACAGCCACGAAACTCTTATTTTAAAAATAAGGTGGATATAGGAGAAGTGTGCTGTTGCTTTATTAGGTTTTGACCTTGATAAAAAATAAAACAGGTTTAAAAAAAAAAAACAATAATAAGGGCCTTGAGCCAAATCTAGACCAGAATACTAGTGCTAGCAACCACATAGCTACATGCTACAACACTCTTAACAGCAAACAACACTTCAAGAGACCTTTAGAAAATGTCTTTAAGATTTATTTGCTTTAAAAATGCATGTAAAACTGCTTTTTTTTATTTGTTTTGTGTCGTATGTGTTACCTGGGAAATTATTTTCTGTGGTAAAAAACAACAGGCCATATGTGCTCTCCATATAGTTTATATTTGACATGGAATATTCCTGGATTTTAGTATACACTGTATAAAATTCATCATCAGAAAAAATAAATAAATATATAATTAATTTAGAGGGGTTGGGGTGATTAACTGGACCCAGATAAGAGTTTGCTAGTGGATGTATATTCAGACAGCTCTCTCTCTCTCTCTTTCTTACACACACACATACAGAAGGTCAGCTGGTATTTAGTTGTAGGGTGAAATCTATATGGTGGTAATCAGCAAATTAGATTGTGTACAATGTCTGTTCAATGTATCGCCAACTCTCTACCCCCATTTCCCACAATCCCATTCCTGACTAGCTCTGTTTCCCATATCTCATCTATCTGTGTCCCCATTCAAACATAACCATCCATCTCTGTGACTACACACCAGTGTGTGCATGTGTGATGAAAGTGAATTACAAAAAGGATAATTATAGGTTGTCAGCTGCTAGTCCTGGTTATTCCACAATTTATCTGCAACCACCATTTATCAACCGTAATGACCCATAATAAAGGCAACATACAAAGTTTGATGCTCCTGTTGGACCAACCTTTTCTTCATCTTCTTCTCATATCATGCATTTGTCATCTCACACTCACACACAGTGATCGAAGCCCATAAAGTCTCTTATCATATTAGAGAATGCGTCTTTTAAAACCCGAGGAATAATGATGATGTGTGCAACAAAGTGCATACAAATGGAAAAAGTGAGTAGACTTTGATCAATTGAGATGTGTGGGTTAATTTGTAACTGTCACAATAGTCGCTGCATGAAGGTGAAGCTCTGATGGGCTTAGATCAATCATTTTATGATTAATCTGTCCTCAGTAATGCTGCGGTGTGATTGAATCAATGAAGGAATATGACATTTATTGAGCTTCTGTTGATGGCAATATAACCATAATTAATTACTGTGCTTAGTGGTAGACCGGCCCCCTCCATACACATCCTGTAAAAGTCTTCATTATTGATCAGAGCCCAGCATGAGATAGAGAGAGAGAGGGGCTGAAGAGTACAAGTGGTTAAAACAAATGCCACATTTGACGTGGGAGGTACAAACACGACCAGCTGTCAAATGGGATCAGATGCTTTAAAAGGTGGAAAGAATAATGTCCTCTCGTTAGAAGCATGAGGATGCTGTTTAAGCATGCATAAGGAATTAATCTCCTTGACACCCGGGTGCATTTTAATGAGATATTTTTGGAATCCAGCGTCACTGCGCACTGAGGATGCACATCATAGAGTCATTATCTCTGTTCACTCGTATTACAAACACAGCAGTACATACTGAAGTATACACTACAGTATGTACTACACTATTTTCTATAACTACATTATAATATACTAAACATACTGACTTTACAAAATACTCCTACAAAAAAGTACCTAGGTGATGCCATAGTATAATGTTTGTATTAGATGGAGTACTGTGGTATTATACCATGGTACTGAGTGATTGCACAAAACATGGTATTTCCAAAAAGAGCGAACGAACATGGTAATAGGATAAGGCTTTTTGGTATGTGTTTGTTTCTGTGAAATACTCTGTATAGAATATTCTACTCGCACAATGAACTACACTAAATGAGACACTGAATACTTCACTACATTAAATACAATTGACCACACAATATACTAATTTCTTCAGTGTGTACTAGACAGGATAATTTACAGAACATCATATATGGTAGAATACACTACTTGATTATATATTACACTCTACAGAATACTTCAGTATAATCTAAACTGAACACTAATATAGCACACTACCACAGTATACTGATTATTCTAGACTATATACCATATAGCACACTATATAGAATAAACTACCCTTCGTTTTATACATTGCAAGATAAACCAAATACTAATGCTAGTACACTATACACTAAACAGCAACCTAGGTACTAGATGTATGTATGTATTTTACCTTATTTAATATACTAAATATCACAGTATGAACGACACAGAATATTACTACACTATGTATTAAAGCTACACTATACTACAATATTCTGAACATAATCTAGACTATACAGAATATGCTACTCTATGTACTATACACAATATACTAAATAAAAATTAATGTCCGTATACTATGTAAAGCACTATATAGAATATACTGCACTACATATTGATATAATATTTTAAATTACATCCTTTAGAATATACTACACAATATAGTATACACTACTACACTATAGTAATAAACAACTGCCTAATATATAGTGTAATACATAGAATATACTAGGTCTGCCCCCTCATAGTCGACTAACCGTTAGTTAACGAAAAGAGGCTTGGTCGACCAAAATTGTATTAGTCGTTTAGTCGCAGAAAAAAAAAATCCACACGAAATGGCGAAATCACTCGGTCCAAGACAGACAAATCATTAACGGATAGTCTATGTGATAATATAAGATATCAATACACACTCACCTAACCTTCATTGACTTCAAATATGGCTTATCATCTGAAATGTGTATGTAGTAGCAACTGTACATGGCAGCTCAACCTAATGTTAGCCTAGAAAAAAGTGCGCTGTTCAAGTGTTTGTACTGAGTGTGGAAGCTGAACAGTAGCACACATGAGCTGCTGCAGGACAGATGGGGACGCCGGTGCAATCATTTGCTTTTAATATACTTCGTAATTTTTGGTCATACAGATAAGAGTAATGCATCTTTCGTATTGGTAAAGACTCAACATTTATTTGAGTGCCCTTAGAATAACAACGAACCGTTGCGCTTTTGTAAAATAATGAAAGCAACAGGATGCGCTTTCTGCGACAATTTCTGCAACTCTGTGAACTTGAGCACGTCATTTAAAAACTGTGTATTCCTGCCTTATTACAGACATGAAAAATATATCTATAGAGAGTAAACATTTAAATGAACCAATTCCAATAGAAAACAAAAATATTCTTAGATTATGTATGAAACATGCATACAGGCGCATACTGCGGAGATGATAAGTCAGTGTCGCCAACTTCATTTCTTAAACCGAAAACAGAAAACACTAGTGTAACAATAAATTATTAAAACGTTCTTGACTCGTGAATGAGTCAGTCTATTGTTCGCTATCTGACTCGGCTCGGTGTTCATCTTCAGTTCTCTCGTCACAGCAGTTCAGTCAGTGTACTGTTTGAGTAAATGAATTACTCCGGGATATTGGTTTGTTTGAACTCAGAGGGAGTGTCAGCCACATTAAAAAAGTTAACTGCTTAAGTCATTTGTGGATTAATGCGTATTGGAGACGCAAACCGTTTAAAATGATTCAGTTCGATTTGGTGAACTGGTTCAAAAAGATCCGTTTACTTTGAATGATTAGTTCGCGAACTGGATATCACAAACTGCTTTGTTTTGAACTCTCTCTCACAACAGACACGGAAGAGAAGACAATGCTGAATAAAGTTGTAGTTTTTGCTATTTTTGGACCAAAATGTATTTTCGATGCTTCAAAAAATTCTAACTGACCCTCTGATGTCACATGGACTACTTTGATGATGTTTTTCTTACCTTTCTGGACATGGACAGTAGACCGTACACACAGCTTCAATGGAGGGACTGAGAGCTCTCGGACTAAATCTAAAATATTTTAAACTGTGTTCAGAAGATGAACGGAGGTCTCACAGGTTTGGAACGACAAGAGGGTGAGTTATTGATGACATTATTTTGCTACTAACCCTTTAAAGTCTCGTTATTATGATTTATATGGTTTATAAATAAAAGTGCAACTAACAGTCGACTAATGCTTAAAATGAGCTACTACTAGTCGACCAGAAAAATCTTTAGTCGAGGGCAGCCCTAGAATATACTACCTACTACTCTATGAACTGACTACTAGATATCCAGTTTCTAGATTGTGTACTACATTCGATAGTATATACTACACTGTTAAGTATATGATACACAGTGTTCTTCTACTGTAACCCTGCCTGCTTTAAATGTTTCAAAATGATTAACAGTTGAAAACATCTGTTAGAAATTTAGAAGAGCAATCAAAAAGTAATCAAATGTAATCAGTAACATTAATAAAGTAACTGAAATAGTTACATTACTTATTGTACTAATAGTAACTTGTAATCTGTAACCGATTACATTTACAAAGTAACAACACTGGCAATTTGATATGTTCATAATTTCATCCGTTTACTAAGCACAGTAAGGAGTTTATTACTGCTGTATTACAGCCACGCATGAACCATTTGGCCTCGGCAGATAATAAAGGCTAAAGGTGAAAAGACTGGAAGACACCCGAACGAGCAGTTGAGCAAGCAGCTGCCATCTTTCCGACAGTGTCAGAGCAAGCTCAGCAGCATTCAGACCGGGCGGACTGGTCTGCTGCTGCACCTCCTGAATAATGAATGAGTGACGCGCACATTGCGGCTCTCTGACTCGACCGAAAGCTCCTCCTCTCTCGCTCCAAACAGGCTGTAGGAAGTTATAGGATACAGAGTGCCTGTTTTATTGTTCTTGAGCAGGTCTGGGAATAGGAGAGCTGCGCTGTTTTGACGCAGTTAAATGGGTGATTACGGGTTCGGTTTGTTGCAGACAGCGAACATCAGCAGCGGCTCCACACGGTTCGGCGGAGGCGCATTCACGCCCTATCCCAGCGCGTCTCCGGTGCGCCCCAGCAGCTCGCCCCTGGTGTCCCCTCTCTTCCCGTCACATCAGCGCAACATGCAGGATGAGCCTGCGGGGCTGACAGCTTCTCAGTCCGACAGCGAGCAGAGCAGCGCCGCCGACAGCGACCCGAGCCGCTTCTCCGCTGTAGGTCAAGCACAGACAGCCGGTGACCTTCAGCGCGACCGGAACACACATCAGCAGACTGAGCCCCCGCAGCAGCAGCTACAACAGCCGTACCCCTCTTCCTCTTCCACGGGCCTGGACGCCGATGCGCCATCGTTCAAGGTGAAGACCCAGATGGAGTTTCCCAGCGCACACCACATTAACAACGGCACCGGCGGCAGTAACATGCTCGCTGCCGCTTTCCCGGAGATGCAGAACACCGGCGGCGGCGGCTCAGCTTCCCCCACCCTGCCCGCCTTCGGAACGCCGTGGTCCGTGCAAACGAGCTCACCGCCTCCACCCGTCTCCAGTTCCGCTAACGCAATAAACCCGATCCCCACCACCGAGCCCGACAACTTCTACCCGGGCATCCCTTCCTCTATCAACCCCAGTTTCTTCCAGAGCTTCTCGCCCAACCCATGCCCAGTGCAGGGCTTCAGCAGCCCCTTTCCCCCCCAGATCAACGTCCCTCCGCAGGCACCGCAGAGCCGCCGGTCCCCGGTCAGCCCGCAGATCCCCCCGCAGCAGGGCGCCTTTCTGCAGCAGAGGAACAACTACAACCACCACCACCAGGTGAGAGAACACAGTACATTACGTATTCACTGAGAAAATAAGCACACACTTTGTAGAAGGCGGTTGTTGGACTGTCATTTAAATTCCTATACTATTTTAATAATGTTTACAGTTATACTGTATATTTGATTAAATGCAGCTTTAGTAAGCATAGGAAAAGTCTGTCAGAAATCATATTGACACCAGTATGTGACAACAGTGTGCATTATGCAACAGTATATGTTTCAAACTGTAGCCTCATAAATTCTAGTATGAAACACTGTGAATGGCATATGTAATCTCATCATTTTGGTGCCCCTTTAATGCAATTTGGTGTTGTGTCATAACTTGTGGTAGAACAATGAATTGGTGAGTCAAGAAAGAGAAGTCAGTGGAAATGCAAGGTCAGATCGAGTTCAGTGCATTGTGGGATGCGTTATTCTGAACAACGTGCACTGGTTCTATATGAAACAGGTTTGCACAAATGTAGCTGGTTATCTGTGTTCACGTCGCATAGTGCAGAAAATAGTAGTATGTTTTTTTGAAAATGGACACAGGCTCAAGGGCTTCACGTGACATTCCGGGGATGTCTTGACCTTTAGGGCATTCAGTGAAATCTCCTACTGAGAGCTTAGAGGCCAGAGATGTCAACACCCTGCTAAACTGCAGCAGTTTTAGACAAATCTGTTATTACTGTAATCTGCAGTTTGCACAGGCATTGCAATGGCATGGTGGCCATTTTGGTGAATGTTAGTATTCCTTTGCCTTTCAGCATTTCTTTGATATTGTATTTGCATGTTTAAAAATGTATAACAGTGTTCATTGCATAGCTAACGAATCTACATTAGCACAAAATAAATTATAGTTTATTAAATCAATCATGTGCGTTTGCAGTCTGATTTGAACTTGACTTAATAAGATGAGGTGCAGCAAAAAAAAAAAAAAAAAACACCCAACACACACAGCATGTTTTTTATTGCATTGTCTTCCCTGGAAAGCAACATCAAACACACAATATAATCAGATTTACAAATAAATGACTCTTATTGGCCTTTTCTTTTCAATGATTGACTTAAAACACAAGGTACTGATCTGAATCAGTCTAGCGTCTGTTTCCTACAAGAAAACTCACACACAGTGAAGTGTTCTAGATCCATTAAGAGTAATATGCATTGTGCAGATGCAATATCTTGGTATCTGGTGGTGGTGAATTATGGTAGGCCTCAGTATCTCTGTGTGTGTGTGTGTGTGTGTGTCTGGTCTTCTGGGGGTGGGGTAGAGGCGGAGGGGAGACGGTCACTTGATTTTAGCAGTGGCAACTATATGTCACAGTGATATTCCTACATGTGAAGTCATGCTGGTGTAACAGCTGTTAAGAGTGAATGTCTTTTAGCATGATATTAGGACTAAGCTGAAGACACCCTTTATTCAGGAGTCCAGAATCTTGTGTGTGTGTGTGTGTGGTAGGTGTGAGAGGTATGACCATGATCTTATATCACACTGTGAGTAATTTTATGTTACAGGAAAATAATGATTTTTTTTCTGGTAAGACATTACTGAGATGGGTGGGGACTGTTTTTTTGGGGAGAGTTGTGCACAGAATGCAGTGACAACACATGCTGATACTGAAAATGTGTTTGTCTGGTGTTTGGTGTGTACGCTTTGCGGAGAAGCGCATTTGTGTGTGTTTTTTGCCATATGTTGTAGGATAAAGAGAGTGTGTGTTGTTGCCACTGTGTTCACGAGATGTGGAGTGTAAGATGTAAAGCTTTAAATCTTCTTACTTGTACAGCAAGGCAAAGCCTGGGCACGCTCAAAGTAACACACACTAGCATAGTCAGTCTCATTCAGATTCCCACACACATTATATTATATGTGTAGCTTTTAGTTTCTGTTAGCATTGAGGTCATCTGTATGCTAGTGTTCTCCAAATAGTTGATGAAATTAACTTTTAACACATTTATGCAATAAAGTGCGCACTCAATACAATTAAACACAACTTCACACATAACTAGGCAGATTTCTGTTCAATAAAATGCTCTTTCTCCAACACCACATGCGCACTGTCTCTATCCACCTGAAATACACAGCTTAAGAAATGTTATTTGAGGGAAGTAAACCTTTATGTCAGATTTTATTTGAGATTTAGGCATTTCCCCATTCAATTAGATAGGAGCTGTACATGAGTAAAAACAGACGGCCGAGAGCATTCCCAACATGGCCACCGAGTGAACCGACTTCAGTTGAATCTAGTGTCTGCATTCTTGTGTTGTACCTGACTATACCTTCTGTCTGTCTGTAGCCCATGATGAAGCAGTCGCCGTGGGGCAGCCATCAGGGCAGTGGCTGGACCTCTGGAGCGGTGTCCTGGGGCAGAAACCACCGGCGCGGGGGTGGCATGGGTGTGCCCGGCTCGGTCAACCAGATCTCTCCCATGAAGAAACCCTTCTCCAGTAACGTCATCGCCCCGCCCAAGTTTCCCCGCTCCGCCGGCTTTCTGGGACCTAAATCCTGGATGGAAGAAAACATGTTCCGTAGCGACAACAACAGCAACACTCTGCTGCCACTGCCGCTGCAGGTACGTACAGTATGTGTGCTGGGATGAGCACTGAGGTACTCGGGTAGGGATGGGCGGCCCATGCAGCAGGGTCCATGCGATTATTTACCTTCTGGTCAGTATGCATCTGCGTCAGACGTGTTGTGTGTGTGGTTGTTGAGCTTCACTGTTGATCACGAGTACGTTCAGGACCTTCTACAGCATCTGAAGACAAAGATGACTCACAGTGAGGTCATCAAGGGGTTGTGACGGTTTCATCCCAAAGGAATATGCCCTCTTTCTTCATTATTGTTTGGCTCGGCTGGTTTCTCACAGTCTGAACTCAATTCTGAATAATAAATTTAAAAAAATAAGCCCATCCAGTAGAGCACTGCTATCATCGTTTGTTTAGTCTAGGCTTAGAGAAATTAGCCCGTCTAGTGTCAGTGTCTTTTTTGGCGAAATCAATTCAATCTTCATTTCCTGTTTGCTGTTAGATGTGCCACCTGGGACTATGAAATGCACATTAATCACAGAGAATCTTAAGTGCAATCTCATGCTCGTATGGCCATCTACCTGTGTTTATTGATTTTCTAAGATCTTCTGGCACTGGGATGGGAAGATATATATTTGCTCTGAAACAGTTTAAAAATACAAAAATGCACTACCATTCAAAAGTTTGGGGAAAGTATTAAGAAATAAGAAAGTAATACTTTTATTCAGCAAGGATGCATTAACTTGATCAAAAGTGACAGTAAACACCTTTATGGTACAAAAATATTATTATTTAAAATAAATGCTGTTCTTTTGACCTTTCTATCAACAAAATATTGCTGAAAAAAAAGTTTTCTCAAAAATATGAAGCAGCACAACTGTTTTAAACATTGATAATAATAACCAGAAATGTTTCTTGAGCAGCAAATTAGTATATTATTATGATTTCTGAAGATCATGTGACACTGAAGACTGGAGGAATGATGCTGAAAATACAGCGAACAATTACAATTTAACATATATTCACATAGAGAAAAATGATGTTAAATTGTAATAATAATAGTTCACAATGTTCTTGTTTATTCAAATAAATGCAGTCTTGATGAGCATAAGAGATTTTTTTCAAAAACATTAAAATCTTACCAACCGCAAACTTTTGAACAGTAGTGTATGAGGAAACAATAATTTCAACCAAATCATCGTAGCAATTTTAAAAAAGTACATTTCAAAAAAGTTTAATGCAAGTAGCAAAATACATAAAACTCTAGTTAAAATTAATCCAAGAATGTTTTTGTAAAAAAAAAAGAAAAAGAAAATTAGCGCAAATATATAGTAAATAATACTCAATATATTGCCCAACCCTACTTAAATTTTAGATCATGAGAGTCTGAAAGTTTCTCACTTCCAAGCTGAAAGTGAGAAACTGTGAGGGTGTGTGAGGGTGAAAGAGAAAGCAGGCTAGAGAAACACATTTTTGTCATTGTTTTGTAGATAGAGTGAAACAGCAGGTCACTTACATGTGAATCACTGAAGTGTACGAGGAAACTCCCGTCTCTGGCACCTGTAGCTGGGTGTTCATCCTCTCGCTTCAGCTTTAAACCTTCACTGCTATTGTTACTTTTTATGTTAGTATCGACATGGCACCATTTACTGGTACTTTTAGCGTCAGAAGAGGGTAAGGATGACTAATCTTATTCAGGCTCTGTGTGCTAATGGCTATAGATCCCCATAGATACTCTTGGATTAAACCTGCTTTGTTTTGACATATTTCATTTGTCTTTCTCTTGTCAAGAGCTGTGGTTGGTCTGTCCTCCAACAAAAAGCAACCCTATAGGTAGTTTGTGCAAGCACCTTATTACGACCTATATTCACGTTTTAAAGTTAAGTGCCCTCCAGCAGTTGTAAAAATAATGGCAGTGTCGTGATGCCTCTGTCATAACGAAATGACGTATGTTAACAATCAAAATGTGTGTTTGTTTAAATGCAATGTGTGGACTTTTCACATAGTCCAACCTGATCTCACGGCAATTAGTACATACTTTACTAGGTGGCTAATTCATACAAATTCGTACAAATGACCACACCTAACCTCGCCCCTAAACCTACCCTCACAGAAATCATGCAAAATCGTGATTTACAGTGCATGTACACTTTATAAGCATGTGCGTTCTCTGGGATCAAACCCGTGATCACATGATTGCATATCGTCATATAACACGATGCTCTACCAACGTTTTGATGGGTCTTATTTCAGGGATTTTGACAAATGACCTATATGGGCGTATGGGTTGGAGGACGTGTTGTAATATTGGTATGGTCTAAGGACTCAAGAACAAAATGACTCAGGATTCATTGTTGGTCTGTACTTCATTTTAGAGCAGATCAGTGTTTGGCACGTCACAGCTAATTCCTTTAATGCCAAGCTTAACAGAACTAAAATGAGGAACCTGCAATGCATGCGGTCTGGCCTTCATCACTTTCTTTTTTCCTCTCTCAGGAAACAGGTCCGACTCTACTAGTATCTACAGTATCGTTCATTTCCATAAACAGGGTGCCGTTTGGAATTCCTCACATTCCACGGCCTCTCCTCTCTCCTCCTGTCCGCTCCTTCCTTCTCTGTGTTTGCTCTGCGTTCCTGAGATCAAATGCGTCATGTTCTGACAAGAGAAACAAGACAGATAGAAATGGAGGAAGGAGGAAATTACAGAGATGCAATGTTGTTACAAAGAGTTCATTCAATTTCAGATTCAGGTGTGTAGACGAGATGTGTTTAAATCAATGCTGAGACACACGCTCCTGAGTCCATGGAAATATGTAGACTGAGTCCTAGACCCAAGTGTTGGTCTCAAATAACTCAGGAACATGTGGCCTCAGTCCTGAACCAGACTGGTTTAGACTACTAGGCAGGTTGATGAAAAACTCTAAAATGGATGCAGAAGAAAAGGAAAAAGAGCTTATAAAAAGGTGAGCCTATAAATGTTTTTAATAAACATTTCAAATTTGGTATTGAATGGTAGCATACACCCCAAACTCTCGGATCAAGAGTTTTCAGGCCTCGTGTTCTTCACTGGAGGACTGAGCTGCTTTTCAGACACTATTTCTGGCAATGTTGCTAAAACTATATTTAGCTTCTTGCAGCCTCGCACTGTCTGTAAGCGACGCTGTGTGGGCCTGTGAATACGACTGGATGCTGGAATGATATAAGCTCTTGCTTTCTAAAAGCTGCTCTAACTGGGAGGCAGATGGCCATGACAGGGCCGATTGGAAAGTGATGCGGTCAACACTTGCTCCCTTTGTGCTTTCTAAACTGCGTCCATCATAGGTATCCATTTATCTGTCAGCAAGACTAGCTATAGCACATATTAGACTGTAGACCTCATGTAGCTCCTAGCTGTAGAACTGGGCTAAAGCGTGTGATGATGGGAAGTGATGGGCAGCGGTGGTCTGGTATGCTCCTGCTGTTGGTTAATGGTGTCCGTGTGTTTGCTGGAGATTCTCGCTGATGGACCATATACTAAAACACTTCACACTGCAGCATAATTTACACAAACTAGAAACTAGAGGTTATGAAGAGCAAAGTGCAACACCATTCTGACTAACATTTGTTAAGGTTGTTCCAATAGTGTCAGTGCCACATTTTAAAAACACAAAATATGTGTACAACAGTTACATTTAAGATCATCATTTTTTGAAATATTCTTTAAATTTGATATTACAAGTGCACTTTTAAAAAGTCTGTAAGTCATGAAAGAGTGCTCTTTAAGTACACTCAAGCGGCCTTTTATTAATATTATCTGTAAGTACACTAGTAAGTACACTACGAGTGCACATTCAATATGTTTTCAGAAGTGTGTTCATAATGAGGTTCTCCTCTGCTGAGGCTGAAGCTTATGTTCTTGGTCTTGTGTGTGTGCTGTGTCTGTGTGAGACACACACAGGTCTGTGAGGCTGTGTTCATGTTCACATTCCTTCTTGGGCTCATTGAGGTAATGACGCAAATATCTGTGGCATGTTGTCAGGCAGGTGTTGTGACCGGGATTCAGTCTGCCGCAGTATTCAGGGATTCAGTGGTGACCTGCGTACTGGCAGTCGGGAAAAAATGCCATTCCCTGCATTCTGGTGTGCTCCAGACTGCATTAGTGTGCTGCATGCAATCCCATAACTCCAGTACAGTGCATACTGACATGTTCCTCAACTCTGTCTTCCTCAGGATCGCTCCAGGATGTATGACAGCTTGAACATGCACTCGTTGGAGAGCTCCCTGATCGACATCATGAGGGCGGAGCAGGACCCTCTGAAGGGTAAGATCCATTTCATGCTCATCGTGCTGTCGCTTTTTAAGACAGAATACATGTTTATTACGGAATGTTTATTGAGGACAGATTTATGTCTGATGGATATATATGGCTCATGTCAGGTCTGTCCAGTGTTTTGCACTGATTTAGCTTATTTTCTTTACTTTTGATTAATGGAAATAAAAGGAGGGTATAATTGAGAAGGTTGTGTTGAGCTTTGAGACAGTAACTGTTGGTTCTAAAGAAAAATTGTTTTTTAATATCTAAAAGTGGGGTTATGTGGGTCAATCTTTATTTATATGGCGCTTTTAACAATACAGATTGTGTCAAAGCACTTTTCAGTATTGAATAGGAAAATAGTGTCAATAATGCAAAATTACAGTATTTTCACTTAAAGGCAGTTCATCATTGAATTCAGTGATGTCATCATTCAGCTCAGTTCAGTTAAATAGTGTCTGTGCATTTCAAGTCAACGATATCACTGTAGATGAAGTGTCCCCAACTAAGCAAGCCAGAAGTGACAGCGGCAAGGAACCAAAACTCCATCGGTGACAGAATGGAGAAAAAAACCTTGGGAGAAACCAGGTTCAGTTGGGGGGCCAGGGCTGTAAATATACTGTATATGGCCAATATGCGCACACCTGTGAACACACAGCAGTTCAGTTAACATAATAATGCACAAACGTGTTGTGTCTTTCATTTTTTGTCTGGTTTATTCATAAATCAGTCTAACATAAGCAATAAGCTACCTGTGGCTATGTGAAATAGTGATTTTGCTATGTTAAATGTCAGTATGAAATCACAATTGATTATTTTGTCTCCACTTATTGTTCAGTATTCATCATATTATTCCAAAATATTTAATCAAGATTCAACTCTTGTGTAAAAGTACACTTCAGCATACATTCAAAAAAAGTACTTATTACTTTAAAAGGATATACTTAAGTATAAACTGAATGTCATGTTTCCATAATAACTGCATGTTAATTGTAGTTAAATAAAAAAAAGTATCATAGTTTAAATGTATATTAAATGCAATTAGCTGAAATAATCTTTATATGTAATTTCATAATTACTTCTATTGTCTTGTAAATATTGTGCAAGTATACTGCTGAAAGCATTTATGCTAAACTGGATTATACTTTAATTGAATTTCAATCAAAACTTGTGTGTCATATAATGAAATATATTTGTAATTACTCATTTGTAATGATCCAGTTGCAACTGACTACATTTAATATATTTTATAACTTTAAATGTATGTAAAACAACACACAACAGTTCAATTATAATCAACATAAGCTTTAGTATGTTAGTCAACACATCAAAATAAGTGTACTTTAAAGAACAAAGAACAGATTTGTAAAATATAATGATTTAAGATGTACTATGAGGTAAAACTTTTAATTTGACATTATTACAACGTGCGCATTTTAAAAGTGTGCTTAAATCTGTCATGGATTTTATTTCATTTATTATATTATCTATGAGTACACTTTTAGAAAATATTCTACAAGTGCACATTCATTACAATTAAGTGCATTTCTTTGCTAGGCCACTGAAATGACCTTTTCTTTTGGGTGACATCACCAATCTCTCTTAGTTTTTACCCCTTCCCTTCAACCTCCTCCGTATTGTTTGGTAATTTATGCCCACTTTTCTCCATTAAGTGAATTCTCAATGGATGAGATCAAGTCCCCTAGCATTTTATGTTGAAGGTTTCAAGTACTCCATGCTTTAGGGCTGAACCAAATTTCTAATTGCGATTATAATTACGGATGCCACAATAACGCAATCATTCAAAGTGGCAATTAATCATTCAAAGTCCACTCATGTTATTCTGCGTGCTTAATATGTGTATTTTCTCTCTTTATACATGTAATCTTATACCATTGTTTTAATGATAGTTTTAATATAACATTATAATAACATGCATATTTTTATCTCTTTTTTATTTAAAGAAGAAACCAATCCAGTTGACATTTGAGGCTTAATACTATATAGTAAAGCAATTAAAAAATAAATAGTTTCAGTCTATTTTCTTCGGTTGCTTCAAACTATGGTGTAAACATCATTCAATGTAAATTGTGTTAATTGTAAATAATAATCGCAATTAAAATGTCAAGGGAATAATCGACAGCCCCACCATGCTCCATGGTAAAATTACTGTAATCTGTAATCTGTCTTGGCCTTTTGCTTGATTTAAGCCCAAGTATGGTTCAGTCAGAGCAGTTTCTGTGTCATAGGAGGGCAGAGGGGTGTGTGTGGTGCTGTGATCAGGGTGTGGCTCTGCGCTACACTGACTCTCAGTCTGCCCCTCTCACTGGAGCTTCTTGTACAGCCTGCTGGAGCAGATGGACCAGACACTTACTGCAGAGACTGAGAGAGAGGCAAGGGCGTGGGTACGGCCTATATTTAGCTCAGGACACACTCTGCCACCCTGTGTGTGACAGATAAAGGACAGGAGCGTGAGTGGAGGTCTCTACGGTTTACACAGGCCTTCCTTTAAAGTCATCATGAAAGTATTTATGTTAACACTTGATTGTGCGTGATTGATATAATGCAGCCGTTGTAAACTCTTGCCTCGGTTAACACTATAATTTAATACCGGTTACTGTGTTTGTGTTTGTAAGGTTACAGCAATAATAGCAAATAACAATATATGATAGAAATGTTATCATTTGGAAAGACCGGGAAGCTTTGGAATGTCCTGTTTCAGTCAGGAAGTATGGAAGTGACATAACTTTCAAATGGCATTTCATGTTGACTTTAATCTGTTTAAATTAGGGGGTTAATAGTACAAAACTACCAGATTCTGATCGAAATGTTTTATTAGCTAAGCTACCTGTGTTTTAGCATTTCAAACATACTGTCGTGTGCTTGATCAAACAGATCGTGGGAGATGTCCTGAGTGAGCTACTCCAAAGAAACGTGCTTAATAAACGACGGCTCGGTGAACGGGGAATGTGCTGACACCAGCTAAAGCACTCAAAACAACACAATGCTGTTGAAATATTAAACACTTGGCAGATGCGATACAGTATTGGTTGGTCTGGTGATGTTGTTGTGCGTAATCAGAGCAGATGAAACGAAACAATTGTTTGATTCACTGTGGATAGACGACAGGAGCTCTGTGAAACATTGTAATTTCTCTAGGAGCGTCCACGTTTAATAATTGGTCAAACAGATGGAGTGTGTGTGTGTGTTAAGAGGACTTGGAAGAATTACAGCTGATTCTCTGTGTACCTGGATGTTTTAAAAAAAATCAGTCAGACTAGATTATAGACAAATCTCAGGACAACATGTGCAGGTTTCCACATCTGACCCCAAAATCAAACAGAAAAAAAGAAAAAAAAACTGAATTTATATTTATCACACACAAACACAAAAAGAAGCACTGCAACCCGTACGATTTCAACAAAATCGAATCTATGGGTGACAAATCAGCAGAATATGCAACAAAAAACCAAACATTTTTTATTTGCCCTGACATGGCCCCTCATCCTAACCATCCCCCCCGTTACTGAGCCCCTGACAAACACAGATTCAGAGTGAAGATTTCTGTCATGTGACAGAGCTTCAGAGATTTGACACTCTGTGTTTGCATGTGTCATGTGACCGGGGTCAAAGGTAAGTGTGACCTAGTAACACAGCAAAGCTAGTTCATCATTTCTAGAAACATTCCTCATGAGGGACACGGGTTCCTGCTTTGTTGTCCCATGCCTTATCGGGCAGAATCTTAATGGAAACAGAACTTCTTAAGGCTTGTTGATTTAAATTATAACAATAACTATATTAACATCGATAGCAACACACATCTCATTTGGTTCATTATAAGCACGCACTGCAGTTTTGTCATTTACAGCTTTAAATGCTCAGTATCTTTTAATTCTGGGGGATTCTGATGGGTGTTTTTATCAATCATCAGTTGGAAAAAAGTCATTCTGGAAGTGATTCAGTTAACATGTTGCTAAGCTAATGATGTGATGTTTAAAAAAACGCAGCCAGAAATTGTTGTTAGCTGGTCTGTTCCAGTGAGTTGTAGCAGTGCAATCTAGGATCTAGATGCTTGAAATGCTCCCTAAATAGGCAGCTTTGTAGGTTTTGTAACACTGGCTTATGGCTGTATGTTTCATACTGCCCTGTCTCTCTCTGTCTCCCTCTCTCGTGTTCAGGCCGTGTGGGATGCCCCCACCCAGGCGCTGACAGCCTACTCATGCTCAATGGTAATTATGACAGTGAGCTACAGTTTTTGTTTTCTTTTCTTCTGTCTATAAAACACTCATATGGAGCAAAGGTCGTTTTTAGAGACAGTCCTACCAATGTAGGCCTGGAAACGTATAAACATAGATCTTTTTGATGAAGATGGGCTGCTTGAAAGAAGTTACTATTCCCAGAGATGTGACGTACTCTTACTAATTTGGGTTATTTTAGCATCAGTGGATGTTTGTTTGCATTTAGCATCCATGTCCACAACTATTTTATTATATATATATATATATATTTATATATATATATATATATATATATATATACAGTACAGACCAAAAGTTTTCTTTATTTTCATGACTATGAAAATTGTAGATTCACACTGAAGGCATCAAAACTATGAATTAACACATGTGGAATTATATATGGAATTATATACATAACAAAAAAGTGTGAAACAACTGAAAATATGTCATATTGTAGGTTCTTCAAAGTAGCCACCTTTTACTTTGATTACTGCTTTGCACACTCTTGGCATTCTCTTGATGAGCTTCAAGAGGTAGTCACCTGAAATGGTCTTCCAACAGTCTTGAAGGAGTTCCCCGAGAGATGCTTAGCACTTGTTGGCCCTTTTGCCTTCTGTCTGCGGTCCAGCTCACCCCTAAACCATCTCGATTGGGTTCAGGTCCGGTGACTGTGGAGGCCAGGTCATCTGGCGCAGAACCCCATCACTCTCCTTCTTGGTCAAATAGCCCTTGATGCCTTCAGTGTGACTCTACAATTTTGATAGTCATGAAAATAAAGAAAACTCTTTGAATGAGAAGGTGTGTCCAAACTTTTGGTCTGTACTGTATATATATATATATATATATATATATATATATATATATATATATTTTTTTTTTTTTTTATTGTAGTAGTTATTTTTTGCTATTTAATTGTTGGACACATTTTGTTTAACCCTAAAGTTCTGCCCAGTCACACCTTGAAGCATTGAAGGTTACTGTACCGTTGGACCATTGGGCCACAATAAATAATTTTAGATAGATGTTTTTTAATGGAGGTACCAATGCAGTCTGGGGCTTGATATCTTCATCTGTGTTTCTGAAATCCTCTGTTCAGGCATGTTCTTCGGTTGAAAAGCTTTCATACTTATTAGTCGTTATGCTATGTTTGGCTCACTTTGCCACTCGCTTAAGTAATTTTTGTAATATTTCCTTAATGTTATTTCACACATATTTCTCCATCCGTTTTTAACCAGCGTGACTGAACTCAGCTCTGTTGTGTTTGGCTGAGCTGATATTCGGTACGCTCGGTTTGGATCACAGTCTCTAACTAAAGCTATGCACGATTGTGCTTTGCTCTCTCGGGATGACATATTTCAGTAACAGCTGTTGCTTTCTTTTTTGGATAATTGGATCATCATAGATTATACTCTAAAAATAACTGTTGTTGTAGACAAAAGCCTTCATTTTGTTTGCTTTGTGTCTTTAATCAGTGGTGTTTACTAAGTCAGCCGTCAGTATTACTATTGCTCATATTTAGGGTAAGTGACCTGAACAAAACCCCAACCAGAAAAATTACACTTAGAGTGTTTGTCTGGTGGACCTCTATAGAGGAACATTGATGGATAGACCAGAGATGTATAGAGACTAGATTATCGGTTTTGGGAATGGACTTTGAATCGTTCCGGTGGTTGACCAGTATAGTTTTTTCTTATGGCCGACACCAATATTTTAGAGAGCAAAGTGGTCCATATAAAGTGATCTGATATGTGATCTGACTATTTAATTCAGCGGCCTTTAACCCTACTCTTAGAGACCCAAGCTCTCTGCGAAAACACTTACTGTCTAGTAGGTAGTATATTTGGGTTATAACTTTCTTGGCGAGCATTAAATGTATTATCTAGTATGAATTTGGGAAGTAGGAATGAATTTGGACATATTACATCCACCATGTTGTTACTGTCATGAGTTTTATCAGCATCAGTTGCATCATTTCACTGCTATTCATAAATCATTGCCCTACTGCACTTTAGAATCTCAGTTGGTCATCCGGGTACTTTTTGCCTACTGTTTTTTTTTTATTTAATACTATGAATTTGAACATGCTACTCTTTTCAAAAACATTTTTTTTTACCTACCATTTAGTATCGAAGTAGGCATAATAAGGCATATTTGGGCACAGCATCAGTGTCCCGCAAAGTTTAGCTCCAACCCCCTGCTAAACACACCTGAACCAGCTAATCAATGTCTTCAGAATTACTAGAGTCATCCAGGCAGGTGAGGTATGAGACAAGCTGGAGCTAAACTCTGTAGGACGTTGATGAACCAGGAACAAGTCTGGACACCCATGGCATACTAAGTCTACAGTATGTGCAACCATACTTTTATTATATATTTTTTTTTAATTTAGACAAAAAGTAGGGGCAAATATTGGGACCAACCTGTCCTGGGCTGCATTTCCCAAAAGCATTGTGAGCTAAGAGGATCTTAGAGACCTGTGGTGATAATGGTTCTGCGATCTACTTAGGCTTACATTGCTTTTGAGAAACTCAGGCCTGATCATTGTGGAGCTTGTTTGGGTCACATGGGCAAGAAGGACATGTGTTAGTTAGATTTCTAAGAGTTTTCATTAATGTTGGTCTGGTAAATTGGTAGCAAATTCAAATGAATTAATTAGAATTCATTTATTCATTAAATAATTTATTAGTACATGTCATACAACCTGCCCACACCACACTGAGAGTGAGGTTTAGGGCTGCAGGTTCATGTTTTTTTTTTTAAATCAAAACTGTACTGCACATTTTCCAACAAATCACTTCATACAAAATTACCGGAAAAATCAGGTTTGCACCTAAATGGTCAAATAGACACAGAATATATGTCAGAATGCTTGTGTTTGTGAGTATTCATGTAAACACAGTCAGTGTCTTGATTGTAAACAGTTGAGAGAAAATCGGATATGCGTCAGTACATTGGATGCGTTTATTAGGTCTTAAAGTGACAGCAGCCTAATAAACCTGCCGCTGTCTATGTCCTTATTAATTAATCAAAACCAATCAAAAACCAAACTGATATTGACTGAATAACTTTGTAGCTCTGATCAGAATCGATGTGTGTAATACAGTGAAGGATATGCAGTGTTTTATTTTACATTTAACCACATCAACTCTGGGGACCCACCGGTGGGTCCAATATTGCAAATGCCCAATTCTCAAAAAATCTAAATAACAGCTGAAGTGGTTAAATATTTTCTGTAGTTTCTGTAGTATTTATTTCCCGAATACTTCTCTTAGATAGACCATAGATCTTAAAAAAACACATTAATTTCATTTGTACCTTTCTTCTCTTGTGCTGATTTGTTCCATTGTTTGTAATTTGCTTCATTTTTATTTCAATAATAAGATTAAGTCTTATCGCCTATTCCTATGTATAACTAGTGTACCTACATCTGCATGCTAGTTTCAAAAGTATGTTTGTGGCCTTGCTGGGAACACCAGCATCCAGTCCATGATGACCAGCTGTAGTTAATATTTCATCCATAAACATTTGCCTTTATTTACACAGTCATGAAGTTAAGTGTTCAGTCAGTTGTTTCATAGTGTTCTGTATTGTTTTTGTTGACATGCAGCCAGGAGCTATGGGAGACGACGAGGTAAAATCCACTGCTCGTTACACTATCTGTGTTGGCATGGCAGTATTCTGTGTCTGTGTACAAGTGTATATGTGTGAACTGACACTGACCACTAGCAACAATTTGAGTTTATCAATATTATGTGTTTTTGAGGCTTATACTGACTGAGAGCCGCAGTTCACTGACAGAACCCATGATTTATACATGGCTTTATATATCTCAGGTGGTCTGATCGCAAATGGACAGTGCTAAAGACAACTGGGGAGATAGTTCGAAACAAATGTACTATGTTAAATGTCCTATTGCACCCTAGACATGAATAACCACCTGTTAATGTCATATATATTGCACCGATACAAGGGCCCATGTTATCACAGTTGCAAAAGGCTGATCAGATCACCTAAGATGGATTTTAACACCAGGTGTTAACAAGTGTCCTCACCTGTCATTCACTTTTTAATAGGACGTTCCTCACTCTTCCCCATTGATGATGGTCTTCTAGATGTTGGCCATGGAAACCAGGGGGTCCTGGGGTCTTCTCACTGTTACCCCCATCAGAACGGGGAGCGCATCGAGAGGTTCTCCCGCAAAGTGTTTGTTGGCGGTCTGCCGCCTGACATCGATGAAGGTTAGTTTGAGAGAGTGTTTGAACCATATCGTATTCAGGGATTGAAATTAACTTTTTGACTCAACAGCCAATTTGGCTACTAAATGTTTCAGTTACCGGCCATTCTAACTTCTACTTCCAAAAACAAACAAACAAAAACCACAGATATAAACCTAATTAACCAATTCACGGCTTATTATATAAATATATATTATTCCAGGGTATCTGCAGGATTTTTGAAATCAAATGTAAGACTTTTTTAAATTTAAGACGAATGTAAGACCTTTTTAAGACCTGCACAAATAAAATTAGTACAATATATACATTTCAGTAAAAAGGTTTTCACACAAGCAAAACGTTTTCAGCACACATCTCAGACTTGAAAACAGTTTTAGATAAAGGATGAGTCAGAAGTATCAATTATTAATTAATTGAAACAGTTATTACCAATCAATTATTATTTTGATTTAATAACATTTTCAAGAAGTGTCCACATTTATGTTTTGCACATCTGTTTAAGTCTTGCCCTGAAGCCACTGACATGTTTCTGGCATCTCCTGGTGGCAGGTTACTGATAACAGCACTGAGAAACATAAAACCTCCACAGATTGCAGATCAGCAAACAAAATGGCTGTAGCCTATGAGAACTGCTTTTTTACTGTCATTCAGAGGAGAATTTGAGGGAAATTATTTATATCAGTGAGCTTCACCTTGCAGATACTGAACAGGGATTGCTTTTAACCTCTGATGTTTGATTTTCCTCTACTAATGCAGATTAAAATAATATATATATATATATATATATATACATAAACCATCTGTATCAGTTCCTGCTGTTCTCTCTCTAATATTTTTATCTGACTCTCACGGTTTCGTTTTTCCCACAGATGAAATCACAAGCAGTTTTCGGCGCTTTGGTCATCTGGTTGTTGATTGGCCACACAAAGCAGAGAGCAAGTCTTACTTTCCCCCTAAAGGTACTATTAGACAAATCACCACATTCATATCAAACAGAGCAATAGAAATCTGCATGGACATACTGTAAACAAAAGTTTGCACACACCTTCCCATTCTTTATTGCTGTTTTTCACATTGTAGAATAATAAGTCTTCATAACAAAAATGGAGTATGTTAATGTAGCCACCATAAATGTGAAACAAATCACAGCCCTCTTTTATTTTATCATCATTTTGTTTAAATGGAAGTTTTGCACATTCTGTGTACAAGTGAATGAAAGATTATAACATTAACAGCACTGAAAAAGTTCACATGTGCATTGGACACATTTTATGGATGTTGTCTACATTCCCTTCACAATTAGTCATGTTGAATCGATGAAAGCCCTCTGGATGGAGATTTACTACTGGTCACAGAACCGTGCTTCCCTGACAAGATACGCATGACAATTGCAGCATTTGCCTCATCATGATTTCAATTTGATTTTGATTAATCGTGCACCCTAGAATAATATGTGCCCTGTAACTACCAAGAATCACCCAATGCCTCTGGTTGCTGTGATCCTTAGTTTATGAATATTTAATAGTTATTTATTCAGTCAGAAATCGTATGTTACACCGAGCTCTGGTTGCCATGGTTACAAAGATTGGCTGTTGTCTAGGTTACGCCTTCCTCCTGTTCCAAGAAGAGAGCTCAGTTCAGGCTCTGATCGAAGCCTGTCTGGAGGAGGACGGGAAACTCTACCTGTGTGTGTCCAGCCCCACCATCAAAGACAAGCCCGTGAGTCCAGATACATTCACATACTGCCAGACTCCATGATACCATCTCAGTGATGAGAGGAAAGTGTGTTCATTTTTTCATCCGAAAACTTCAGATATTTAAACCAGTAGGGACACAATGAAACATCACTATGAGTGAAAAAACATCACTCAATCTTGCCTGCATCTTTTCTTAACTAGTGTCTGACCCATGCCATCTGTTTTTAAATAAGTGTTTTGTTGCTTTGGAAAAAACATACATGCATTTAACTTTAAATATGCTGTAATTGTGAATATTTTCTAATTGTTAAAAAAAGCACACTTTAGGGTGAGGATGGAAGAGAGTGCTGTTCGTTCACTTCCCCCACATCCATTTTCTAGCGGTGACTCGAACCCACACCCTTTGGGTTACAAGGCTGACTCTCTAAGGGGAAGTCGTGGCCTAATGGTTAGAGAGTCGGACTCGCAATCGAAAGGTTGTGAGTTCGAGTCCCGGGCTGGCAGGAATTGTAGGTGTGGGGAGTGCATGTACAGTTCTCTCTCCACCCTCAATACCACGATTTAGGTGCCCTTGAGCAAGGCATCGAACCCCCAACTGCTCCCCGGGTGCCGCAGCATAAATGGCTGCCCACTGCTCTGTGTGTGTGTGTGTGTTCACTGCTCTGTGTGTGCACTTCGGATGGGTTAAATGCAGAGCATGAATTCTGAGTATGGGTCACCATACTAGGCTGAATGTCACTTCACTTTAACCATTATGCTGCGTTTACACCAAGCACGAATGATTTCAATGTAAAGATGCGTTTACACGCGTCTGGAGGTCTCGCGGCGTGAATGAGGCGTTTAGCGCAGCGCGGTAGATGGGAATTCGACTCATTCGCACGTCTAGTTCACACGAATGACGCGAATTGAGCATCTGGCGCGTTACGCGTGAATGGTGCTTTTGTGCATTTAACCATTTAACGCGAATTCGCATCTGTCCCCAGAGTTGAAAAATGTGAACTTTGGCATCAATCCGCACCGCGTTAACCAATCAGGAGCCTGCTCAGGAGTCACTCATTCAACATGGAGGAACGACTGATGTTGTCAGTGAGCAGTCAACCGGAGCTATATGACACAAGTATCACACACAAGTTCATATTTCAGGAATAAAAAGGACCTCGCTTGGAAGAGTGTGTTGTAAATACACATTTAACTTTTGAGTCACGTACACGTTTATTGACCCGCTGCCTTCCCGCCGTTTTTTACAACTATTTTCCCCCTAATATAGCCTACAGCTACTTTTCGCTAACAAGATAATGTGTTTATTCAGAGGACGTGAGCAGGAAAAAGTGGAAAAGCCTCGAGTGCTCGACCAACATCAGCCATCTTGCAAACAGACAACCGCCTAGCACTTGCCCCTCCCACAAGAAGCGGATTTCGCCTCGGACGCGCGTCAGTTTCGCTTCAAACTCTTGCTTTCTACGCACGTCTATTTCGCTCTAGATGCGCGAATGCATTCAAAATGTTCAAGCGGCAAACTAGACGCGAATTTGACGCTCTATTCGCGTTTGGTCTGAACGCAGCATTAGGCCACAACTGCCCCCTTTACTTAAAAATAAATCCAAAGATCTAACATGAAGTCTCGAAGCACAGGCTGATAGGATCCATAGCAGTTCAGAAACCCTCCACTTCCCTCAGCTCCACCTGTGTGAAACTGCTTCATGATTATATCATGTATGAGATATATGGGGATGATTTCATGTATATTATATGAGCATCAGGATGTCTGTGGATTTGTTGGCAGTAGCAAGTCTCAGTTCTTGATTTAGAGCGGCAGCGTAGCAGATCAATTCTACTAAGACAGAACACATTAACACTGCCATGCATTTTATCATGCTAAACTCTCCAAGAGTTGTCATGACAGAAGTGTGCTTCAAAGCACACCAAAATATCATTAAAATATAATACTTTAATTGTACTTAAAAGCAACAATTCTTATTTGACATTATTACAAAGTGAGAAGAAACAGTCGTGAAGTTCTTTTATTAATATTTGAAGTGCACTACAAATGCTTATTCAGTGTAGAGTTCAACATGCAATTAAGTGCACTTCTTTTTCACAATGGTATGTTTTTTTGTTGTTTTCATGTACACTTTGTTTCATATGCAGGATTTGTATGTGGTTTTTCAGGTCCAGATTCGTCCATGGAACCTAAGTGACAGTGATTATGTGATGGACGGATCTCAGCCGCTAGACCCTCGTAAGACCATCTTTGTTGGAGGGGTGCCACGTCCACTCAGAGCTGGTACGGCAAACACACGGCTCGATGTTGTATTCATTTTAAACTACAGGATATGATGTCCACAATGTGAAGAGATGCCAGCTCTCAACAAAGATTCTAAAATTAATTTCACTGTTGTTCTTTTCTTAACTGTGTCAAAAAGTATTAAAAATTTGTTGTTGTTGTTTTTATTGGTATTAAATAGGCTTTAATTGTGTCTTTCTTTAAAAGCCCTTGCTGTGTGTACTGTGTTAAGCTAACTGAGACATGTTATAGCACTTATATATCATTGCTCTTTTTGTGGTTTTTGCTTGCTTCCACTGTCCTCATTTGTAAGTCGTTTTGGATAAAAGCGTCTGCAAAATGAATAAATGTAATGTAAATGTAATCTTTCTCTGCAGTGGAGCTGGCCATGATCATGGATCGCTTGTATGGTGGAGTGTGTTATGCAGGTATTGACACTGATCCAGAGCTGAAATACCCAAAGGGGGCGGGGCGTGTGGCCTTCTCCAATCAGCAAAGCTACATCGCTGCCATTAGCGCCCGATTCGTCCAGCTGCAGCATGGCGACATCGACAAACGGGTAAGTAGATGGCACTTACTGTACATGTTTGTTTGAGACTAGTAACATCCAGAATAGCACACTACCATACTACTCTTAGTGTAGAGTATGCATACTGTGCATAGTATGCTACTTTAATTTATTATTTCCTGTGTACATAGACTTGCTAGATCTGATCAAATGTCCAGTATGACAAAGAACATATGCCACAATGCAACCGATATTTCTTTCAGTTCATTCATCACATTGGGTTAAGAAACATAGTGCTGAAAGGGTACTTAACATTTTATTGCTACATTATCTGCAAGTATAGTTTTATACAATATTTGAAGAACACTACAAACGTACAATCTTGCATTGCATCGTTGTATGCGACATTAACTACATGTAATAATTATACCTAATCTCATCAATGCATGGCTTTAATTGTATCATTAGTTTACCCATCACTTTGTAGTCCATGTCATTTGCACACAATGGGCCTCATTCATGAAACACGAGCAACACTATTTACCCAGCCATTAATAGAGGAGGGGCGGGCCAGTTACCTAAACATCCTACTTGTACAATGACTTCTTACAATGATGGAGAAGTCAATATTACTGGTTACTGCTTTATTATATTAAGTAAAATTCTTAAAAAAAATTGATACTAGTATGCTAGTACGTTGCCGCCTTTAATATTCCATACTATAGCAACTAAAGCGTCTCAGCTGGAAAAACACTGTGCCACCAAAGCATTCTCAAGTGCCACCAGCCCGTTGTTTTAAGAAGAGCGCCTGACATTTTTTTTTTGCTGGCTAAAAACACTTTTGTCGTCACACATTATTGAATATTTATTGATAGTTATATGGCCTAGTCTTTTTTGCATTTATGCAATATACTGGAGCCAAACCTGAGAAAGTAGATGAGAATATTCCACAGCGTTCCTGGACACACAATTTGCGTAGCTGTAATTCATTGGCGCAGATTATGCTAACTGTGAATAAGTGTGGACGAGCGGCCTATTTACGAAGATTGTTATTCATCAACATACACGTTTAACTATGAAATCAGGCGTTTACTAAGACTTTGTGAATCCGGAGGAGAGTTTTCGGGAAAGTCTGTTTTACGCCCAGATTACTCCGAATTTACATGAATGAGGCCCAATAACTATTTCATTGTCAGTGTTGGGAAGTTACGCTAAATAAAAATAACAATAATCAACAGTGTAATTAGATACGAATCATTCTCTCTATAAAGTATTGCATAACTTATTGCAAACTACTTTCTAAGTCCCATATCAACCTCGGCCAGTTAAACAACATAAGGATAAACATGAACTGATCTGACTTCCAAATAAATGATATCAAATTACATACATTATTCTTGAACTGACCAAATTATTTAAATGGAGAAGGTTACATTAAAAATAAACATTTTAACATTAGATGTTATATTTTTATGTTAAATCCACTATTGTTTTATATAGAGTTGTTCTATTGTCTATACAATTAAATATTGTATAAACTATAGAACAACTCTTAATGAAATACAATGGTGGATTAAATAAATAATAATTAATTACTTAGTAATGCATTTAACCCAAAACCGGTCATGGTAATCTTTAATTAACTATATCAGCTGCTGTACTTTACCAGAGTAGAAATGAACCAAAAACAACCATGTTTCTCTTATTCATGTGACACAGGTGGAGGTGAAGCCGTATGTGCTGGATGACCAGCTGTGCGACGAATGCCAGGGAGCACGTTGTGGTGGAAAGTTTGCCCCGTTCTTTTGCGCTAACGTCACTTGCCTGCAGTATTACTGTGAGTTCTGCTGGGCAAACATCCACTCCCGCGCTGGTCGCGAGTTCCACAAGCCGCTGGTCAAAGAGGGAGCCGACCGTCCCCGCCAGATCCACTTCCGCTGGAACTGAAGACGGGGATCCCGGAGGAGCAGCATGCAAGGGCGACGCAGAAACAACACGTCTGCTGTGGGAAAAAAAGATGCTTAGTTTGGCCCCTAACCCAAGCTGTCAGTACAGAGTACATAACCATATATAGTATATAGAGAATATATATGACTATAAATATATAAATATAAATAATCTTTATCTTTTGTAGCAGCCAGAAACACTACAAGCCTCAGTTTATTTCACCAAACCACTTCTTTTTCCTCCCTCCCTTTACATCTCAGGCTCGGAACAGAGTTTTTGTGGTACGTTCATGTTTTTTTAAAAAGGAGATTAAGAAAAAAAAAAAGAGATTGATTTTTTGTAGTTTTTTTCAAATTATTTTTATATGTGAGATTTAAAAAAGTAGAAACGAGAATGTTTTCGCTTGGTGGGCAGCCTGTCCGTTCTGTCCATTCGTTCTGACCTTCGTGTGTCCTTCTGCTGCTAAATCCCCCCCTAGTGGGCAAAGTGCGCAATTGTCTCTGGAAAACCCTTGATGACGTAATCTCTGATTCCTGGCCTGGATCTCAAACCAAAGGTAGCAAAACATGCGGCCTGAAAATGAGACGTTTGCTGCGGAATATACAAAAAAAAAAGGAAAAAGAAAATTATTTCCCCCCTTAATGTTTCGCTCCAATGTGCTCTTAGCAGGAATAGGAATGATTCAATAATTAATTACTGAGACTTTCCATTTTCCACTGGCAAAAAGAATACAAAAAACAATACCTCAGAATATTAATCTGGCTTGTTATTGCTCTACTCTTGCAATTTAATCATAAGCTATAGAAGAAGCTTTGCTGCTAAATAGGATATAACGAATAGATAGTGTCGGTGTTCTATGTAATGCCATTGTGACGTCACTGGCAATGTCATACACAGAAATGCAGTCCGTTCCCTCTTGCACGGCATGGCCGATCATCACAATGAAAACACAGAATGTGAAAACTGATGTGCATGTTTGTGGCTGTACATCATTTGCATGCAGTGTAAAGGTTACCAGCACATATAAGAAAGAAAAACAAAAACTCAAACATCACATGATGCATATATTAACGACAAACAGAGGAATTTATGTAGCATGAGGTGAAAAAAGGTCAGACTCTTAGATATAAGATAATATAACAATATAATATCGAAAGAAAAAAAAAAGTACAATTCTTCGTAAAACCTTTGCATGCATTGTTGTGATGATTCCTTTACAAACTTATTATGAGAGAAGTGACGTTAGTTTTTAGAGTAGTGAGTTCTGCCTTTTTGTAACTCGATAACTAGTCAAGAGACGGTGTGCTGTCCTGTGGTTTTCTTGTCTCATCTTCGTGCCGTGTGAGTCTAGTTATGAATTGACGTTTCAGTTTGATTTAAACTCTGTGATCCAGAGAATCGTCCCTGGACATTTAACCTTTGCCCTCTCTGAACACCCTGTGTTTTAAACGTTCAAGTGTCAACAGTGAGCTGAGATTATCTGTTTATTTATTACGAATATGTGTTTATTTATTTGTTAACGTGTCACCTGTTTCCAGACTCTTGACGACACGTGATGCACTACCTTTTTGATTTCTCTCCTCACTTTTCTCCTCTAAGAGAACCAATCCTCTTTTATCTGACTTTTGGAGCCAAACGCGAAACAGTCTCTTTAATTTTGTATCACATCACCTTTTTTTTGTATACTATTTGGTTGTAGAAGTATCGTGACCTATTTTAAGTCTATTGGATCATTTAAATATCTTTATTTTTTACATAGTAACTTATTTGATGTATTGTGTCAGACGCTGGACCCAGATTCTATTTAAGCGATTACGGTGATCTACCGTACTGTACTCGGAGTAAGAAGTAGCGACGGTGTTTCTGGGAGCTAAATAAGATGGCGCTTCATCGTCATCGTCGTCTTTCTCTCTGTCTGTGACAAGTAGCACGCTCCGTTTTTCGTGTTCAACACTGTTGCTTCGTATGTGTATGTGTGGGTTTTTGTTATTGTCGTCGTCGTTTTGAAAAATCATATTTATTTGACTATTTTTGTAGACAGATAACTATTTGATTTAAATTGTATTTTTCTATTTCCGTAGACCTCTGACTCTCACTTGACTTGCCCCCATATTTATGGTTACGTTCACACACACTGGAAGACCCAAAAGGCCGTTTTTTTATTTTTTATCATCCCTGCAGTTGTGTGTGTGTGTGTGTGTGTGTGCGTATGAATCTATTTAAGTATTATTGCTTAGCACACATCGATTTAAGTTGGTCGTGTATTTAATTTGAAGTAAGGAAGCATTGAGGGTTCTACTATGTTCATGGAAAACACTTGAGACTCTCCCTGGTTAGATGGAGGGGTATCAGCCCTCCCCTCACTGATACTCAGAAACTTGAATATAACACATTTTGAAAGGCTTTACTAACCTCGAATCTGTGTTGTGACGTGCAATACTGTTTCTAATGTTTGTATAAAAAAGTGAGAATTGCAGTGTATACCTTTTTAATGCAGATTTATTTTTTTCATTGCATATTTTGCAAATATCTGATTCACAGTGTCATTTTTTACTGTCAGAAAAGATGAAACCCCTTTTTTTCATTGCAACTATTTTTAAATCCAGATATCTTTGTACTGATGTAAATGACTGTAGTTATTTTGGATAGTGTTTTGCTAACAAAAGGAGAAACTTTTTCATGCATATTTCTATTTCTTTTTTTTTTTTGTTGTTTTTTGAGTCTTGTTTTGTTTTTTATTTAACTCTAATAGTAGCAAAATAATTGGGATAATTTTTCATATTATATGTCATTAATATTATTTTGTATTTTTATGTGGAAAGATATAAATATATAATTTTATGATGCTAACAGCTAAAATATTATTTCAATTTGAATTATTTTTAATGCTAATATCTTTGTAATATTGTTTATGTTCTGGTTTCTAAATCAAGTTTGTGTATAGATTCACACAAGTGGTTTATGAAGTGTTCAGACTGTAATTATTACCGAATGGCTCTTTGATATGCAAACTGAATATCATATTGCTCCTTATTTTGATTTGTTTTGTATTTAAATGGGGTGTTGATTACAATCTTTTTCTTTCATTTCCTGAATAAAGACCCATTCTGTTCAGACACAAGCCGCGTCTCATCTGTATTCTTTTGGAACACGTTCGAAGTTGTTTTAGAAAGATTTTTTTTTTAAAAGGAATTACCCAAAAAAAAAGATTATAAATTATAAATAATATGTTTTCATAGCTTCTGTTGTCGATTTTCTAAAAGGAAACTCAACATGTTTTATTGCAATTTATTCTAAATTTAATTTCAAACCAATGGGAAAAAAAGTATTATCAATTCATATCCGTCTGCAAGACACTACAATTAAGCAGACATTTACCTGCAAGTTTGAAAAAACATGAATGCATGAATAATAAATAGCCTACTTAACCTGGCCCCGCCTATAAACCAGGTTGCTCAACCTGAGGAAGAACGGAAACCGAAACTGCGGCTCCGACGACGCACAGACTCAGACAAGGTAAATACACTTCTGCACGTAGTTTGTTTCTTCAATGTTCAGCATTTTTTCCGCCTAAAAAAACAGTAAGAATGACTGGAGTCATTTAAGCTTTGGAAATTCATGAATAAGAAAGTTGTGAGAACTGTGAGTATGTTTGTGTTAAAGGTCATGTAAAAGTCATTTAGATGGGTCATGCTCTGTAAAAATGTAACACTTGGTGTTTCAGAAGTTTACTGAATGGCCTGCTCAGGTAAATAAGGAAGGACCAAGACCTCAGAGAGGATAACATGACCAGCTGATCTGATGCATGTTCAATTCAGCTCTATTTCCTTCTTCAAAGCTGTCTTGTTAAATGCAGCTGCATACAGTGGCAAACTGACAGAAAGCACTTTGAGTGTGTTGTTTAACTGTAGACTTTAGGATCATTTAAGGTGTCTGGAAAAAACGCTGCAATGAGTGAATCAAGTGAAACCAAATATAGTGTCACATCCAGCCATGAGGACAAAAACAGCAGCAGTTGCTCCTCTACTGAACACCACACATCCAATCAATCCGAATGGTATGTTTGTTTATTTATATATTATATATTAATTATTCAAAAATCTCTGCATGTAATCCAATTTGTTAATTTGATGGCTTTGAACATAACAACGATTATAAAAAGTTTCTTTGTTTACTTCCTGATACTTGATTCCCTGTAGTGTTGGGTTTCATCAGCAGAAGAGAGCTTCCTCTCCAGTGCTTAGCCATGTTTCTGTGAAGAGTGATGCATCAATGGATCCTCCAGTTAAATTCCAGGAGGAAGATCAGAGGTAATACACATTTATTTAGTGAGGCTGATTTGACTGACATCTTTCTCATCATAAGATCATTTTAGTTTAGTTTGTTAAATGTCTGGACTTTAAATTCATTAAACCCATGAATTTGTGTTATTTGTGACATGCTCTACCAGTTGAGTTGCACATATATTTGATGTCCCTTACACTGCTTACGCAGAAAGATGACATTCTTCTCTTTATTAATGAATTCACTGTATTAAATCACTGTATGTTCTGTTCTGTCAAAGTCTCTCGGGAGATTGGCTCAGCTCTTTGTCACACACTCATGTATCTGTTCAGAGTAATTGGTCAATGGAGCCACCAACTAATTTCCATATGACTGATTCTCTCGTCCAACGGTATGTCAGGACTTGTTTGTATTCATTTTGATTGATTCTTAAAAACACTCATAAATATTCAGTCACATTTTTCAAATGTAATACTTTGTTTTAAATGCAGAGAGCAGCCAGCAGAAATGCACCACCAATCAACCCCAAAGACACAAATGGCCCTTGCTGCTATTTTGCGGGTTAGCCAATTTATTTGTTTACTTTTTACATAATTTACGTTAAAAAGACATGTGAAATGTTCAATAAAATTTCTGTTTTTCATCTTAGCAACTTCAACGCAATGTGATCACTTTTGTAAAGAAGGAACTCCGAAAAATCGACAGCGTTTTGAACCCTGATCTCACAGAGTGTACAAAGAGTCCACCAGATGAAGTCGACGAGTTTGCTCTTGATGCCAAAGAAGCAACAGTCAAAATCACATTACATATTTTGAAGTGTATGAAGAAGCAAAGCCTCTTTGACAAACTTCTTCAATGTTAGTATATGTGTATGTGGTTAGAACATATTTTACATTAAGTGCAGACAAAGAGGAGTAACAACTTGTTTCTTATTTTATGTAGTTCATCAAACTGATGCTTGTCAGCAAAAGCTTAAATCCAGTTTGAAGAACAGGAGCCAATGTATATTTGAAGGTATTGCTAAGCAGGCAAATCCAGCCCTACTCAACAAAATCTACACAGAGCTCTACATCACAGAAGGAGGGATTGGGGAAGTCAATAACGAGCATGAGGTGAGACAGATTGAGACAGCATCTTGGACACCGGAGACACAGGAAACTCCAATTAAATGCAATGACATCTTTAAAGCTTTACCTGGACAAAACAAGCCCATCAGAACCGTACTGACTAAAGGAGTTGCTGGCATTGGAAAAACAGTCTATGTGCAGAAGTTTGTTCTGGACTGGACTGAAGGAAAAGCCAACCAAGATGTTCATTTTGTGTTTCCATTGCTTTTCCGGGAGCTAAATTTGATTGGCAAAGAGCAGTACACATTGGAGCAACTTGTTTAGTTGTTCTTTAGAGAAATTAAGGGATTTAAACTTTCAAACTTGGAGAAGTTCAAAGTCATATTTATCTTTGATGGTTTGGATGAGTGCCGACTGCCTCTTGATTTTAGGAACAATAAAAGGTGCTCTGATGTAACAGAACTGGCCTCTGTGGATGTGCTGCTTACCAATCTTATCAAGGGGAATCTGCTTCCATCTGCTCTCCTCTGGATCACCTCTCGACCAGCAGCAGCCAGTCAGATCCCTCCTGAGTCTGTCGACCAGGTCACAGAGGTACGAGGGTTCAATGACCCTCAGAAGGATGAGTATTTCAGGAAGAGAATCAGTGATCAGAGTCTGGCCAATAGAATCATCTCACACATGAAATCATCGAGGAGCCTCTACATCATGTGTCACATCCCAGTTTTCTGCTGGATTTCAGCCACTGTTCTAGAGAGGATGTTGAGTGACGGAGAGAGTTGTCAGATCCCCAAATCTCTAACTGAAATGTACACACATTTCCTGATTTTCCAGACATTGCAGATGAAAGACAAGTACAAGGAACCTTTCAATACAAATAGGACACATAACACACAGCAATGAGAGCACGGTCATGTACCTAAAAGAAAAGCTTGGGACAGGTCTTAGCCCCGAGAGGTCCATCAATCTTTTCCACTGCCTCAATGAAATGAACGACCACTCTCTTATCAAGGAAATCCAAACATACCTTCACTCTGGACAACTTTCAGTTGAGGTACTTTCAAATGCGCAGTGGTCGGCTCTGGTCTTTGTGCTGCTCACCAGTGATGAAGGACTGGAGGTTTTTGACTTGAGAAAATTCTTCAAATCAGATGAGTGTCTTTTCAAGCTTCATCCTGTTATCAAAGCCAGTCGGATTGCCATGTAAGTGTCATAAAACTTCTACATTTTTTAAGTACAGGGACAGTTTTGAAGATATGGTTAGAGATTTGTTTCCTAATTCTTAGATTGTCAACATGTAAACTGACGAAGAAAAGCTGTTCAGCTTTGGCTTCTGTTCTCGAGTCCAATCCCAATGTCCTGAGAGAACTGGACCTGAGTTTCAATGACCTTGGAGACAAGGGGGTGAAAAGTCTCTGCTCTGGACTGAGGAGTCCACACTGCAAACTACAGACACTAAAGTACATTTCTGCCTCTAGCTTACCTATGGTATTAAAATCCAACACATTTCACAGATGTCATAATACAGTGGGTAAATGTCCATCCTTCTCCATTGTATCCATCTAGACTTGAGTTTTGTGGACTCAGAAGAGACAGCTGTTCAGCCCTTGTTGCTGCTCTTACATCAAACCCATCACATCTCAAGGAGCTGGACCTGAGCTACAATAACATTGGAAATGAAGCAGCAACCTGGCTTTTGGGTTTAGTGCCAGACTGTGAACTGGAGACTCTAAGGTTTTTATTTTTTCAGGATATAATAAAACGTGCATCTATAACAGTTCACTGGCATATTTAAAGTTATATTGTCAATATATAATGTAATATATTTGATTTATAAGATTTTTTAATAATACTGCTGCGTCATAATTATTCAACCCCTATTCAACATTGCTGTTTTTAAATCACTTATTTGCATGGTGGGGAATAAAACAGTCTCAAAACACAATTAAGCCTTTAGAAACTCTATTAAAAACAGAATTAGCTTGAGCTGTTACACATACAGTTTGGCCCATGCATGTATTGAACTTGAGTAGCAAAATGTCAACAGAGATCTCACAAAAGCAAAAGAGAAGAAATATTGTATTACTTTAGAAAGGCTAAGGCTATATGATGATTTCCAAGACATTGAAAGTTCCTAGAGACACAGCTCTCAGCCTTATTCCTTAGCTTAAAGTGTGTTTTACCAGAAAATCTTTGAGGGTGTGGAAGAAAAAGCACAATATCATAAAATGTTTAATCAGAGCAACTGAGAAAAAACCTGCAATGTACAGCCAAAGACTTGCAAGATGACCCGATGAAAGGAGGAAAACCATTTCAATGCAGTGTGTAAGAAGAACACTAGACAAGTATGGCCTTCATGTTGAGACATCTTGATAAATACCACTCTTGATCAAGAAGAACAAAAAGCCAACTTGAACTTGATAAAATTCATTTGTGTGGACCTGTGGAGCTCTGGAGGAATGTTTTATGGAGAATGTTTTTATGTGACCAAACTGGAACTTTTTGGGCCCATGGATCAGCGGTATGTCTGCTGCAAAAAAGGCAAAGCTCATAAGCAGAAGAACACCATCTCCATCATCAAACTTGGAGGTGGATCAGTCCTGTTATGGGGTTTCTTTACTGTAGAAGGAAGTGGAAATCATGACTGTGTGAAGGACATCATGGATTCTTTAAAGTGTCAGGCCATTTTGACAAGAATTGTGATGCCTTTGGTGCAAAAACTGAAGCTGATGATCAATGGACTTTCCTACTATTGCTTGGTTCAGGGATCAGTCATAGAATGTACTTGAGTGACCTGTTCAGTCTCAAAGCTTAATTCTCATTTTAAATATCTGGTTGAATTTGAAGAAAGCAGTGGCAATGTGAAAACCAAAGATTATCAGTGATCTGAAAGCTTTTTCAGGTGTGGAATGGGCCAAAACTGTAGTAGAGAGGTGACAGAAGTTTCTAAACACTTACAGACAGTGTTTATTGGTGATTTTAAAGAATAAAAGATTCTGCACAAATGGGGTTGAATAATTTTGAAAATGAATGTTTAGAGTCAATTTGAATTTTATCATGATTCATCAATGTTCCATTCTCAGAATCACTCAAAATTGTATTAACAAACTTTCTCTAATACTTTACTGATGCCTTTGTTAAATTGATTTCATAAAATGTTATCCTCCACATGAAATTGTCTTGCAAGTCAAGGGGGTTGAATAATTTTGAACACAACTGTAGCTGACATTCAATCATTCAACAGATATTATTTTTTTCTTTTAGACTTTCAAGCTGTGGGATCACAAAGGAAGCCTGTGCTTTCCTCACATCTGCTCTGAGTTCAAAACCCTGCCAACTTAAGAAACTGGACCTAAGTGATAATAGACTTTGGGACTTAGGAGTTGGGATGTTTTCTGGTTTACTTGCAGACCCAAACTGTAACCTCGAAGAGTTGAGGTAGGTGTGCAATGATCTTATGTCCAGAAAATGTATCTTTTATTTGCCTCCTTGTACTGTTTAGTGGCCAATATGTATAGGAAGGGCTGGATTGTTAATAATGGCATACCAGGGATTTTCCGGTGGGCCGATACAAGTTTTATTTTTGCCAAGGACTGGGCCAATCATGCAGGGACTGTGGCCCATTGGTTTTTGTGTAAAACCCTTGGACGTATTATAAAGTTTCTATGCCGCAAACATTAAATATTTCACAAACTTGTGAAATTCCAGCATTTAGCTGATCCTGATAAGCACTCGTCATCACAGTTGCAAACACAGCAACTATCTTCTTTCGTGAGGGGTTTTGCGCCACGGAATCTTTGTTCCCATGCATAATGTTAAAGAATGCAGCATGCACGTCTTGTGGAAATCCTGTAGAATTCAACCAATCTGATGACGACTTCAACAATCCTGAAGTGTTTCCACTTTTGTTTCCCATATGCATCAGACGTTCAGACAATGGTCCATGGGAATGACGTCTGAGGCTGAGACTAATATGAATTTATCTCAAGAGGGAACTGTCTTCAAAAAAGTTTTGATTGCATTTTCTTTTCATTATTCATCCTTATAATGCATATTAATGTAGTCTTAATAAGCATACCTCTGCTTTATTTACAACAGTAACCGAGGAAATGCTCTAATGCGGCTGTTTCAAAAATGCCTGAGGGTGAATTTGCAATCTCTTAGCATACTTCCACAAAGCTAACGACCATTCTGTTTGCTTTAAATCTTGAAATTATACAATCTAATTTAAATGTAAAAAATAACTGCTCATGCATTTCAAATTTATGTACTCTTATTGTTTCTTGTCCTTTTTTTAAAGGAAAAAATTCTGTACTAGAATTGGCCCATTTCCTTGGAAAAATCAGCAGTCAGACTAGTAAACACTATAGGTATACACGCATACTGCAAGCAAACAGTTAAGCGCAGGTGTATATTTTGAATGTGGGTGGTTTCTGACTGAACCAATTCCGGTGGGCCACTTGGATTAAAATGCCTTGGCTGAATTTTGTTGTTGTTCCAGTCCAGCCTGGTCCTGAAGAACCCCCAACAATACACTCTTTGGATGTCTCTATCATTTGACACAACCATTTCAGGTCTTGAATTCCCTACTAATGAGCTGATCAGTTAAATCAGGTGTGTTTGATAAGGGAGACATACAAAATGTGCAGAGTTGGGGTTACTCCAGGACCAGGATTGGGAACCATTGCTGTAATGCAAACTAGAAATTACATTAGGCTTCTTTTCAATAATTTAATAATCCATGTAATTTAATTCAGTGGTACCAGTGGTTTCAAATTACTCCCAACTCAATATTATTTTTTTCTTTATTAAATTTAGTTAAAAACATGCTTTTTTTGTACATATTTAAATTCATCTTAGAATGCCAAAATTGTATCACATGGCCACTAAGGCAGTGGTCAAAAGTTTTTGATGTGCCAAACCATATTGACAAATTCGCAAGTGAATAGGAAGTGAGGCTGTATCTTTTGATCACTTTGGTGTATTTTCATTTTTTAGATTAGAGAGATGTAATTTTACATCTAAAAGTTGTGGTCTGGGTCTGGAGAACTCTCGTCTCAGAGCTCTAGATCTTTCTGACAATGATGTGCAGGATTCTGGGATGAAGCTCACTGAAGGATCCATCCTGTAAACTTGAGAAATTAAGGTTATGCCTCAAATTTATTCATTTTATTTTTATTTTTTACATTCTCACAGCATTCAATTGGAGTGTTTGAGAGCTGTCTTTGTGTAAAACTGATAATATATTTTGTTATGATAATTACATTTCATTTTTATCCAACATGAAATAACATAACATTTTGTGTGTAGCCCTGTTAATTTTTAGTTTCACCTCCTGAGGTTGATAAATATAATTTAAACTACTTGTTCAGATAAAATAATTTGTCTTTTTAAGATAGAACATATCTTGTCATATGTACACATAATGATTGATTAATCAACTCCTAAATAAGAGGTTTGAAATGATGTTCATTCATTATCGTGGAATTCTAAATAAACTTTTTTTTGGCCATATTCTACAGGCTGTCGTCTTGCAGACTGACAGATAAAGGTTTCTCATCTCTGGCTTCAGCTCTGAGATCAAACCCCTCCAGCCTAAAAGAGCTCGATTTGAGCAAAAATTTCCCAGGATGCACTGGAATAATGCAGCTTTTTACAGTCCTTAGACAAAACTCTGCTCTTGAAAAGCTCTGGTCAGTATTTGCCTTAAGACTGGATGGTTGCATCAAGTATATAAAATAAAATTCTTAGACTTTTAAAGATTATAATTGTTTTAAATTCTATATCTCTGCAGTCTGGACTCTTGTGAACTCACTGCAGATATGTGCGGTTTAGCAGCTACAGGTCTGAGCCAAAGCTTAAACCTAAAAGAGTTGAACCTAAGCAACAACAACCTTAAAGATCAAGGTGTTCGGCTGCTCTGTCTTGGACTACAGGAAGGCAGTTGTGCAATGAAGTCTTTAAAGTAAGATTAAATAATCATTTACAAAATCTAAAATCTTCAAGAAAATAACTTTTTTCATCTGTTTTCGTTTCAGATTATCCAACTGTGGTCTCACTGACAGCAGCTGTCAATACTTGGCTTCAGTTCTTAGTTGTCAGTCCATATCTGTTGAGCTGGACCTGAGCAGAAATGCCATCAGCCAGCAGATAGAGCAGTTTCTGAGTTCTATATCAAACATCAATCTTTTATTCTAGTTTACATGCAAGTGTTGTTTCACATTTTTACAGGTGAATTGGAAGGTAAAGGATCTTCAGCGAGTCGTGGAGACTGTAGATGTTAATGTATGGTTGCTGGTGGAAAATGTGTTAATGAAATGGATTAGAATGTAAAAAGAATGGAATGAGTCTAAAAACGGCATATGCTACAGTTTGTGCTGCAATTTCATTGTATCATGTCTTCATTGTTGATTGTGTAGTGTGCAATTGCTTTGGGAAATGTGTGAGCTCACTGAGGAGGTGTGTCTTTCAAGTGGGTGGTTAAAAACTCTCTCCACTAGTAAATAAGGAATGCTGAAAGATCACAGCACACATCTTGGAGAAATGAACTCATTCAGAGAGACTGATGAACGGAGAGGGATGGAGACAGACAGAAGCTTGAGGATAGATAAAGAGAAGTCATAGAGAGTGACAGCAGGTGTAGAAGGAGAGATGATTATGCCTTATATATATCTTCTGCAAACGTTGGGCTAATTCATGGATGTACAGAAAGGAAGAAAGAAAAGAAGTAAAACACAAAAATCCTAGGATATAGCTCAAACTGTGGAATTCAAACAAGCAAAGGGCATCGCTGAAAAAATAAATCAGGACGACGAAAACAGTCCTGCAACAGAAACTGGCAAGTCACTGTTTTTGTTGTTTAGAGCATTTATTAAACGGGTTCAAAGATGCTGCGTTTTTCTGGGTTTGTCATCAGCTGTGAGATTTTGGTTATGAGATGTAACTTTTTTTAAATATCAGAGATTATATGAATGTATTTATTTATTTTACTAAGATCAGGTCTTGTGTTTTTCATGTGTTGAAAATGCAAAGAAATAGTTTGAAAAAAGAAAAGTAATTTATTCACCCTCTTGTTGTTTAAAACCCACAATAAAAGAAACGCATAAGTAACAACTCAAGATTTGGTTCTGTTTCTCACACAAATCTTTTGCAAGACTTTTAATAGTGCAAAAGTCATATGGATCACTCTTATGATACTTTAAAAGTGCTTTTCTGTCATTTCTGGAGTTTTACAGCCTCAGTTGACAATTATTATTTATTGTAAAAAAACAAAAAAAAAAAGCAAACAAGTCTTTCTCCAAACCATTTTCACTCATTCTTTGATCCACAGAGGGAAGACATGTGGGTTTGGAAAGAAACATGAGAGTTCATGATTCATGAGTTTTCATTTATTGGGTGAGCTTTTCCTTTAACAGACTGCAGTTTTGTGATGGGACAGAGTTGAGTCTGTTGTCATAGTAACAGTGTTTGTCTCTCAAGGGAGGATGTTTGGTACTATCTTTTCACACTTCTGCGGAACATCACAGATGTTTCATTGCGTTTTCTATCACAAACTGGATTTAAGAGCATATAAATATGTGTTACAGCCCAATCTGCTGTCACAGCTGTGCTTGGCTTATCAGACAGTACAGCTATGAAGGACAGATTTCCAAAAATATCAATTCTTTTGGGAACGTGATATGAATTTTGACACTTTTTGTTTATAGTAATTCACTGAAAGGGTTACTCCACCCCAAAATAAAAATTGTCCTCCGTGCCACAAGGATGCGCTGTTTTATTTCAAATCAAAGCTAAATGCACATAGAAACAGGACACAGCAGAAAATACGCAGCACCGTGACGGAGTGACATGGAGGAGACCATTGACAAAGGAATTATTGAATAAAGTCATAATTTTTTGCTTTTTCACTTACAAAAAGTGTTCCTGTCATTTCATATAACCCATATTGAGTATTCTGACGACGACTTTTTATATCTTTTATGGACCTTGACACTGTTATTTACTTGGCAGTCTATTGGGACAGTCTGAAGCCTCTATGTTTTCATCTAAATATCTTAAATTGTTTTCCGAAGACGAACTGAGCTTTTATGGGTTTGGAACGACATGGAGCTAAGTGATTAATGACAAAATTTTCATTTTAGTGGAGTATCCCTTTAAACCTGATCTCTGTTGCTTTCACATGAGCACCACAGCTTAGCAAGACTGAAGAAACCACTACAGTCCCAACTACAGCCTATATCACCTGTATGGTTTCAGAATGGTTTATTTGGGTGCTAAAAATCAGGTGGTCTCATTATTTGAGTAGCAAAACGTGCTTGTTTGCTCTTCTGTGCATAACCAGATTTTGGTTAATTTTGTACAAACTTAAAGTCAATTTCATGATTCAAAATCTGTATTATGTATAGCAGATACCTGATATTTGAAATTATGCATAATATATGCCAGTGGGTTATGAAAAACAAACTTCATGATATATTCTTTGAAAATGTCTTAATAGCTTTTTGTTAAAAGCTGTTTAATTTAATGCAATAAATACATTTATGTTATTTTAAGGATGCTTATTTTTATTGAAAAACAATAATTTATTTTGGCCATATTAACATATACAGTTCAGCATATTTGTGGACGTATAGGTAATCGCATGTTGTGCACATCTGAATTAGTTTAAGACAGAATATGGGATCTTATTGGAATACCTGGCACAGATGAAGTCAGATGTGTAATCATAAACTTCTCCTGTAGTAACTGTCCTAATGAAAACGTGCCGAGAATGTTATTCTATCACTGTTTTCATTCTTTCAAGACTGGATAAGTTTTTCATTTTTAGGAGTCTTGGTATTGTGCTTCATTTATGTAGCATGTAAACTTGGCTCTGGCGAATTTCCCCTGTTGATCTGAAATCTCTTTTATTAGATGTTTCAGTTTTTATAACATCATCTTTTTTCCTTATATGATAAAAGAAAAATCTAATAATAAACACATGCAGTTAACGTATATACATTTTTAAGATTTATATAAGGTTTGCAATTTTTTTTTTTACAAATTACAAATAATATCAGTGTGTATGTGTGGTCAGCAAACAGTCAAAACATTAAACGATCTGTTATGAAGTTCTAAGAGAGAATCATCCTATTCCCTTTAATGTGAAACAGTTTGATGTTCCGGAATAGAGACACTTCCTATTCCTTATATACTGTTATGAGTGCCAGACTGTCAGTAGCCATGTTTAAAGCAAACTGACATTAAATAGACCGAGCAGTGATGAAAGCTGAAGGCATTGGTTTCTTGCATCGCCTGTGGCTAGGTGAAAAAGTTGTGCCTAAACACATGTTCATATGCGAAAACAGTTCTCCATACCAGCAGGTGGCAGTCATCTGTACTTACCATTTTGAATATGAGTAATATTGATCAGCTGGTCTTCAATTGCAGGTGGCCATAACATTATGGAAATGTTCACGGAGTGGAATGCTCAGATATGATGAAGATGTAAAATGACAAGTGCATTCTATGTGAGCTTTTGCTTTCTTGCTTTTGTCACTTTCTTCTCATGCACTGGCTCCCCTGCTGAAAAAAAAGGTGGTTAGGTATGTTTAAAAGCATGGCTGCTGGTTTGAGCTGGTCCTAAGCAATTAGCTCTTGCTTAGGACCAGATAAGGACCAGCTTAAACCAGCTCAAACTAGCAGCCATGCTTGATAACATACATAACCAGCATACACTGCTTTTATACACATGCTTTTTCAACAGGGTCAGTGAACAGAAAATTTTCATTTTTAGTCAAGAATTTGGTTTCTGTTTAATTCTTGCTCTTCTATTTTTTGTATTTAGGTTTGAGGATGTGGACGATTGTGGGTGTGGTCTGTCTTTCTCAGTGCATTATGAGTTATGCTGGAGGCCAGATCCAAAGAAGCCCCTCCTCAGTTTATTTGCAGCATTCCAGGTTTGCCAGGAGCACCGGGAAAGACCGGATCCCCTGGGCCTCGTGGGGAGGATGGCCATGTCGGAATCCCAGGAAGAGATGGGAGGAATGGGCGGAATGGCGAAAAGGGAGAAAAAGGAGAACCAGGTAGATGAATTACCTAACCAACTGAATGGTTTCTCAGGAAAAGCTAGTCTAGGATGGTGTGAAAGATCACACAATGTTTGCAGCTAAAGTTAACTGAAAATGATTCTAGGTCAAAGTTCCTCAAACCTGGTGCTGGAAGGACGCTGCCATTCAGGGTTTAGCTTAAACCCTGATCAAACTCACCTACTGACAAATGTCCCTTGTCTGGGGTTTTCTCCTCATTCTGCTTTTTGGTATGATTTTAGTCTTTAGTTTTAACCTTGATCCAACTATAGCTTGATCTTGATTGGCTGGTTCAGGTGTGTTTGATTAGGATCAGAAGTAAACTCTGCAAGAAAGTGGACCTTGAGAGTCAGAGTTGAGAACCCTTGCAGTAGAACAGGGGTGTCAAAATCAGTTCCTGGAGGGCAACTGTCCTGTAGAGTTTATCTCCAACCCCAATTAAACACACCTGAACAAGCTAATCAAGCTTTTCAAGGTTACTAGAAACTTCAGGGCAGGTGTTTTGGAGCTTGATGGAGCTTCACTCTGCAGGACAGTGGTCCTCCTGGACCGGAGTTTGACACATGTGCAGGAGAACATGTCTGGATGTTTGCTTTGGCCAGGTTATCACATTTAGAGAAATCACACACAGATAAACATCCTGTTAAGGATGAGTGATATCTTACAGAATAAAGCACTGAAGGAATTTTAATGATGTGAATGGAAGATTTCTAGTCCTGTAAGAAATCTGATTTAGAGAAAGATAGACATCATTGCATTTTATCGTACCCAACCACATCCACATCAGAATATGTTTCATTCTGAGTAGTTTTCATTCATCATGGCAAATAATTTGATCTAAATCATTTCAGATTGGGCCAGTGCAATAATGATGTTGTTTGAAAGGACTTTGGTTTAAAATCAACAGCATCTTGTGTGTTTCAGGCCTCAGCGGTAGAGTCGGGCCGACGGGAAGGCTCGGAGAATGTGGAGAGAGAGGTTTAATTGGGAAACGTGGACCTGAAGGTGATCCTGGAGATTTAGGGCCTCCTGGTCCTCCGGGACGTCTCGGATTTAAAGGTGTCAAGGGCCAACGAGGTCCTCCGGGAGAACCAGGCATCTGCAGATGTGGAAGTTTAGTACCCAAATCCGCTTTCTCTGTAGGCATCACTAGTAGCTACCCCACTGAGCAAGCATCTATCAAATTCAACAAAGTCCTGTTTAATGAGGGTGGCCACTACAATCCAGAGACAGGAAAATTCATCTGTGCTTACCCAGGAATATATTACTTTTCTTATGACATCACTCTGGCCAACAAGCACTTGGCCATTGGGTTAGTTCAGAACGGACAGTACCGGATGAAGACTTTTGATGCCAACACAGGGAACCATGACGTGGCGTCTGGCTCAACAGTGATGTTTCTCAACCCAGAGGATGAGGTGTGGCTGGAGATCTTCTACAAGGACCAGAACGGCCTGTTTGCTGACCCCGGCTGGGCTGACAGTCTGTTCTCTGGGTTTTTACTTTATGCAGATACAAACTATATGGATACATTGGCAGAAGACTACAACTAGCAGCTTGAACAGAAGCACGTGTCCAGTGTGAATGGCTTGTAACTTGTTAAAAATCACTGTTTATATTGTTGATGCAGAATACTGAAAATGAAAATTTTGTTACCTATTAGGGGTTGAACTACTTCAGATTTTTTAAAGTCGACTTTTATGTGATGAAAATCGAGTCAAAGTCGACCAGTCGCTGATGACATCGTTAATGAACAAATAAGTCTGGAGCTGTGACAAATCCATTGTGCACAGCTATGGCATATGACACAGTGCTTTGTACATGGCTATTGCTCCTATAACAGGTCATTTTTATCAGTTATTTTGCCTTTGCATTGTTTTATATCTCACAGATTTCTGCTCGTTCTAAATCAGATATAGATAAAGTAGCACAGTAAAGATTTATATGAATGCATTAGTGAGAGCGATTGTTTCTGTGAATTAATTCTACATGGCATCATCTCTCTAGTAGTAGTGATGCTGTGGTATTTAGTTTTTAAGAAATGACAATGCAGCATGGCCTTGAACGACGGCTTCTCCACTGTATTGAACGAAACCATTTCTTTGGCCAGGAAGCGAGTTACCGCATCTGTCAACTGCCTCCATCTGTCACTGTCGGTTTTATATTTAGTGCCTTTTGCAAAAGCCCCAGTTATCGTCTGCTGACCCTGGCTAGCTTTTTTGCTAGGTCCAGCACGTGCAGGCAAGGTGGCATATTCTGCTGGATGGCGAACACGCATCTTTTGCGCGGATCACACATGAGCAGATCTTGCACACAGCTTCAGTCAGGTCCCTTGGCTGCCCACTCTCATCAGGTCTAAATCCAAAAAATTTCCATATAGGTGAAGTAGTACCCTTTTTAGCAACCAATACCAATGCCATTGTATCAACTCTTTAAGTGGAAGGACGCTACTTTTTTTCCCTCACGTGCAACCTATTGGAAAGCCCGGATGACGAAATTATAGTTTTTAAGAAGAAAAAAAATATGTAAAAAGATATATAAAAAATATATTAAAAAGTGCACAACTCTTCTTAAGTGTAAGGACTCTACTTTTTTTCCCCCTTACGTGCAAACTATTGGAAATCGCGGATGAGTCATTAATTGGGAAATAAAATAAATAAAGTAATTGATCAAAATTACGACTGTAAAGACATGTATAATGTTACACAATTCAAAAATTCTGCTTTGATCACAGGAATAAATTACATTTTACAATAAATTACAAAGAGGTATTTTATATATTAGTATTTTCACAATATTATTTGCTTTTAAGAAATCTAATCATCCATAACGATAATTAGATAATATGTTGTGTGTTTTTGTGCTGGTTTTTTTTCTAACCTTATTAAATGTATGCATCATCATTTTCTGTCGAATTGCTACATTTAAGCAACAAATCCATTTTGAATAATACAACACATACTGTTCAGAATAATTACACATACTGTGTAATGCAGCTCAGAGGTGGCATGAATGCAATGACTGTTGCATTAATAATGCTATGAAATTGATATTTTCCACAAAAAAAAAAAATAACAATAATAATTCATTACATTTATATAGAGCTTTTCTAGGCACTCAAAGCGCTTTACATAGTCAGGGGGTATCTCCTCATCCACCACCAGTGTGCAGCATCCACCTGGATGATGCGACGGCAGCCATATTGCGCCAGAACGCCCACCACACACCAGCAAAATGGTCAGTATTCAAATATGAAAAGATAAAAAAAGTTAAATGCTACTTAAAATATGAAACTAACTCTTAATCAGTAAATCATAAAGTCATTCTTCTTCATGAAAGCATCATTGAATCATCTGCTCAACTGATTAGTTAAAAAAGTGGATTAATTCAATAACACAACACTGCTGTGCTACACTGAGATGTGCAATGGTTCTGCTTTAGCTATGTTTAGAATTTTCTATGAATAGTCAATATTAATACACAGTAACTCACAATATTTACTTGTTTATTGAACTGTTGTATTAAATCAGTATCACATTTGCAGTTGTACTGATATCGGGGAAAAGCAGCACTCTTGCTCATCTGATGTTGCTGAACTATATAATATGATATTTATATAAAACAAAAACACATACAGGGCTTTTTCTGCCTCCAATATCATTAAAACAATAATTATGATAGTATCATAAACCCTACATAAACCATAAAGAGTGCTTTCAAAGAAAATGAAATAGTTTTTGCCAGATTAAGTTTTGATTTGTGTAATTCAAATGAAACTTGACTCATATTAAAGGCACTGGTTTTGGAAGATAGTTTTCTATGATCCCAAGGTACTGGATCTATAACACTAGGCTGGAGATGAAGAATCAGTTGTGTTTTCATACCCACATAAAAATTATTAAAAATCAACAACCCTTTTCAAAACCCATTTTCAGTTGTTGACTTAAATTCCAGGGAACCAGAGTCATGGAAAACCTGGAAATATCACACCATAACATCTCGTAGCAAATAATAATTTTTCTAATTCTGCTCAGCTCTAAAACATTCCATGTGTTAGAAATGGCTCTTTCTCAATGATTATATTTATTATAAATCTTTGTCATTGTCTAAGATACATCAGGCCCATCCACTCTTGGCTCTTTATGCTGTTGAATGCTGAAATGCAATCCTGTAATGTTTATTATCGCTTTTTTGGTGCAATATGTTCCATGCAGCCTGTTTCCAGGCAATATGTACTGCCAATAATATTTGTGGAGATGAGAGGTGTGAGAAGGGAGATGGGATCCAGATGTGTGATTATGTCACGGGTTCTGCTGTGAGACGAGGCAGCGAGGTCACATTTGCCTGTCACGCCTTACACAACTCAGAACAGGAGATATGTAACAGACGTCCTCATGTGCACGAACACACAGAAGGGAATGATAACACACCCATTCAGCCATGTGTGTTTTGTAAATTTTAGAGGTGCTTGTGTGTTATGAATCCTACATGCAAATAAAAGTGGGCCAGAAGAAGAGCGCACTATTAAGTGCTCACCGACATGTGGAGCTAAGTGACATGAAGTGTTTTGGTAATGCAACCCATTAGAACATGAAAGAGTGAAAATGAGAAACATCAAGCAGACACCATGACCACATGGCTGATGAACAATGAGAAAACTGAAGTATACTGAGTCCTCATGCACAGTACACTGCACAATACAGGCAAAAAAGGAGAAGTGTTGAATGTACACGCCAAGCTCATTCATTAAGCCCTGTTACCTAAAGAAAAATAGTGAGATAAATAAAGAAAACGTCTAAGGTTACGTATGTAACCCTGGTTCCTCGAAGGAACGAGATGCTGCGTCGAGAAAGAATAGGGAACGCGTCCAGCGTGACGCCTCTGAATAATGTGTATAATCAGTCCAATGGAAGGGCAAGACGTCATAGGCGGGTGACGTCAGAGACCAGGAAGCATAAAAGCATGAGCGGCGGAGCCGGTAATCAGCCTCAAAGGATGAAGCAAGCGCCGGCCAGAGATGCCGGAAGTGTGGCACTGCGACGCAGCGTCTCGTTCCTTCGAGGAACTAAGGTTACATACGTAACCTTAGACGTTCCTCTTCAGGAACTCGAGCTGCATCGAGAACGAATGGGGAACGGGAATGCCCACGCCGCCAGACTTTCAAATCTCTGCCTAGGGTGGAAGAGCACAGCTAAAGCAAGAGAAGGAGAAGGAGCCTAACAGAAATCGGGGACAACCCGTCCAATGGCCAAACTTTAGAAGGAGTGAGTCTTAACCCCCAGGAGAGGGGAGATCAGAGGACTTGAGGCTTAGGATAGTATCCTGATCACCGCTTAGCATAAGCTTCTTCTGGCCGGAGACCTCAGCCTCAGCGCACCATGGAGGAAACATGTAACCAGAGGGTTTCTGCCCACTGACTGGCCACCGAGAGGGGAGCGATAGGCCACCATGGCCGCCACGTAGTCCTTCAGGGTGGAGTGGGTCAACCTTGTGGAGGGCCTGCAGGAACTCCAGCACTGTACCAACCGGGCAGTTAACTGGGTCGAGCTGGCGGTCTCTGCACCAAGAAGTGAAAAGCATCCACTTAAAGGCATACAGTTTCCTCATTGAGGGAGCTCTGGATTGGAGAACGGTCTTAACAACTTCAGTTGAGAGACCGGAAGCTAAGAGTTGTGACTCCTCAGAGACCACACCTACAGCCTCTAAGCTCCATGTGGGGGTGCACCCTTCGCCTGCGAGAGGAGATCTCTCCTGACAGGAACCTCCCATGGAGTGCCGTCAAAAAGAGAAATCAGGCCCAGGAACCATACCCGGCCCGGCCAGAAAGGGGCTACTAACAGCAGCCAGACTCCGTACCGGCACACTCTCTCCTGAACTCCCGAGAGCAGAGCAATCGGGGGAAAAATGTACAGATGAAGCCTCGGCCACGTCTGTACCATGGCGTCCAGCCCCAGTGGAGCTGGATGAGTCAGAGGAAGCCAGAGGGGACAGTGCGACTCTGGCCAACCTCTCCAACTCTGCTTCATCACCCCGGTGTGAAGCCACCATTCCCCGGGCCTCGGCCCCTGCCTCAACAGGATGTCTGCTCCCATATTAAGATGCCCAGGAATGTGAACTGCTCTGAGCGAGAGAAATTCGTCCTGGGCCCACACAAGGATCTGGTACGCTAGTTGTATAAACTGCGTTAGTGCAGACCTCCTTGGTGGTTGATGTAAGAGATCACCGCTGTGTTGTCGGTGCGCACCAACACATGGTGACCTCTTAGGTCTGGGAGAAAATAACAAAGTGCACGAAGCATGGCCAGCATCTCCAGGCAGTTGATGTGCCATGTCAGATGGCGACGACTCCACAGACCGCGGGCAGGGTGGCCACTCATGACCGCACCCCAGCCGGTGAGGGACGCGTCTGTCACTAGCATCACGTGGCGACAAGGAGCTCCCAGCACCGGGCCCTGAGACAAGAACCAAGGCTTCCTCCACATATCCAAGGCACGTTCACAAGGGAGAACCCCTTGGTCTTGAGCCACCACTGTAGGGGTCTCATGTACAGCAGGCCAATCGTATTCACATTGGACGCAGCTGCCATCAGACCCAGCAATCTCCGTGACTGCTTGACAGTGAGTGACCGGCTTTCTCCCACTCTCACGATTGCAGTGAGGATCGACTCGATCCAAGCAGGTGACATACGTGCCTGCATCGTGGCCGAATCCCACACCATGCCCAGATACGTGGTTCTCTGTACTGGAGAAAGCACACTTTTCTTGGCGTTAAGTCTTAACCCCAGCTCTTTCATGTGAGCGAGAATGACACCTTGGTGCCGAACTGTCATCTGCTCAGATTGAGCTGATATCAACCAATCGTCACTGTGGTTGAGTCGTGAAAGTGTGGGGTGAGAGTGCCAGGCCAGTGAAAGATTCGTATTGGTAGGCTTTTGCCCCCAAAGCAAACCTCAGGAATTTCCAATGAAGAAGGATGGAGATAAGTGCATCTTTTTGATAGATCGTGACACTCCAGTCCTTGGACTTGGCCTGTGCAGGGGTGCTGAACTTCAGTCCCCTGACTGAGTGGTTCAAAAAGCACAGATCTAAAAAAGGACACAACACCTCATCCTTCCTCGGAACAGTGAAGTACCGGCTGTAGGACCCGTACTCTGCAACCCAAGGAGGGACCATCCTCAGAGAGAGTCTACTTCTGTTCCATTACCAGAGCCTGCTTGGGGCCCACCAGAACTGGATTCTGTGGCCTCTCACTACAGTGTGCAGGACCCACTGAGACCCATTTGGCAGTAGTTTTCACGCTGCCAAATAGTCTACTAAGGGAATCAGCCTTTCAAGACTGATCTCTGGTGGCCCTGAAGCGGCGCACCGGTAGGAGACGGCCGAACTAGCTGCTCTAGAGACCTCCATAGAGGTAGTGAGCCTCTCAGCACCGCTACATTTCCAGGCGGTAACTGAGAGAAGCGCTCGCCGGAGATTGCTGCACCCTGGAACACCGGCAGGGTTGGCAGATCGATCTCCTGAGGGCACTGAGGAGAGACGGGCACCGTGTAAAGCAGTGTACACCACTCTTCCCCAGAGGGAGATGGCCCTCAAAACGTCCTAAGCCTTAGGCGTCAGGACGTTATGATGAAGGCTATCCAGCGAAAACAATGGTCCGCAGAACTCCGGCCTGGGAGCGCCACTCTGACTCTAGAGTCTGCGAAGTACAAAAGTGACACCCCCAGCACGAGGGGCTGGAATATGGTTGGGACTGCCCCGCCCAGCAGCCCCTGACCTCCTCAGAGGAAGAGAGGTACTCACGTGTTCTCACACAAGAAATACATCCCTAGAGCCCCTAGAAAAGCACAATCAGCCCCCCGAGAGCCGACTGCGCGAGCTCCACTCTTCATTAATGCTGCTTATTATAATATTAGGCATAATATGCTTGTGTAACTGGTGCCTGTGCAACTGATGCTTGTGCAACTGGCGAGCCATCGACGCCTTTCCACATCAATCTCCTCAGAAAAAGACAGGCAGCAAGTTGCACCCTCTCATCGAGGAGAAAGTACCGCAAACGTGGGCTTCCGAACCCCCGAGAGTGGGCGCCGGATCTGGTGGCTAAGAAAGACGATAGGGACTTGCCCGTCTTACATTCCTTCCAGCAGATCTGAAAGCGAATCCCGCAAGCACAACCACCAGTGAAAGCTCCCTCCTCAAAGAGAGCCTTCTGAGATTGAAGCAAAGGCTTGCATCGGAGCCGTCAACTCCCTCGAGAGCTGACACTGCGCGCTTCACTCTCAAGCAGACAACACACGAGCTGCGTGTGTCCCTGCCTTATTTTATTTTATTTTTGGCAGGGAAAACACACAGCCTGAACGCTGCCTGCTCTCGCCCAAAACTTCTCTTTATTGAAGCTTTGACAATGGAGTTTATCAGTGGACAAACGACACTAAATAAGACTCACAAAAAGATAGCGACTGACACACACAGAGAGCGCTTGCTGAAAACAGAAGGCTGATTACAGACTTCGTCGCTCATGCTTTTATGCTTCCTGGTCTCTAACGTCACCCGACTATGACGTCTAGCCCTTCCATTGGACTGATTACTTTAATTCTTTATTTCAACAAGGATGTGTTACATTGATGAAGTGATAGTTAATGCTTTTTAGAAAAGATTTCTGTTTTGAATAAAAGCTGTTCTTTTTAACTTTTTATTTATCAAATAAACCTGAAAAAAAAAATCACAGGTTCCAAAAAATTAGGCAGCACAACTGTTTCAAACACTGATAATAAATCAGTGAAGACTGGAGCTTTGATCACAGGAATAAATTATATTTTAAAGTATGTTAAAATAGAAAACCATTATTTCAAATTGTAATTTTTGAATACATAAATACAGCCTTGATAAGCAGAAGAGGCTTCTTTGAAAAACATAAAAAATATTACGCGGCGTTAACTGCAAGTCAGTCGTGTGTTAAAATCATTCGCAAAACTAACGCTAGGTGGCTCAAAGGGACGGATTGTGAACTGAATGTAATTGTAAAATGAGATAAAAGGAGGAAGTAAAACAACAATAACATAATGATATAACATTGTAATATCCTTAAAAAACATAAAACTTTTTACAGTGAGTTAATTTCAAAACGTAGGATAGTCTAAGGCTACAGTCTACTCATCAAAAATTAAGTCCTTTACACAAAGGATATTCTGCATGCTATTTTTATTAAACAGTCATTTAATATAAGGCCTATATATATATATAGCATGTTGTTTATTACTATAAACTTTTTTAACAATTTGTTTACAATTTGTTTTTTTTAAATACTTTTTAATAAAATATATATAAAATAAAAAAAGAATAAGAAATAAAATACTGCTGCAAAGTTCTCCACTAAATAAAATACTCTCAGTCTCAAACCAATATCATATAATAAATTATAATCCATAAATAAAATATAATAAAATACCAATCCCAGCTTGTAGACCTGCTCATATTTAAAAAATATATATAACTTTTCCAAAGTGTAAAGTGCATCATCAACAGTTTCAGTTTTTAGACCTGCTCAGATTTCGTTATTGCATTGGACCGATCGGAATTAAGAGCAAAGGTCTGTTTAAATGCCGACGGGAGCTGCGTTTGAATTACAATCATTTTTTTCCTAGTTGTAGTGATGTTCACACTCGCGTGATGCCTTTTGAAAACCTTATATATATATATATAGTGTGACACGTGTCCCAAGCTCTCATCAGCATCGCCCTGGGAACGGAGCAGGCTCACCTGCACCTGCTCATCACGGGCTGAGCGGCCACACCTGCGCCCCATCAGCCGCTGCTCTTATAAACCCAGCAAACAGGCACAGGGTGAGAGATGTCTCCGCAAGACTCGTCTAACCTTGTCTTTCCCTTTGCCCCCAGAGAGCAGCATGTGACCGCCAGCCCCAACACCCACGGGAGATCACGGACCCACACTGCACCAGCGCACCATTAAGCCAAGACGCCGAGCACCGAGCACCAAAGCGCCTCACAGCAACGCTTTCCTCCACCCCTTTGTGTCAATAAAATCCACCCTTCGGGGAACTTACCTTCATCCTCGAGTCGTGTCCTACTTCACCCCGCCACACTGGTGGAGAATGCGGGCAGGACAGTGAAGAGGACACCGACGACCCCTCCCCACACCGCGTGCTACGATTGGATTGTTTTTTTTTTCTTTTTTTTTTCCCAGTTCCTTACCTCATTTGTTTTCTCTGGTCCCCAGGTGGCGCTCCTCCCCCAATGATGGAAGAGCTGTTGAAACACCTCACCGAGGTGAGCATCCGCCAGCAGCAAATCATGGAGCACATGGCCTCCCAGCAGGGGGAAACCACAGCCCCGCGAACTCCGCTACCTGACCCCCGTGTCCAGGAAACCCAGCTACTGCCCAGGATGACTGCACACGATGATGTGACGATGTACCTCCAGATGTTTGAGACCGTAGCCACACGGGAGGCATGGCCCAAGGAGGAATGGGCGCGCATCGTTGCACCACTGCTCACGGGAGAGGCTCAGCGAGCATACTTCGCGCTTCCCCTGGAACAAAGCACCTCCTACAAGGACTTACGGAAGGAGATCCTGGGACGGATGGGGTTGTCTCCGATCAGCGCTGCCCAGCTGATCAATGAGTGGACCTTGCTGGCCGGGGGTCCCACCGTACACCAGGAAGCGGAGCGCGTTGTGGTCGACCGCCTCCTACGTGCTCTTCCCCGTCCGCTACGTCAGGCCGCCGGCATGTGGAACCCGGCCAACGTGGATGAACTCGTCGAGGCCATAGAGATGGCAGAGGCCACCCAACGGAGAGAGCGGTCGCCGTTTCCCCGAAGGGTGGTCGCCGGAGGGCACCCAGCGTCTGGTAAGCAGGATGAGCCCATTCCCACGGAAGCTCCCCGCTCCCCAGGACAACCCTGGCTGGCGGGCTGCGCCGTGCACACCGAAAACGCACCGTGGGCGGAAGTGTTCGTCCGAGACCTACCCGTACCGGTCCTCCTTGGAAGGGACTGGCCAGGGTTCGACCGCCTGCTCACCGCCGTCACCCGGCCCGCCAGCCCAGCCGGGAACCGCCCAACCAGGAAGCCCGGCAGGAAAGCCCAACGACGTCCCATGCTGCTGGCCTCTGACAGCCCCAGGGATGGTGAGTCACCCCGTCCTCCTCCTCTCCGCCTATGCCAGCTCGACTCCCGTGGTTGTGGATATGGACCCCCGACTCTCCGCTGTCCAAAAGTCGGAGCTGCAGCACCTGGTCAGTCAGTTTCCAGATGTGTTCTCCCCCCAGCCTGGGCGGACCCACGTCTTAGAACACGACTTCCGCACACCATCTGGGACCATCGTCCGGCAGCGGCCCTACCGGAGGCTCGGCAACACGCCATCGAGGAGGGAGTACAGGAGATGCTGAGGTTAGGGGTAATTGACCCATCGCGCAGCCCATGGTCCAGCCCCATCGTCATGGTTCCAAAGCCCGACAGCACCCTCCGCTTCTGTAACGACTTCCGCCACCTGAACGAGGTCTCAGAGTTCGACTGTTACCCCATGTCCCGCGTCGACGAGCTACTGGACCGTTTGGGAAGGGCCCGGCTCATATCCACTCTCGACCTCACCAAGGGCTACTGGCAGGTCCCCTTGACGGATCAGGCAAAACCGAAAACGGCCTTCTCTTCCCCAAGTGGCCACTGGCAGTACCACGTCCATTCCTTTGGCCTACACGGGGCCCCGGCCACTTTCCAATGGCTGAGGGACGTCCTCCTCCGGCCGCACCAGGCCTACACGGCGGCCTACCTCGACGACATCGTGATCCACTCGGAGACCTGGGAGGAACATCTGGAGCGGCTGCGGAGGGTGCATATATATATATACGGATAAAATTTTCTCATTTCGGTTCATTCTTGGTTTAAAAAAAGTCTTCAGGTTCCATATGCAGAGCGAAAAGAGAACGGTCCAGCATTTAGCAATAATTATTATTAACTCAGTTATTATTCTTGATTTTTCAAACTGCTAACACTTTGAATTTTTTAATCATGCCTTTACTGTGTGACCAAAAATGGAGTATTTTCTGTTTCAGCTGTTGGATCGCGCAGGTGCCTTGTGCACATATTAACTGGAAACAGCAGCCGTTCACTTTTATACCACCGAGTGATCCGCGCGTTGGTCTCTTTCATGCGGTGGAGCCATTGCAGGGGGGCGTGGTCCGAACAGAGGGTGAACTACCGTCCCAGGAGATAGTAGCGGAGGGTCAGGACGGCCCACCTGATGGCAAGGCATTCTTTCTCAATGGTGCTGTACTTAGTCTCTCTCCTAGAGAGCTTACGACTAATGTACAGCACCGGCCGTTCTCCTGATCTCCTGAGACAGGACTGCCCCCAGCCCCCTGTCTGACGCGTCTGTCTGCAACAGAAAAGGGAGAGAGAAATTAGGAGCGTGTAACAACGGCCCGCCACATAGAGCAGCCTTCACTTGGATAAAGGCCTGCTGACACGGCTCCGTCCACTGGACTGTATCTGGTGCCTCCTTTTTAGTAAGGTCAGTCAAGGGGCTGGTGAGGTCCGAATAATGAGGCACAAACCATCAATAATATCCCGCCAGCCCCAAGAACTGTTTCACCTCCTTTTTGGTCTTGGGACGCGGACAGGTCGCAACCGCGGCTGTCTTGTCAATTTGGGGACGCACCTGCCCATGCCTCAAGTGAAAGCCCAGATACCTTACTTCCACATGCCCAACCGCACACTTCTTCGGGTTGGCCGTGAGTCCAGCCCCTCTCAGCGACCTCAAGACCACCATGCTGCATATGGCGCTGCCAATCATTACTAAATATAATGATATCGTCCAAGAAGGCAGCCGCATATGCAGCATGGGGTCGCAGGATCTTGTCCATGAGCCGCTGAAAGGTGGCCGGAGCCCCGAACAACCCGAACGGAAGGGTAACAAATTGGTGTAAACCAAACGGCGTTGTGAAAGCTGTCTTTTCTTTGGATAAAGGAGACAAGGGGATCTGCCAATATCCCTTTGTTAGGTCCAACGTCGAATAAAAACGAGCCGTGCCTAGCCGATCAAGCAACTCGTCAACCCGCGGCATTCGATACGCGTCAAATTTCGACACAGCATTCACCTTGCGGTAATCCACACAGAAACATCCTCTCCACTAACCACCGTCACCAACATCAACACCCCGTTCCTATCCGACCGTATAACCTCATAATCGAGCTCTCCGACCTCAAACGGTCCCTGCCACTTTGCCATTAATTTGGAGCTTGATGTTGGGAGCAATACAAGTACTTTCTCTCCCGGTGCAAATTTGCGGAATTTAGCGCCCCTGTTGTACAGCCGGCTCTGTCTGTCCTGAGCTTGTAACAAATTCTCCCTTCATAGCCGCCCCAAAGTGTGGAGTTTTGTTCTCAAGTCCAGGACATACTGAATTTCATTTTTGCTTTGAGACGGTCCCTCCTCCCAAGTTTCTCTCAGGACACCCAGCACCCCTCGGGGCTGCCGTCCGTAGAGAAGCTCGAAGGGGGAAAACCCCGTGGAGGCTTGCGGGACCTCTCGCACGGCGAACAACAAGGGTTCTAACCACTAATCCCAATTTTTGGCGTCTTCCTGCACGAATTTACGAATCATTGACTTAAGCGTGCGATTAAAGCGTTCGACCAGGCCATTGGTCTGTGGGTGATAGACGCTGGTCCGAATTTAATTCCCAATAATTCGTAAAGTTCGCGTAACGTACGTGACATAAACGCCGTGCCTTGATCGGTGAGGATTTCTTTTGGAACCCCCACCCGGGAGATTAAACAAAACAGTGCGTCCGCCACACTCTTAGCCGAAATGTTGCGGAGGGCCACTGCTTCAGGATATCGTGTTGCATAGTCGACTATGACTAATGCAAAACGATTTCCCCTTGCGCATCGCTCTAATGGCCCGATGAGGTCCATGCAAATTCTCTCGAAGGGGACCTGCATTAATGGGAGGGGGCGCAATGGCGCTTTTGGGGTGGCCGGTGGGTTTACCAACTGGCATTCAGGACAAGACGCGTACCACCTGCGCACATTCTCGTGAATGCCAGGCCAAAAAAAACAGGTCATGAGGCGATTTAGTGTGGCAGCCTGTCCCAGGTGGCCTGCCATTGGATTAGAATGAGCCGCTTGGAAAAGCATTTCCCTGCGGTCCTTGGAACTAACAATTGGGTTGTATCTTCTTTTGTGCGAGTGTCTTGGGTCACCCGATACAACCGATCTTTTAAAATTGCAGAATATGGATAGGAGAGCGGTTGGGTAGGCTGGAGAATCTGGCCGTCGATGGTACAGACCTGTTGGAACGCATGTTTCAATGTTTCATCCCGAGACTGCTCCAGGGGAAAGTCATCGCGCTCCGAGAGACCCCATCTATCGACCCCCTCTCTCGACTTCACGCGGTTCCCCTGGAGCAGAGCCCGCCGGTCCCGGCTCAGTTTCTCCAACATGCACCCTCGCTCCCCCGTTCCGGGCCTTATTTCCCCAAGAGGCATCCGCGCACATAGACCCCAATAGAGCCGCGAAAGCAGGCCAATTCGTACCCAAAATTATCGGATGCCGGAGGTGCGGACTAACGGCCAAAACTCCCGTGTACACACCGCACCTTCACCCCGCGGCTGGTATCCAGTGCCCCCGATTGAATCAAGCTTTGATGGATCGAGGTTTGGTTACATCCTGAATCCACCAAGGCCGGATATATACCCCCCTTGATACTCACAGGTATTTGGTATTCGCCGGCCTGACTGGGGGTGGTGTCCGGGACCCGGATCATTGTCCCAAACTCCATCATTGGACATCGGTCCACGAAATGGTCCGGATCCCCACAACGCCAACAGGCCAGCCCAGACCTTCCCCCCGCCCCAGTGACAGGGAGTGGGTGGAACGATTGGCGTGGAGAGAGCGGAGAAACCGAAGCGCTGTCCCCTCCCGCGGCCATCAGTTCCAACCCCCTGGCCGGGGCTCTTGAACACGTGTAGGACCCCGGTCCATCCCGCCCCGCCCCCAGGGCAGGGGGATGAGGCGCACCGGCCACTGTTCGTGGGGCCACCCGCAAGCCTCCGCTGAATTTTGGAAGTGCTCCCGGAATGCCTCCGGGTTGTCCTGGGGCCCCATCTTGTGTAAGGGCAGATGCACCGGGGCCCGATGGCCTCGGAGTGAACCTCCCGGTCGATCCAGCTCCGAAACCTCTCGCGGCCCTCCTGCTGGGCTTGTACTATGGCCTGGAACCGCCTTTCCTGGTCGGTCCTCAAGTCCAGCAGGGCCTGATGTTGTTCGCGATGCAGGACCGCGAGGGACGCGATGATGTCCGCGAGTGGCGTGGAGGACGGGTTTTGCATGGCGGCGGGGTACCTTTAATTAGTTCATGAGTTAATTAAATACGCTGTACAGTTATTCACCGTAAAGTGTATTAGAGGAGTGTAGTCCCACACTGCAGTGAGTGTGTTTGTGTGTGTGTGTGTGTGTGTGTGTGTGTTAATGTGGAGATCACACACTCAGAGAGTGTTTGTGAGTTTGATCTACTGGCGAGTGCTGATACTTGTATGTTCAGAGCAACATTGCACATGTATTTAATTGTTCACCCACCCTCATGTTATTCCAAACCCATACAACTTTCTTTCCATTGTGGAACACTAAAGTCAAGTCAAGTCAAGTTTATTTATATAGCGCTTTAAACAAAATACATTGCGTCAAAGCAACTGAACAACATTCATTAGGAAAACAGTGTCAATAATGCAAAATGACAGTTAAAGGCAGTTCATCATTGGATTCAGTTATGTCATCTCTGTTCAGTTTAAATAGTGTCTGTGCATTTATTTGCAATCAAGTCAACGATATCGCTGTAGATGAAGTGACCCCAACTAAGCAAGCCAGAGGCGACAGCTGCCAGGAACCGAAACTCCATTGGTGACAGAATGGAGAAAAAAACCTTGGGAGAAACCAGGCTCAGTTGGGGGGCCAGTTCTCCTCTGACCAGACGAAACCAGTAGTTCAATTCCAGGCTGCAGCAAAGTCAGGTTATGCAGAAGAATCATCTAAAGGAAAAGTTTAGCTGAATGTTCATGCTGCTCTTTTCCATACAGTGAAATCATACATTGACCAGGGACTGTCAAACCCCAAAAGGAACAAAAATACTCTAAAACATCATAAAATCATTAAAGTTTTGTGAGGAACTGAAAGACTGAAAGATAATATCTTCTGCTTTAGCTTTCACAGCCTATGCATGATCGTGAGTGTATTGCTAGCATACAGCAGTTCAGTAAACAAAAAGTTAATATTGTTGGCTCCACCGTTCAGTGTTTGTTCATGTTTTGGTTGCTGTCACGTGGGCTGATGACATCATCGTTTCAGAAAATATATGGATTCGTTGTCCACACAAAAATGCAAGGGTGGCATTTTCAGATTTATCTACTCTGGGACCCGCTTTCAAAAAATATCGGTTTCACCCTCCTAAAATAATGAATCTGTCTGGACAAAACGCCTATACGATACAAAGTTTATGCGTATACAGCTAAACCGTGTGGATGGGGCCTAAGTTGTGTGCATGATTCAATGGCTCACTCATAAAGACAGTGGCTCTCATTCATCAATAATTATATAGATTCTTCATATTTACACACACAGGAACATTTATCATGAAAACAGTTTGCCCCAGGCTAGTAATTTGTATAAAACACACAGCACTGTGTAAAACACCCATATCCTCTCCATATGAGGGCTTTCCACAACCTTTCCTTTATAGCCGTTTTTCACTTTCAATACAATAGTTGATACATCATGAAAATGGCACACATACATATGTGCATATGCAGAATTAGTGAATGAGACCCAGTCACTTATTTAATTCCAGAATTAATCCGTTTTTTTATTTTTATGAATTGGTTTAGTGAATGATTCAGTTGACTCACTCATAAGAGTCGCCATCTACTGGTATAACGTCACCTACAGAAAGAGTCACTAATGCATCTCCGTCACTAATGTACTGACTGACTGTCCATCAGGAACGTGTTCATCATCGACATCTGTTAGTAGATGCGTGTTTGGTTGTGTTCAGGATAGAAACAGAGACTTTAAACAAATACACTGTATGTGAGGCTGATGAAGTCTTGTTTCACTGTCTCTTGTTCACGTTGAACATTAACTCAAATCCCTCACTAATACCGCAGTGTGTTATGGGATATCTTCACTGACTCTCAGCTTACACTCTTTCAGGGTGTTAGGCTGGAACCTGTTCAATCTGGCCGAGCCCAAACGGCCCCTGAAGCCTCGCAGGAAGGAGAGGAAGAAAGGGACGGCTCAGAACCTCTCTGATGGAGACATCAAACTCCTGCTGGTCAACATTGTCAGCATACAACCACCCCATCCGCAGACCTTACATCAGGTACACTTCCAGAACAGGACACCAATAAGAAGACACTAAACGATCCCTTTCTCTCATGTATGGTTTGTTGTATTTTCAGCAACCCCCCTGTGTCTGGGCGATCATTCACAGAGACGTTTACAGCTCCTGTGTCGTCTCAAACACCTCAACAGGGTAATGAGTGGCGCTTTGGACAGGTAACAGCTCGATTGCATCACTGCACCATACCTGTACTTTTACCTGCAACAATACTTGACTTTAACTGTATGTATACAGGTATGTGTACTGTAGCCTCTGATCAGGCCGTTTGTGGAGGTATCTTTCCAGCGCTCAGTGCTGCAGACGTCTACCGCTGAGGGTCCAAACCCCTGCTGGAACGAGGAGATTGTTCTGCATTTCAGGTCAGACTAAAACCTAAAGTATGCACGTGAAAAAGCCAGTGTAACATCGTAAACTCTACATGTCACCACAGTCAACTACACTCATCATATCAAACTGAATCAGAAATGTTGTTGTTTTCACAGACTTTCAGTATTTGCATGGTGTGAATCAACAGTTTCCCCTTTATCTCAGTGCTCCAAATGGAGACTACAGCTCCACCAGTCTGCAGTCGGTCAGAGATGAGGTCTTCATTAACATCTTCGATGAAGTCCTCTGTGATGTGGTGGAGGTGAGAAGCATTCAGATGTGCCTTTGATGTGCTTATGAACCATTGCCAGAGCCATTTAAAACTTCCTGGTGTGATAATGACATGACCCGTCTGCTTTAACTCCGTCAGGATGAGCGGGAGAGAGGGAACACTATTCACACCCGTATAGAGCGACACTGGCTCTGCTCCATCAAGATCCCCTTTCAGCACCATCTACCTGCAGTCTCGGGCAAGACACTAAACACAGACACCGTGTCTCAATCATGATTAAGCACATGACAGTTTCTACCCTTCCATAGTGTCTGATAGGCTGACTGAATATATGTCTTTTACATTTGATTGGCTGGTTGTGATCTGTGTTTTGTTTGTTTAGATCTTTAAAATCTGCTGACAGTAACCTAGAACTGTAGTCCTACCTCACAATATAAAAATATTTTTTTTATAATATAAAAACATTTCTGTTGTCTGGCCAGAATGTCCAGTAATATATGAGTGTATTACTGTAAACATGATTTTTGTTGAGTCGATATGGTAATCGACAGCATCTGTGAGCATCCTAGAGTTTAACTTGGATTACTTAATTAATAGCTTAACCCAATACATTCCTGTAAGTGTTGTCTGTTTAGTGGAGGTTTAGTATCTCTGCGTGTCCAATTGACTGTTTATAAATGAAATGCATGCTGTTCTTATAAACTTGATCAAATAGACCAGAAAAAATAAATAAATAAATACACATCTTGGTTTTCATAAAAAAATTAAGCATCACATCTATTTTATTTGTTGATAATAATCAGAAATGTTTCTTGAGCAGCAAATCAGCATATTAAAATGATTTCTGAAGATCATGTGACACTGAAGTAATGATGCTTTGATCACAGCATTAAATTACATTCTACAGTATATTTAGTTAGAAAACACTTATTTCAGATTGTAATAATAATTTCACAATACTGCTAGTTTTACTGTATTTGGATCAAATATGTATCTTGATCAAAAATGCAACTTTGGTAAGCAGAAGAGACTTCTCTCAAAAGGGGTGGTGATGGCGCAGTGGATAAGACACATGCCTTTGGTGTGAGAGACCCGGGTTCGACTCCACTGTGAGACACCAATGTGTCCCTGAGCAAGACACTTAACCCTAGTTGCTCCAGAGGTGTGCGACCTCTGACATATGTGGCAATTGTAAGTCGTTTTGGATAAAAGCGTCAGCTAAATGAATAAATGTAAATGTAAAAAGCAGTAAAAAGTCCAAACAGTTTCCTAATATACAGTAAGGGACACTTTAAAATAGCTCCCAGATCAGTGTAAAAACACTGTCTCATGACCTCTGACCTCTGTGTCCTCTCAGTTTGACACTCAGGAAGGTGAGCATTTGTTGATCACAAGTGAAGTCTTTGAGAAGGAGGCAGGTTGGCGTTTCCCCGACCGACCCTGTCTCACTACCATCATTGACATCAACAGCAAAACTGTCTTCGTCACACGCTTCATACGACCTCTGACCCCTCTGCAGAAGCTGCTGGACGCTCAGGAGACCACGGTCCGTCCACACACTGTTGTACACCATCTCATTGTGTGTTGTCACTCCGCTGATCCTCTCGTTCTGTCTCTCCTCAGGAGTTAGTTGCATGATATGTGTCCCTCATTCCTTCTCTTCCAGACAGCGTGTCTTTCGCTGGGGTTTGTGACATGTGAGTAACCATGGATGTCTCTCTCCTTTATTCCTTGCATTGCTAGCTGGAGATGAGGGATGATTCCTATCGATGGGGAAAAGGGCGTGGCTTATCATAGGCATCGCCATTCCAGAGGTGAGTGACAGGCCTCTTAGCCAATCACGCTGCATGAAGCACCAGTAAGACTGAAGGTGATCAAACCTCAGTGGAAATCAGTGGAGATGGACATGAAAACACTCTATTTTTTATGTGTCATTATTTTAGGGTCCTACAACGTACGTTTAGACATATGAGCAGAACCGCTATCTGATCTGGAATCCCAGCACCGGGCAGCACTACGGACATTATGACACATCTTGCCCCCTACAGGCCATCGACTGCCTGAAATGCACATGCCAAAAAAAACATAATTCAAAAGTATCACAATTACTATATTTGACTACATATGTGCGCAAAAATACATTTGACTATTTAAAATACACAACCAGTCAAATGTTTTGAATATGTAAGATGAAACATTCTGCTCACCAAAGCTAAATTTATTTGATCAAAACTACAGTTAAAACGTTAATATTGTGAAACATTATTGCTTTTCAAAATAACTGTTTACTATTTGGATATATAGTTCAATGCGATTTATTCTTGTGATCCAAGCTGATTTTTCAGTAGTGTAACACATCTCAGTGTATGTGTGCACTCTCTGGGTGTGTTTTTGTTGGGCTTTTGGCTACTCGATAATGTCAAAACACATATCGTTTAAACAACAATTACAATATTATCGTAGATTAAACATATCGCTCAGCCCTATTTTACTGTATTTTTGATCTAATAAATGTAGCCTTGATGAGCAGAAAAGAAGTTTTCAGAAATAAAATAAAAAAAAAACATTTTTTTCCACAGTAGTCATGTGCTTTTTTTATGCACAAAAATAATTTTTTTGGCAAATTTTGGCATTTGTTTATTTGATATGAAAAAAAAAAAAAAAAAAAAAAAAATGGTATTTGTTGTTATGCCTGTGCCCATGTTTCTCCGGTTTGGTTTAATATCCAGCCATACGCCGCACCTGTAAGAATGAGTTTTGACATGTCTAAGCCAAATCTCTGGAAAGTGTTTTTCTCACGAGTGTTCCCTGATCCAGGCCTCTCTAGTGTCCAGTTGAGGACCAATCACAGGCCTCGATTTAACAGGTCACCCTTTAACTGAACCCAGATGAAGAATCCCAGTGATTTTGCTGGATCTTAAAAGGACTTTCGGATACTAAAGTCAACTCTGCAGCCTTTTCTTGCAGTTTTAGGCCAAATTGTGTTGTTAGAACTGATATTGAGTCATGTTTTTCAGCCGGAGGTGCTGGTGTACAGACGCAATTAGAGCTGAGGGGAGGACGAGAGGTGGCTGAGGAACATCGCCTCGAGCTGCAAAGCCTTCTGGGAGAACACAGGGTGAGTCTTCTGTTAGAAAACAGGTTTAATAGCTTGACATGCATCACAAATCTCAGCTAATATAGCTGTTCTTAGGTCAAACATGCTCAGCGAGATGTTAAAGAAAATTTTTTCCAATTTTCAATGGGGCTGCAACTAACGAGTATTTAGTAATGGATTAGTTGGTCGATTATTTTTTCGATTAATTGGATAAAAGCCCAATTTGATTAATTTTATTGACAAAAACACAAATCCACATCCTGCTTAATGCCTTCTTGCAAACAAATGTGCAAACAAATGCCATGAAAACATATATAGTGGTATATATCTGTGTATGCTATACATTATGTGCAAAAGAGTTTTAAAGCAAAAGGACAGTTGACATTTCTACATTAAGATGAAGATAATAAATCATTGAAGCCGTTCACAGCACATTCATAAGGTTCATCAGGCCGAAGCCCCAAACGTGGAGTTTGCCCTGGAGGTCTAGGTGCACCCGTACCCCGGTAAGGTGCTCTCTGTTTGGGTCTACATCGCCTCCCTGGTCAGTGCACGCTAGATCTCAGCACAACACCATCCGCAATAATCAAAAGACACTGTGATATGCTTCGTATGAAATTAAAATATCATATTTTATGGTATTTTATTGTAATGCCTGTTAGTGTGTTTTAACACTACCTCTACTAGTAGTTCTCTCATTTATTTTATTTTTTAAAGAAACTTAGTCTATAATATTATTCATAAATGTGCGCATTTAAAGGTGTTATACATTTTATTCTGTATATTTTTCATTGTTGTACCGAATCGAGATGTTTGAAATATTTTTGAAATATCTTGATTTCACAAGACTGCTAACTTTTTTACAAAATTTTCTTACCAATCTTTAATGTTGAATCTCACAAAAATGAAAAATGAAAATGAAAAAAAAAAAAAATAGTGTTCATTATTTCATAATATGAAAAAGTATAATTTTCATTAGCAAAATTATATGCAGTGTGTAAACATACATATATATATATATATATATATATATATATATATATATATATATATATATATACACACACACACACACACACACACACACACACACACACAGTGTCACATAATCCTTCATAAATCATTCTTATATGCTGATTTGCTGCTCAAGAATTTCTGATTATTTTCAGGTTTTTATCAATGTTGAAAACAGTTGCTTTATAATTTTGTGGAAACTGATACTTTTTCTCAGGATCCTTTGATAAATAGAGAATTCAAAACAACAGCATTGATTTAAAATATGAATTTTCTGTGACATTATTGATGTATTTTCTGACACTCCTGATCAATTTACTGCATCTTTGCTGAATAAAACTTAAGTTCGGGAGCATTATTGTTGCAAATTCTCAAAAATAAAATGTCCAGTTGTATTGTAGTGAGAGATTGAGTGCAATGTGCAATCAATTTTTATTGATTGATTGATTGATTTTTTTTGGAAAGGCAATGTTTTGTTTTCTTTTGACTAAAGTAAAATTTCAATTCAGTATTTGCTTGACTGTTTAGTACGTTATTGCTTTGTAGATGAAATCACTCATTACGAGATATTAATGCTGTAGAATAAACCAGCACGGATGCTTCTATTCTCTGCTTTGCATGTGAAATAGTAATTCTGTGGAGATGTTATCGCTCCGTGTGACTGATGTATTTGTCTGACTCAGACAGACTGAAGCGGATCTATCAGATCTGTCAGCAGTTAGGACCTGTGTTTGGTTTGAGTCTTGTTTCGGACTTGTGTGGTCTTGCAGGTGTTGGTTTCAGACAGCTGTCCCCTCACTCTGCTCACGTAGGGTCATCAAACTGTGTGAACTTCCTGAGCACAGTTAAACAGAGAGGCTTCACTCTTCACCAGAGCACTTCTAGATATACTGGGTGTTAGCCACTTCTTTTGCCTTGTTGAAGTTCTTTAAGGGTTCATTTGACATTTTCTTCTGCAAAATACTCTGATGGATTCATAAAACCATTTATGCCGTATATGACTCAAATTATTGTAATCAGACAAAAATGACTAGTTTTTTTTTTAAGGATCTGCAGAGCTTAGGTGCTACACACAATCAGAAACAGCACAGGCTTTGACCACATTTGATATAGCACATAACACAATACATATATCACGTCTGTGTACTCTTTTTACTATATTTTATTACATTTACTCTTATTACTATATTTTTGCTCCAATAAATACAGCCTTGATGAGCATAAAAGACTTTCCGAAACATAAAATAAAAAATGATTACTGACTCCAAACTTTTGACTGGTTGTGTACTTTCTCTAAATGTTTGCTCTGTTCATTTGAGCATCACAACCTTGTCAATATACCTGTCACTCATGTTGCTTCAAATCTCCAATAACAAAAAAAAAAAACAAGCTCAAAGTTAGACTCAAAGTTTTAAACCATAAAGCATTGCATGACATTTCCGCTGATCCTCGGACACATTGTTCCCTGGCATCTGATCAAACACAGCTTCAGGGAAATGAAATAACTCTGTTGCTGTCATTATTCTGATATAAGATCAGCAGCCCTGCTCTCTTTCATGTCTGTTTGGACACAAATAAGGGTATTGTTGATGGTAACTGCATGCTATTTCCCTCGGGAATGTACAAATAAAGTATATAGTGTCTAGACATTTATATGAGCGAAATGAGTATGAAACCACGGTCAATACAGCCCCTGGGTGAAGTATTGTTGTTATGGCATGGATATGCCACATACATATCGGCCATAATGTAGCCACATACACAAAGAACCTGCAGAATCTTTCATTTTTTCCACACTGATTTTGCAGAAAAGTTGGTGAAATTTTGCAGAATGGGTGAGAACTTAGTTAATGTGAAGTTCTGCATATCTAGGTTGAGTTTAAAGCACAAAACAGGCAACTTTATATCATATGGTTGTTTGATTAACAGTTCCATTGAGAGCCAGTTGGGGGCAGCAGTGAGCTACAGTTACAGACACCATGCACTGCAGTTCTTTATATTAATTCATTTGAATGCCGCTGCTGTGTTTGCATGAATGTGTGAATGTCATTCCATCAGACGGCTGTGTGTGTGTGTGAGGTTGTAGATTATCCTGCCGAAGGTGTCATTGAGATGTTGCGGTCATGTGTGAAGTCAGATGGTGAAAGCCAGCATTGTGTGAGTCCAGCCTGAAACTTTGACTCTAAATCTGGGCTTGAGGAGGAACAAACTCACCCTGAAGAGAGAATGCTTCTCTGCTGAATGCTTTGGTCGGGTCAGATGACCGGACTCTACACCACAGCAAACCGTGAGGAGAGAGACAAAGGAAACAGAATAGTGGTTTGGCTGTGCTGAGGTTGGAAAGTCCCCCTGTCTAATGGAGAGCAGCATTAAATCCTGCAGTGATAACTGAACAACACACTGACCGCAACATAGTCCATTACAAATTTCCTTTTGGAAATAATGAGAAAAATAACTAAAATTGGTATAATCATTATTATTTTATTTTTAGTAAATTAATTATATTGATCAATTCAGTGCATGCTTTATTTACAGAATAAAAGTAACAGTAAATATGTCTATATTATTCCAAAGCATATCTATTTCAAACAAATGATGACATGATGTTAGTTTGAACCTTTTGTTCATCCAAGATTTATTAAAACTATGAGTAATGGCTGTTGAAAATAGAGCTTTGTGTCTCAGAATTTCATCACACATTTGCCAATATTGTTTATATTGTATTTGGATTGTTTTTACACCATAGTAATTTAAATATTTTTATTTATAATATACACTTAATAGACACTGTACCACACATGCAAATGATGTCTGAAGCAGTCATTCTCACTCCATATAGCCTCAACCATGAGGACACAGACAAAGTCCTCTGCAGTTTGTACAATGAACAAAATTATAGACGCAACACTTTTGTTTTTGCCGCCATTTTTCATGAGCTGAAATCAAAGAGCTAAGACTTTTTCTATTTACACAAAAGGCCTATTTCTCTCAAATATTGTTCAAATCTGTCTAAATCTGTGTTAGTGAGCAATTCTCCTTTGCAGAGATGATCCATCCATCTCACAGGTGTGGCATATCAAGATGCTGATTAGACAGCATGATTATTGCACCGGTGTGTCTTAGGCTGGCCACAATAAATGCCCACTCTAAAATGTGCAGTTTTATCACACAGCACAATGCCACAGATGTCACAAGTTTTGATGGAGCGTGCAATTGACATGCTGACTGCAAGAATGTCCACCAGAGCTTTTGCCTGGGAATTAAATGTTCATCTGTCTACCTTATGATGTCTCCAAAACCGTTTCAGAGAATTTGGCAGTACAACCAACCGGCCTCGCAACCGCAAATGCTCACATTCAATGGTGTCTGGCACTTTGTAGAGGTGTCCTCTTCACCCATGAATCTCGGTTTTCACTGTACAGGGCAGATGGCAGACAGCGTGATGGCATTGTGTGGGTGAGTGGTTTGCTGATGTCTTCGTTGTGGATCGAGTGGCCCATGGTTGCGGTGGGGTTATGGTATAGGCAGGCATATGTTATGGACAACGAACACAGGTGCATTTTATTGATGGCATTTTGAATTTACAGAGACACCGTGACGAGAACCTGAGGCCCATTGTTGTGCCATTCTTCCACGACCATCACCTCATGTTGCAGCATGATAAAGCACAGCCCTGAAGCTTAAAACATCCCAGTTCTTGCAAGGCCAGCATATTCACTGGACATGTCACCCATTGAGCATGTTTGGGATGCTCTGGATCAGTGACAGCGTGTTCCATTTCCTAATAATATCCAGCAACTTCACACAGCCATTGAAGAGGAGTGGACAAACAATCCACAGTCCACAATCAATGACCTGATCAACTCTGTGTGAAGGAGATGTGTTGCACTGCATGAGTCAAATGGTGGTCACACCCCAATTCAGTTAAACTGCCCATTTTAGAGTTGGCTTTTATTGTGGCCAGTCTAAGACACACCGGTGCAATAATCATGCTGTCTAATCAGCATCTTGATATTCCCCACCTGTGAGGTGGATGGATTATCTCGGCAGAGGAGAAGTGCTCACTAACACAGATTTAGACAGATTTGTGAACAATATTTGAGAGAAATAGGCTTTTTTAGTACATAGAAAAAGTCTTAGATCTTTGAGTTCAGCTCATGAAAAGTTGGGACAAAAACAAATGTGTTGCGTTTATTATTTTGTTCAGTGTATGATCTACAGTTCTTCTAGAGGCATGTGCCCTCCTGGGTTATCTGAAAACCAGACCAGGGACTCATCTATCTGGACCTCCCCATATTGCTGCGCTCTTTATGGGCCACACACTCATCTTTGTTCCTGTGATTTATGGATCTCCATCTGTTACTGTAGGATCAATTAGATAATTAACTAAAACTAAAAACTCATAGGATAAGTGGAACTAAACTTTGGTGAAATCACAGAGAAGATAAGGTGGGGAATCAACAGATCACATAAATAGACAGAAGGATGTACACACAATCACAAATTCACACTGACTAAACAAACTGAAGGGCTTATATACACATAAAATGCATCATTCCAGGGAATAGTCTTTGAGCAAAGGAGAGGGCCTGACATGGGCAGCTCCAGAGACCTTATTTTCATCATGGACAACCACATGGCCAAGGAGCAGGACTGTCTGGATGTGATTGGTGGAACTCTATGAGGAGGGCCGGATCCAGAATGTCATCCAGTAAGACCCAGGAGCATACCACTCCCAGTCCATGAGATACTGGAGGTGCCCTGAACAGTGTATACTGAACCATCCTCCAGGAGAAGGTCGTTCTTGTCACCAGATCCAGAAGAAGCAGAACAAGAAGCAGTCACACTATCCTCTAGTCGTTGACCCACTGGATGGGGTTGATATTAATGGAAAATGGAGAATTGGTATGGAGTCATTCATGGGAGGATGAGGAGTATGAAGTCGGGGAATGGCATCAGCTTTAAGGCTGGAATAAACTACACATCTTTTAAAATCTGCACGATTTTTTAACGCTAGTCATCATACACTTACCGACTGGATGGAATCATAGTCTGAAGCTAAAAAATCTGAGTTGGTGACCATCATACACAACGCGATATTTATGGAATCTGTCAATTCAAATCTGCAGACTGACTCTGACTTTCGGCAACTAGTGATAACTTATTTTTAAAAAAAATTAAAAATCAGGGCAAAATTTGTGTAGTGTATTCTGGGCTTAAGTGCTCTTGGAACCAGGTCAAAATGAAATGAAATAGGACAATGAGAAGAGCATCCACCATGTCCCATGGGGATTAGGGTGCTTGGACAGAGTTTTAAATCAAGTGTGCATGTTTGTGGTGGGTCAGTCGAGTGTGTGTTTTTCCATATTAGCGAGCACTGTGTTACCCAATGCCTCAATGTGTTCCCATTGTGTTATTTTATTTGTAACATACAATGATACAGAGAGAATATGTGAGGTGCATTCATTCACTTGATACTCAGATGCTGAGAGATACTGCATGATACCCTGTGAGTCAGTTTCCTACTGACCAACAGAATCGTAATTGTTAGATTTTTTTTTTTCACTCTGCATTCTTTGACTGTGGTCTTGATTACCATCGCACACATTTCCTGGGGCTAGTGTTTTGAGATTCATTCGTTCTCCTCTTCCCTTCATCTGTTGGAAATGTTTCGGCTGAGTGACACCATTAATGTGGGAACAGACATTTTAATTACTGTAGAAAGAAAGAGAGAGAGAGAGAGAGAGAGAGAGAGATGGAGAGAGATACTTGAACTCATATGCAGTATGTTTGAAAATGAGAGTATATCAAATATGAGAGACAGGAAGAGAGAGAGTTCAGTAGAGGACAAGGTGCTGGACTGACACTGGTTTTTCAATATCTACAGGACAGCAGATTTCCCATATATGTGGTATTGGATCTTTGTCCATGAGTACTGAGTTCTGTTAATACATTTTTATAATAAAATTAAGTCCAACCATGTAAAAAAAAAAGTGACGTGACATGAGATTCAGCCAAGTATGGTGACCCATACTCAGAATCCGTGCTCTGCATTTAACCCATCCGAAGTGCACACACACAGCAGTGAACACACACACACACTGTGAACACACACCCGGAGCAGTGGGCATCATTTATGCTGCGGCGCCCGGGGAGCAGTTGAGGGTTCAGTGTCTTGCTCAAGGGCAACTAAGTCATGATATTGCCGGCCTGAGATTCGAACCCACAACCCTAGGGTTAAGAATCAAACTCTCTAACCACTAGGCCACAACTTCCCGTAATCTATTAATTAGATTACTGTCTACTAATTAGATTACTAATTGTAATTTAATTAGTAGACAGAGAGAGAGAAAGAAACAATGATACTAATAATATTGACCAATAAAATGATGAATCTTTTAAAAGTTTAGTTTCGAAGCATGCCCAAAAGTGTACTTTTTTATGTTGTTTTCATGTGGTTTTAGAGATTAAGTGGTTTTAAATTTAAATGTCGTTTAATTGTAATGCTGTTAGTTTGTCATTTGTGACTACCGTTTCTTTTCTCTCTTTCACTCTCTTTTCACGAGTTCATCAAACAACTGTGGTAAGTTGGAATCATTTAACAATCACGGTGAAAATCTTCTGTTATTTTCACTTGCACTGCTTGCCACATGTATAGTGTAGCCTTCTATGTCAGCAGTGACAGATTCACATGTGATAAATGCAGGGAAATAGTCAGGCTGACAGAGAAGATTTCAGAACTAGAGACACACATCCAAACTTTAATTGAGGATAGTAAGAACGTAAGGGCCATAGATATGGCTTTGGATACGACTAGCTCAGGAAGACCCGTAAATTATTCGGTTTCTGTTGCAGTGTGAGGCAGCATAGTCACAGGACAAAACACTGCTCTACCCTTCCAATCAAAACTTTAAACACTCCCCACTCAGTGATGCACTCACTGAGTAACCTGTTTAAAAAGGGCCCTAGTTATTGTCGATTCTATTGTACGAAACAAGACAAAGTCAAATGTTTACCGGGAGCCAGAGCACCTGATATCTTGGAAAATTTAAAAGTGCTGGCTAATGCTAAATGTAAATTCAGTAAGATTGTTATTCACATTGCACTAATGATGTTCAAATTTGCATGTCGGATATCACTAAAAATAACATTAAAGAGTTGTGTGAACTTGCAAGTAAGATCTCAGACATTGTTATATGCTTTGGTGCCCTCCTTGCTTACTGTGTTGACGAGTTACATAGCAAACTGTCATCACTCAATGTCTGGATGTCTTAGTGGTGCCCACAAAATAAGATAGACCTGACCTGTTGAAAAGAGATGATCTTCATCCTTCCAGGGGTGTTGCAGCTCTTCTGTCTTGAAATACTGTATGCCACATAGTCTAAAGCCTAGTTCACACTACAGGATTGTAAGCTCTATTTAAGCTCGATTTGCAAGTTACAGGTCTTTATGTGTGAACTACTCGATGCATTAAAGGGGTTCGCCGATGTATCGCTGACACCAAATAAATATCTAGCATGCCAAATATCTGGACTGGTCAGCCAACTTGACATCACGTGGTGTCAGATATAGTGAAGAGCTACAGCCAATGAGAGAGCAAGGCATGGGTTTAGAACAGTGGAAGAAAAACAGTTTGAACAGTTTGTGTTCAAAGTTTGAACACAAGAAATGAACCAGAATTTTTCAGAACAGACCATCATGCAAACAGCTTACAGCACTAATTTCTTCCCAACGTACATTTACAAATAAACAACTCCTGTTTCGCTTCTTGTTTCACATCATTCCCGTTCACCTTCTTGCATATGTTCTCATGACAAAACATGGTTTGGGGACCAGATAGAGTCATTGAGCAACAAAGTTGTTTTCAGCTTGTGTAGTGTGTCACCACCTATCGCGGATCATTTAAAGTATGTAGTGTCGGGTGGTGTGAACACCACAAAAACAGACAGACAATCAAGTCATGTAGTCTGAAAAGCACAACAATTTACCAACGTTTAAAGTCATGTAGTGTGAATTATGCTTTAGAGTTTGTACTTGACTAACAGGGGCCCAGGTCAGGAAACAGACAGACTGGTTAAACTGACCATCTACTAGCCATCTTGCATCACCGAAGTCAGTTAATTCTCAGCACATACTGTAGAGACTCCTACACCTAGATATCATGATCTACAAAAGTGCTTTTTGTAAATGATATGATCACAGAAACTTGGCTAAAACCAGATTATAACATTATTTTAAATGAGTCTACTGCCCAAGATTACTGTTTTAAACATGAGCCACATCCAAAAGGTAAAGGGGGAGGTGTTGCTACAATTTAGAGTAATATTTTAAGTATTTCTCAGAGGTCTGATTTCAAGTATAAATATTTTGCTACTGTATTCAGGCCACCGGTGCACCATAAAGACTTTATCAAATAATTTGCTCATCTTCTGTCTAAGTTAGTGCTGGCTGCAGATAAAATCTTTAATTTAAATTTTCATGTAAAAAATGAAAAAAAAAAAATGCATTGTTATCAGCATTTATATTTATATTTGATATCAATCTTTCTTTTGAAAAACTTGTGTCTAGCATTTGTAAAACATTTTTCCATCTTATACCTTAATTACAACCTATGCTCAATACAGTATGACAAAAGCAGTGTTGTTAATTCATGCATTTATGACCTCAAGGTTAGATCATTGTAATGCTTTATTGGGTGGTTGTTCTGCATGCTTAGTAAACAAACTACAGCTAGTCCAAAATGCAGCAGCAAGAGTTCTTACTAGAACCAGGAAGTATGACCATATTAGCCCGGTCCTGTCAACACTGCACTGGTTCTGTGTTAACATTGTATACATTTTAAAATCTTATTAATTACTTTTAAATGGTTTAGATTATGAATGGTTTGGCTACATGAGAGAGTCCACTCTGGCCATTTGATAATAACTATAATATCAAAATCACAAACTGTGGGCTGTAGATCCTTTTTCTGTTCAGCGCCCAGCCTCTGGAACAGGAGGCAGACACACTCTGTCAGTTTAAATCTAGATTAAAGACCTATCTCTTTATCCTGTCATACACATAATATACCATCACAATTATATAATTCAAATCCGTTAAAAGGATTTTCAGGCTGCATTAATTTGGTCAACAGGAACCGGGAACACTTCCCATAACACCCGGTGTAATCGCTACATCGTAAGAAGGATGGCACGTATGCTAATATTAGTCTCTTTCATTCTTACTTTGAGGTCACCATAGCCATACGGATCCAGTCTGTATCCAGATCAGATCAGCACCTAGAGATGACCTCTACAGCCCTGAATGTCAGCGGAGACCATGTCAACTAGATGAGCCCTAAAGACAGACCCCCTCCAAAAACCTCATCACCTCGACGGCCAATTCAGTTCATCTCAAATTTATTTGTACAGCGCTTTTCACAATCCAAATGGTTTCAAAGCAGCTTTACAGAAAATGCATGTGTCTACATTACAAAGCAGAAGTGAACGTGTCCAAAGAATTTTCATTTCACAAATGAAAAGTTCAAGATAATAGAATCATACAGAATCATCATCTACAGTTAGCCAACATTAATTAATGTTAGGCAGAATCTTATTAAAGCGATTATTACACGTGTGATCATAATGAGAACCAGACAAGTCCTCTGTTACTCTGACTTGAGTTGCAGTCTGGAATTAAACCACACCATGAGAACTGGGCCCCGACTGGACCTGGTTTCTTTCTCCATTTCCATCACAAATGAAGTTTTGGTTCCTTTCGCTGTCACCTCTGGCTTGTTTAGTTGAGGACACTTAATTTCTGGCAATGTTGTCGACTTGATTGCACACTGAACTGAGCTGGATGATGACATCACTGAATTCAGTGATGAACTGCCCTGACACATTATTGAGACTGTTCCTCTTCAGGAACTCGAGCTGCGTCGAGCGCTTTTGGGGAACGCCTTTGGCAAGAACAACAAGCAAGAAGAGCGTGACGTCACAGGCGGGGTGACGTAGTGACCAGGAAGCTATAAAAGCACGTGCCACGCATCTGGCTTCAGCTTCGCGTCTTTCAGCAAGCGCTCTGTGTGTGCATGTTCAAAAGTCTGTCTTGTAAGTCTTATTTAGTGTTGTCTGTCTCAATAAAGCAACACAATGCCTAAGAACAAAGCTAAGACCAGACATATGAAGGGCGAAACCAAATCACGCTATAAATTGTGTGTTCCTCCCTGCCAACGCTACATCAGGGCTGGGGATACACATGATTTATGCGTGGTTTGCCTGGGGTCGAAGCACGTTGAGTCGGCTCTCGAGGAAGCCGACTGTCCGCATTGTGAACGATTGCCGATGCGGACGCTTCGATCCCGGAGGGCTCTCTTCGAGGAGGGAGCCTTCGCCAGCGTGCCCCGCGGTGCTGGCCCCGCTTCTGCCAAGGCAGAGCGGCTGCTGCACTTGTGGGGTTCGCAGGTGGATCTGGCGGAGGGTATGGAGACGGGCCAGTCATTATCTCCTTCCTCATCTACCCTGGGTTCGGAAGCACGCTCGTCGGTTTCTTCCCCCCAGGGCGAGGGGTCGACACTCCACCCCTCTTCATCTGATGAGGTGGATGTGGAGACTGTTAGTAGGGATTCGCCACCCCTATCGCCCCAGTATGAGGAGCTGTTGGAGGTGGTTACTCGTGCAGTTGATAAATTAAAAATCGAGTGGCCTGCAGAGAAAAAATATGAACCGCAGAAAAGTAAATTAGATGAGCGGTTTCTGCGGCCGAGACAGCCACCTCCAGCCCGGAGCCTTCCCTTTTTTCCCGACCTCCATGAAGAAATAGCGAGGTCGTGGAAACACCCCTATTCGACCCGTCTCTTCGGCCCCGACTCTCAGTATTACGGCAATGTCGCGGGGCTCGATGAGCGGGGGTACAGAGGGATGCCCCGGGTTGAGCAGATGCTTGCGAGCTATCTGTCACCCGGTTCGGTGTCGTCTCTGAAGGCTCCGGCCTTGCCCACAAAACCGTTAAAGACAACATCTACGTTAATGGGCAAGGGTTATGTGGCAGCAGGTCAGACAGGGGCGATTTCACACTATGGCCGTCCTTCAAGCATATCAGGCTGACCTGCTGAGAGATGTAGACGAGGGAGAGGGGATCAAGTCCGACGATATTGCATAGCTTAGACGGACTGCTGATCTCTCCCTCTGCGCCACCAAAGAGACCGCTCGCGCGATTGGGCGGTCTATGGCAGCCTTGGTGGCCGCGGAGAGGCATTTATGGCTGACCCTGTCTCAGATAAGAGAGCGTGACAGGGATCTGCCTCCTGGATGCCCCGCTTCAAGCCTCGGGCTTGTTCGGTGACACAGTCAATACCGTCGTCGACAGGTTCCAGGAGGCACACAAACAGGCGGCGGCGTTCCAGAGTTTCCTCCCTCGTCGCTCTCGTGGGTTATCTGGGTGGGAGATACCCATGCCACAAGCGAGCTCCTCATACCGCGAGGCTCAAAAGCAGAGCGTCGCCACTCGTGCTCCCCCACGCCGGGACCGTGGGTCTAATCGTCGCTCAGAGTCGGGGACTTCCATAGCAAAATCAGATCCTCGTGCAATTATCGAAGCTAGGAAGTCCTCGACAAAGACGTCCTGACGCCACAGGCGCAGTGACCATGAGGGTAGCCCCTACTGGGGTAGAGCGGTGCCTGTCTCACCCCAGTGCCCTCTGGAGGCCGGTCTACCAACCCTGCCAGTGTTTCAGGGTGCAGCGGTCTCCCGCGAGTGTCACTCCCAGTTATGTCCGCCCGCGAGCGTAGCGGAGCTGGAAAAATCGCCACCCCTTCGGGGGCCTCTTACACCAGAGATCAGTCTCGAGAGACTGATTCCCTTAGTACATTATTTAGCAGCGTGGAAACTACTGCCAAATGTATCTCAGTGGGTCCTGCACACAGTAGAAAGAGGCTATTGTATTCAGTTCGGCCGTCCACCGCCGAGGTTCAATGGGGTTACACCGACAGTCGTCGGCCCCCAGCAGGCTCTGGTGATGGAACAAGAAGTGAATACCCTATTAAGGAAGAAGGCCACCGAGGTGGTCCCTCCTCTAGACAGGGAATCCGGGTTTTACAGCCGGTATTTCATAGTTCCAATGCCCTGTGGAGAAAATCTGACCAATTGCTTGTTTGCTACGGTCCTCCTAAAAAGGATTCCCCTGCCTCTAAGCAGACCCTTAGCCGTTGGATAGTCGAGGCTATCAACGTCTCCTATGAGTCCTCTGGTCTTCCCCTTCCTTTGGGAGCCAAGGCTCACTCAACGCGGGGTAAGGCTGCCTCTAAAGCCTTTCTAGCAGGTGTGTCCCTCTTGGACATCTGCAATGCTGCGGGATGGTACAAGCCCTTTACATTTGCCATATTTTACAATCTTGATATGCGAGCCGCTCCTAGCTCTTCTGTCCTCTTGCCTTAGCTGTGCTCTTCGGATACACACTAGGCAGGGGTTTGGTAGTCTGGCAGCGTTGGCACATCGTTCCCCAAAACGCTCTGCGTCGCAGAGCCATACTCCCGGCACCCCTGCCGGCGCTTGCTTCCCTACTCGAAGCTGAAGCCAGCTGCGTGGCACGTGCTTTTATAGCTTCCTGGTCGCTACGTCACCCCGCCTGTGACGTCACGCTCTTCCGTTGGACTGATTGCACACAATATTCAGAGTTGTTCTTGCCAAAGGCATTCCCCAAAAGCGCTCGACGCAGCGTCTCGTTCCTTCGAGGAACTAGGGTTACATTCCTAACCTAGGGGACGTTTTTTTCTGTTTAATCCTGTAACACAATCTGCATTGTATAACATACAATATAAATAACTTGACTTGACTTTTCATGTGGTATAACCATTAAGTAAGTAAATAAATAATGCAATATTTATTCCTACATTCTGAATGTTATTTATTTATTTAAATATAATACATATTTAATATCATATAATATTCATAAAGGCTTTTTGGGAGTTGCTCCACGTGACATTTGATTAGTGGTCAAATTATCTGATATTTTAAAAGGATATTTTAAATGTAAATTTTAATTTACATATTTACATAATTATTATTATATTATGATATTTTTTTTCTTTATTTATGGTATTGGGACAGTTGTGTCGCCCTGAGATTTCTGTGGTTATGTCCCAAAACTAAATGCATGCCATGTCACTGACCTACTAACCATGATGTAGCCATAGTAATTATAAATAATTAGTGGTAGAGATTATTTTAATGCTATATATATATATATATATATATATATATATATATATATATATATATATATATATATATATATATATATATATATATATATATATATATATATTTGTGCTTGTATTAGAATATTAGCTTAAATATTAGCTTTAGTGTCAAGAACACAAGGAGGTGGTGAATCACTGACTCCTGCTGTCCCCATCATCAAGTGTGTGTGTGCACTGATATTTGGAATGTGTGTGCTCTGCATGTCTCTAGGCTAATTAGCCTATGTGCTAATTACATCGCTAACTTTAGCGCTACGAGGAGATCTAATCTGGGGCAGGCCGTGGGACAACATGTCCCTGAGTGTGTGTGACGCACTCACCTAGTTTAAAAAGATCTAGTTCTATCATCAAGGGGATGCTGAAACACACACACTGCTGCAGGATGATATGGAGAGGAGAAAGATGATAAATGATGTAAGTTTGTGGAGATGTGTGTGTAAGGAGAATGATGGAAGTTGTTGGAGATGTGTAAGTGTGTGTAAGGAGGAATATACATTTATACTGTACTAAGTTAAATCTGTGGACCTCTTTAAAGGTAATTGTGGTTCATAAATAAAGTGGAAACATACCTTTTTTGTTTTGTTTTATTATTTGTTTTTCGGTTTTGAGGTAAGTCAGACCTTATAAAATATAATTTCACAGGTTCACACTGAGCCAGCATTAACTGAAGAGTGAGTGGCATTTCACAAGCCAAAGTTGAACGTGATCACATTCCTCACTGCTTGCCCGAGGTCACAAGTAACTGATACCAGACCTATTAAGAGATTACCAGCACAAAACCTGGTGAGGATGCACAGATCAGTGAAAGAGAGAGAGAAGCATGGAGGGAGGGAAAGATATTTGAAACCCAATCACTCAGCACACTTTTACCAGTAGGAGGAAGACACGGAAAGTGTGTAAAGGGTCTGTTATGAGAGCAAACTGCAAAATATTATGATCACTTCTCTGAGTACTATAAGAAAAGTAACAAATACTTTTGGGGCTGTGTTTTATAGTATTTTCATAGCTGTTTGACTATATACTATGATATTACATGCAGATAATTTGCATTACATTACTGTGGTTGTTTTGCGTAATTACTGTACCATTGTATTTCTCTTTTCTTTTTTTTTTCTTTTTTTGGCCATTTTATTATTATAAACCAATGGGTGATAATTTGTTTTAAATAGGTGTTGTGACAGATAGGTTGGCAGTTGTACTCCGTGTTAGCTTGCTTATTTAGAACAAGAGCATGATCTATGTAAGTCCATATATTAACAAGAAACTATACGTTCAAGAGCTGTGGTTCCAAGCACATAAATTTGTGATGCTGTTTGCGAATGTTCATTGAAATGGTACTTTCAGGAAACTTTGAACTACATTGGTAACAACAGAACATGTGAGACATAGTTGGTTAGAGATGCTTTTGAGAAACCCCTGGATGTGATGTCAAAAATTGGGATTGGTGGGTTGTGAATATTAATTAGGTTATGCACTAATTATTTGACATGATCTTTGATGTAAAAGTAGGTTCTCATTCCAGTGATTTGAGGGAACAGTTATTCTTTTCGGGCAACTTAAGTGCTCAGATGAACTTGGGACCTATTTAATTCACCAACTTCAACTGTCTTTCCTGAGATATTGTAGATCAATGCACAAATGTATTACCAATTATTCTTAAAAACAAACAAGCAAGCCCAGACCCAAAACATAATGCATTACTTTATTACAAGTAATTAAGTAATGCAATTAGTTATTTTTTTAGGGAGTAATGCAGTATTGTAATGCATTACTCTTAAAAGTAACTTTCCCCAATACTGGTTAAATTTATCTGATATGAACAAGGGAGAGTGAAGGTGTTTGAAATATGGCCTATTTGTATAGTGTTTGCTGACAGAATGTGTTGTGAAAACGTGTAAGTGCTAAAAGCTAAAGCAAAATGTTTTGTGCCAGACAGAAGTCGTGCTGATGGGAATAACAGACACCAGACAGAAGAAGAGAACAGGAGAAACCCCCTTCAGCTGATGGGGAAAACAGATGAGAGAAAATGACTGATTAAGTGAGTGAGGGAAGCAGGAGGGGATAAAGAAATGATGAAGAAACATTAATATATGAAGGAATAGAGAGATAAAATTAGCTGAGGAAGAGGTCGATTATTCACAGTTTCATTCCTCTCCACTGTTGAATGGGGTGATGTCATCATTCAGGGTCAAGCCTGTCTTTTCCTCTGATTTGAGGAAAAAGCAAATCCAGAGAACAATCCTAAATATGAAATAAAATGTCTGTATGTTATTTTCTTGTGAATGCAAAACCATTTATTTATTACTTTTAACACTTACTGTTGTTAGTGCTAGTCTGAAGGTCAACATACAGTACTCTATGCACAAATGTATCATGTAATGCAAGGTCAGTTTCATTGTGTTATGAAATGTGTCAAAGCAATTCATAACACAATACAAATATGTTGCAATCTCAGTGTTGCCACCAGGGCATAGCGGGCATTAGTGTAAAACATTTTCTTATACACTGGAAAAAACTATATCAGTGATTTACGTTGAAACAATTTTCACTTTTACTAGTAGATTTCTGAAATAATTACAAAGAGACTGCAAGTAACACACTGAATGATAAGTACAAAATTTAGTAGTATTTCTTGTAAAACATACTACAATAATCTGTGTACTACCAGTTTCCTCTTTCAGGTGGGGCCTGAAAACGCAAACATTTGAGAACTGGTTTAAAAGTATTATACTATTATTGTTTTTGTGTAAACTACAAAAACACATATTTGTGAAAACAGTGGCCCCATTCGCATGCATATTATGTGTTCAGTCAATAGGACATATTATTTCTTTACTTTAAGTGACATCGCCAGCTACTGGCCTGGCATGAATAATACAGCGTTTTTAGTCGTTTTGAGGATTGTTTTGACAACATTGTTGTCTGTATGTAAAACTCTTTTGAAAACGCAGAGCAAACTTTTCAGTTTCATCGTTGATGTGTAAACGTACACTACGAATTTGTTCCAGCAACTTATCTGTGGCCATGTTTTATTAATTAAATCGTGTCAATGTTTGATTGATTTGTTCCCTTGTTTTAGGTAGTTTCAATTGTAGTACAACAGTATGTTTTAATTTAGTTAAATCATGTCCATTAACAAATTAGTAGCTACAACATGGTACTGATTTACCCATCACGATTTTCCTAAAACGAGTTAATGAATAAATAAATTGTGAAAACAAATGATTAATTTGTGTTGATTAACAAATTTAATTCAGGATAATTCCAACAATATCTTCTTTTTTTGTAGTGCACTGAAAATATAGTAGATTAAACCATTCATAACTAGCTTAAAAATATTAATAATAATAATAAAGTTTAATAGCACAGACATTTGGAAGAAGACCTACCCCTTGAAAAATAAATAAATAAATAAATAGATAGATAAATAAATAAATTCCAGGTTTGGAACTGGTGAGAAAATGGTGACATAATCATTTCATTTTTGGCCATACGATCCCTATGAGACTGGGCTGGATTGCAGTAGACAGTTCCAGGTGTTACTTGATGTGTTAGTGAGAGTTTATATCCTTAAGCACAAACAGATGTCAAGCCACCTTATTTTAATGGCTGCACACATTTTGTGACTACACACATTAGTGCTGTCACAGTACCTGTCCTCAGGTGTGCTTCCCTCCATCCGTAAACTTCAAAAATACTTTTATGTAACACCAAATACCTATTGTTTAACTCAAACGTATCCTCATAAATCCACAATGGTCATCATCTGTTTCATAATGCACATTCTGAAGGTGAAAGGATGTCTCAAAACCCTTCGTCTGGCTTTACGCTCCATTAAAAACATGACGAGATAATAACAGTAATTACACATTTACTCAAACAGCCCCAAATCTGGGATTAACTCAATGTGTAGGTTCAGCTGAGACCCTCTTTAGTCTTCATGGAGGCTCATACAAACACCTGTGTGATCAAACAGAGCTTGTGTGTGGAGAAACTCTTCACACCCTCCAACAACAGGCGATAACTAGCGTGATGCACTGAACTGTGACGTGAGGAACACAGATGTTAAACTGGCATTAGAGGCCAGTGAATGAGTGTTTATGTGTGGATTGGGCATTATGATAGTGAGGAGTTATGCAACTAATTGCTTGCCGAAAAAAGCTTTTCTAACAGGTGTATGAAATAAGGCTGAAATTATAATTCACTGCTTCCAAAACCATCCAAGCCTGTTCAACTCAGAATCCGTGTTCTGTGAAATCTATGACATCCTGTTGATTACCTCAAAAATAATTCAATTTGTACCCTAGATTGGACAAATTAATCAACTTTACAGCAATGTACTTAGAATGGAAGTTTATGTTGCCAGCAAAGATAACTTGAACAGTTCTTGAAACTAGCTTAAAATGTAGGCACTAAAAATATTATTAGATCTTAGAACTTGATTTACCAATTCTTCAACATAACAAAACCCTTATGTGGTCTTATTTCAAGAAATATATTGATCTAAAATGTGTACTTTCAAATACTTTTAAAAAGAGTAAAGATTGTGTAAATAAAATACTTTAAAATAATATATTTATTTGTGAACTTAATGTATTGTTTGTAATGTAATGTAATAAAGGTTTTTTTTTTTTACCCACTCAATTAAAACTTGTAGGTACATATTTATGGAACTTCATAATTACTTCTATTGTCATTGTAATGCTTAAAGTGTACTACAGAATGTACACTGTAAAAACATGACCCCCCACCCCAACCCAAATGTTTCCAAAATTTTGTGATTACATTTTAGACCAAAGTCCAGAAAGGAGACGATGGAGGGAGGAACCATGGAGGAGACAGGAGGGGCTTGGAGAAGGAGGAGCCCAGCTGGACCCAGGACACACCAATTTTGTTGACCCACGGTGGAGCTGACGGAGGGAGGGGACATGGAGGAAGAATGGCCGCTGACTCCAGGGGGCGGAGGCGGAGAACCAACGAGCCACTGCTGAGGTTTCGGGGGCCAGGGTTGAGCTGAGTGCTTCAGCGACCATGGCGGAGGCGGAAATCTGGAGATCCGCGGTGAGGCCGGAGTGACTGAGGACTGAGGAAGAGCTGAAGGGATGAAGGAGCCTGACGGAGCCTAAGGGACTAAGGGATGAGGTGCAGCTGGAGGAGTGGTGTCCCAAGTGCAGAATGGTCGATAACAGACCAATGAGGAGCCAGAGGAATGAAAGAGCCTGGTGAAGCTAGTGGATCGACAGGTGATGGTGGAGGCGAGGGAGCTAGGAGCCGAGTTGGAGCCAATGGGTCTGGAGTGGATCTGACGAGAATATCCACGGAGCAGGATGGCGATCCGTTTCTCGAGTCCACTGTTCAAGCTCCCATCATAGAATGAGCAGAGCCCGTCATCCGGGTAGCTGTTGTTGTTAACTCACAGCTGTATCAGTCTTGTGGTCCTCGAGAAAGCAATCCCCCTGCTCCAGCAGGAGGAGGAGAAATTTGGAGCAAAGGAAGGGATCCATAGACACAATGGGAAACACTACAGAAACAAAAAGACTGAGAGAAAAACGAGAAAAACAAAACAGAGGGGAAAACACGGAGGTAACTGTATTCAGTCGGGTCTACACTGCCAGAAGGAACACTGAGCCATGGATATTCGAAAGAGACATAATAGGTTCCAACACAGAGGATAATCCAACACAGGAGACCGGAGGTAGACACATGCACATCACTGGTAGACCTGACAGAGACAGACTGCACAGAGTAGGACTCTTAAACACAGGTGAGCACAGGTGACATCAATGGAACATAAACAAAATAATTAACAAAACAAGGACAGGAACATGAACAAACAAGGGAACAGAAACAGGGGCAAAACATGACACAGACAGTCCATGATCCTGACACACAATCACTGACGTGACTCTCACAGTGAAATGTTTTGTGTTTTTTCCATTTTCCATTTATAGACCCCCTCCACACCCACCCTTATCAATAAACAGACTTTTCATAATCATTTCACAAACATATAGTAATTTAAAGCCCAAAAGCTTAACATATTAAGTGTGGTTCATTTCATTAGGACTAAAACATATCAAAATAATACTGAGTGCAACTTTAAGCTTGGGTATAAGATGAAGTATTTGTAATATAGATCAGATGAAACATCACTTGAAAATAATGCAAATTGTGGACAGTAAAAATATCCATAAGTGGTCATTTTTAGTTCAGACAACACTGGCAAGTCTGGAAAAAAGTTTATGTAGTTGTTATCAGCTGGTAGACGATGTCTTTCTAAGACGCAGTGGTAGACAAAACTTAACGTCTAGATGATGTCATTAACTACAGCTGTGTCTGTCTCTCATAATTGTGTGTCTGTTAAATGTAAACTAAAGTATTTCAGTATGTCATGGCTTCAAATGTGCTTAATTTGAGGCATCATTTGCAGGATTTTACGGCTGCTCTGTGAGAGCAAGACCTTATTACACTCAAATCTTTCATTTATAATAAATAAATAAATAAATAATATTCTTAATTTGAATGCAGCCATCTGCGACACATCTGGTCTTAGTTAAAATATCATTACTTCTATAAATATTTAGAAAAGGATTTTCACATCATTAAATGTTCCCCTGATGACATACAGCAATGACTACATGCCACAATTACAGCCACTGGCTCAAAATATTACTGTAACCAAAAATAAAACTGAGGCACCATATTAGAAGACTAATATAAACACTCATTCCAACTCTCTCTCGCTTTTTTACACACACGCACACTGAATATCTTACAAAACCAGTGCTGCCTACATGCACTACATTATAATGCATTCAAAGAGATGGATAAGCCCCCCCCCCCCCCCCCCCCCGAAAAAAAAAGAAAGCAAAAAGAAAAAATAGAGAAGGAAAGAAAAAAGTGTGGTTAATTGTATTCCCTATGCTGTTTTGCAGTGCCCTCTAAACTGAACATAGACAGACTGGAATCTTACTGAAGAAAGTGGAATAGCCAGTGAAGTCCACTTCACAAGCCACTTACCATCAAATGGAATCCACCCTAGGTTTTGAAACAGAGCCATTAACAAATTCCTACATACATAAACAAGCATTCCCAATCAGGAAGTTTTTATCCCACCAACAGGAAGTCATCATCAGTGAGCCACAAAAACACTTAAGCAATAAATAGAAGTGTGATAGCAATCTTTCTAGCTGGAGGGAGTTCATCTCCTAAAATTGTCATACATTGGTTTTCTTACAACCCTCTGCAAAGAACATCTTTTTCATTAACAGCTATTTAAAATTATCACTGCATTCTGATGAATTTTGTTTTAAAGAAGTCTTGTTTCTCAGATTATTTCCACCCAAAGTCCTCAACAGGAAGTCAAAGATCTCAATATGAACATTTAAGCAAATTGTAACACTTTATTTTGATAGTCATCATTAGACATTCTGCTGATTATATAAGTGGCTTTGCCGCTGATGTCAACTAGCAGTCACAAGAGTATTAGTAGACTGTCAGCTTAATATCTGCTAACCCTTTATTTTGATGGTTCATCAACATTCATTCTGCTGACTATATATTTGTTTATTTGACCGTACTTTACTGCCAGCTGTGGTCTGCTGTTCAGTTTTCTGGTAGGGCCAGGGGCGTAAATTTTATCTAACAGTTGGGAGGGGGGGTACAATAAATATAAAATATCTCAAGAGCAATTTTTGAAGGGGACACAAATAATGCATCTAAAATTGTACTTGTAAGGATATTCTACACAAAGGAAAGCCTTACTAGTTCAGCAGGGAGACTATGCCAATTAGCCAGTGTCAAACTTGTGGTTCTTTCAACTTAATATGAAAGGAGGATGCTCCTAGGATGCTTCAAGGGTGAATAAAACAGTCTAAGTTAAAATTTTGGGTGAACTAATCCTTTTAGAATGCATTTTTCCCCGTTTGCTTTGTTTTACTACTTATATATAAAGCATTGTTATTTACAATACACAATGTGGTTTTTAATCATATTTTTATGGGGGACAACCCTCAGTTAGAGGGGGCGCAGTCCACCACATCCCCCTCCCAACCCCCCACCCCCCCAGGCAATATTTGGACATCCTTTATAGTCTTCTCCTGATCCAGATGAGTAGTGCTATCCCTAAAAATGGCTGCTTAGTTGCCTGGAATGCTGCTGAGCTTCCATGGTGCCACCTGCCGCTTTGCCAGTCCCCGATCACTGCAGGACTTGAAGAAAGATAAACAAGCAGGATTGTGTGTGAGATATACACAAGACCTGTCCAGGAAAGAGATTTTGGTGGGAAAGCTGTTGTGATAGGGCAACCCTACCCCCTTGGCCGCTAAAGTTAGAGTCCAATGGCATGACAAGCATCACAATTGGTCATTTCTGTGCTTGCAGTGGAGTGCAGTAAACAAGGCTCACTCCAGGCTGCCCTACGCACTACACAATGCATTGCTGCACCGCCTTCCTGACTGCTGAACCTTGATGGGTATCATTCACTCATTCTACCTGTGTAGGATTTGCATCCTGGGTTAGTATGCCCAAAAGTAGTACTGACTTAGCATGCTTAGCAGTAGCAGAAAATATATGGACCTGACTATACTGCTAACTATACGTAACTATAAAATAACAATTAAATTATTCTATTAACTGAAACTAATAATACACTAATGAGAGTTAGCTGACATGCAATTTAAAAGTTTCTTTTATGGCACTTTTCCACTGGTACGACTGCATTTTCACTGCAGTTTAGTGCCTCTTTAGAGTGGCCAGGATTATTCACATGTCATTATTTTTGCGCCGTCTCTACTGCCGTGACTTTTTCATTCTGTGTTGTCCCATCAAGCTCTCCCTGGATCCGCTCCTCTGCTATCAATGAGAGGAACGTCTGTACTTCCTCAACGGACAACGAAACAAGCAATTTTTGGTTATTAAAAAAGGTGCACTTGTTCAAAACAGTTTTGTTCCATTCTTCGCTGACTGTGCTGATTTAAATCTAGTGGTTCTGTTTTGTTTGTGTCGCAAGTTCAATGACACAGTTAGTGACGATACTCTCCGGCCATTCAGGGATCAGCAGGGTTTACACGTCATGTTTTGGTAACGGTATGGTTCACTTGGAACCTCAACCGAAATGGTACTAAAAATGTACCAGGTACCAGGTACTGTACCCAGTGGAAAGCCCCCCAAAAGCGAACCATACTTAACCTTACCATGCCGTACCATGCAGTGGAAAAGCACCAATAGTTGCTTAATAGTTGGGGAAGTTGTGGCCTAGTGGTTAGAGAGTTTGACTCCTTACCCTAGGGTTCTGGGTTAGAATCTTAGGCCGGCAATGTCACGACTGAGGTGCCCTTGAGCAAGGCACTGAACCCCCGACTGCACCCCGGGTGCCGCAGCATAAATGATGCCCACTGCTCTTGTGTGTGTGTGTGTGTGTGTGTGTGTGTGGTGTGTGCGTGTTCACTGCTTGTTTATGTGCACTTTGGATGGGTTAAACGCAGAGCACGAATTCTGAGTATGGGTCACCAAACTTGGCTGTATGTCACGTCACTTTTTTCACTTTTTTAACCAAGCAAATTCTTTCAATACCAAATTATCTCACCTATTCACATTAATTTTATAGCCCTTTTGTACTTTTACTTGTCAAAAATTGACTTTTTATTTCGCATAAGGAATTTTAGCCGAAACAACTGACGAATATGATACTTAAAGGATTAGTTCACCCAGATAGCAAAATTATGTAATTAATAACTCACCCTCATGTTGTTCCAAACGCGTAAGACCTCCGTTTATCTTTGGAACACAGTTTTAGATTTAGATTTTAGATTTAGTCCGAGAGCTCTCAGTCCCTCCATTGAAGCTGTGTGTACGGTATACTGTCCATGTCCAGAAAGGTAAGAAAAACATCATCAAAGTAGTCCATGTGACATCAGAGGGTCAGTTAGAATTTTTTGAAGCATCGAAAATAAATTTTGGTCCAAAAATACCAAAAACGACGACTTTATTCAGCATTGTCTTCTCTTCACAGCAGTTCAGTCAGTGTACTGTTTGAGTGCATGCATTACTCCGGGATATTGGTTTGTTTGAACTCAGAGGGAGTGTCAGCCACATTAAAAAAGTTAACAGCTTAAGTCATTTGTGGATTAATGCATATTAGAGATACGAACCGTTTAAAACGATTCAGTTCGATTTTGGTGAACTGAATAATTCGTACACGAACCGGATATACAGACTGCTTTGTTTTGAACTCTCTCTCACAACAGACACGGAAGAGAAGACAATGCTGAATAAAGTCATCGTTTTTTCGTTGTATTTCCGATGCTTCAAAAAATTATAACTGTGTCACGGTTCATGAATTCACTCTCTCTCTTTCGTCTAGCATGCTGTTGTGTGTGTGTGTGGGCGTGGTCACTGATCAGCGATGATCAGCAGCGCCAGCTGGTTTCAATTGTTTGTTCCTATATAAGTTCAGTAACTGGTGTTTCATGTTGTCAGATCGTTGTTTTCTCCCCGGTGTGCTCCCGTGCTGTTCCTGTGTCCTTGTTCCTGCCTAGTCTTCCTGTCTTCGTCGTTCGTTCCTGGATCGTCACTCAACACTGGATTACAGCTTCTTCACTAGGATTACTCACTCACCGGGATTCAAGGGATCGTCACTGGACCGCGCACAACCACCTGTTGTCCACCGAAGTCCCTGCGTCATCTGTCCATCAGCCTTGTGTCCGCCTGCCTGTGTCTCCTGTGATCTTGCTCATTTACCTGACCTTCTTGCTGTTTCTCAATAAATTACGACTTGCGTTTACATCCTGTGTCTGTCATACACTACAGAACGATCTGACCATTATGGATGTAGCAGGCGCTTATACGTGGGACAAGTTTGCGGCTCGAAGTATCGCTAGAATGGACTCCCAGGAGTAGAACATCTCCCTCACTGGGAGGGCGGTCCAAGCGCTTGTTACGCAGGTGTCCGAGCTCACCCAGCAGATACAACAACTCCGAGTCTCCACTGCGCCACCCACACCGCCGACTCCACCCCCTCTTCCAGAGCCGCAGCCGCGGCGCGAACCGAGACTACCGACACCCGAAGGTTATTCAGGTGAACCAGAGTTTTGCAGAGCTTTTCTGACCCGATGTTCTATGCACTTTGCATTACAGCCTCAAGACGTTCAACCAAGAGCGATCCAAGGTGGCGTTTGTGCTGATGCTACTCTCCGGCTGGGCGGCTCTCTGGGGAACGGCGGTGTGGGAGAATCAAGACCCATGCTGCGCCTCGTTCCAGGCACTCTCCGATGAGATGAGGAGGGTTTTCGATCGGGCGGTGGCGGGTAGGGAGGCGGCCAGACTACTCGCCGATCTTCGCCAAGGTCACGGTTCGGTGTCGGAGTATTCCATCCAGTTCCGCACCCTGGTTGCAGAGTGCCGATGGAACGAGGAGGCGCAATGGGACAGATTCCTGCATGGGTTGGCTGACCGTATTCAGAGGGAGATTTACATGCTGGACCTTCCTACTAGTCTCAATGGACTTATCGAATTAGCACTTCGAGTAGATGCTCGGCTGAACACAATGGGCCGTTTCCAACAAGATCATCCAGTTCGCGGCATGGAGAACCGACGTTCTGAATTCCAGGATACGGTCAGCCCCTCTTACGATTCGGAACCCATGCAGGTGGGTAGAGCTCGGCTTTCCCGGGAGGAGAAGGAACAGCGGAGATCCCATGGACTGTGCCTTTACTGCGGGAGGGCGGGCCACTTCATCCACTCATGCCCGTTAAAATACCAAGCCCGGTAGTGACTATGTGGCTACTATCGGGCAGGATCTCCACCGGGAAGACCTCATCTTCACCATCATCATCTACTCTCCTTCCGGTAAGACTAAGGTGGGCAACCAACACTCACGACACCCAGGCCTTATTGGATTTCGGGGGCAGAAGGTAATTTTATGGATATTGAACTGGCTAACCATCTCCACATTTCCACCACCCCTCTCACATACAAGATCACTGTCAATGCTCTCAATGGACAACAGCTCTCCAACATTACACATGCCTCTGAACCCATCACTCTCATCACGTCTGGCAACCACACTGAGTGGTTATCTATACGTTTATCTAACGTGCCCATTCACTTTCTGTTCCAGAGAGGGAGGCTATGGAGAAATATATTTATTATTCTCTAGCATCCAAATTCAATAGACCTTCCTCATCTCCAGCGGGGGCGGGGTTCTTTTTTGTGGGGAAGAAGGATGGGTCTCTGTGACCGTGCATTGATTATCGAGGGTTGAACAACATCACGGTAAAGAATACTTATCCTTTGCCGTTGATGTCTTCAGCTTTCGAACGATTGCAGGGAGCATCTATCTTTACAAAATTGGATTTACATAACGCTTATCATTTGGTTCGCATAAGGAAGGGAGATGAATGGAAGACCGCATTTAATACCCCCAGAGGGCACTTTGAATACTTGGTTATGCCCTTCGGGCTCTCCAACTCGCCCGCGGTCTTCCAAGCACTCGTCAATGACGTGTTGAGAGATATGGTCGATCAATTCATATATGTTTACCTGGATGACATATTGATATTTTCCTCTTCTCTCCAGGAACACGTTCAGCACGTCAGACGAGTGCTTCAGAGGTTGCTAGAGAATAGGCTTTTTGTCAAGGCGGAGAAATGCGTATTTCATGCACAGTCCGTCCCCTTTTTAGGGTACATCGTCTCGTCTGAGGGAGTGCGTATGGATCCTGATAAGATTAAGGCTGTGATAGATTGGCCAAGTCCAGATTCCCGTAAGGCCCTACAGAGGTTTCTGAGATTCGCCAATTTTTATCAACGTTTTATTCGTAACTTCAGCCAACTAGTCGCTCCTCTGACCGCCTTGACCTCCCCCAGAACGACGTTCAGGTGGTCCGATACAGCGGAAGCTGTATTTGCCAAACTCAAGAGCTGCTTCGTTTCGGCTCCCATCCTCGTTGCCCCTGATCCATCACGGCAGTTCGTGGTGGAGGTCGACGCGTCAGAGGTGGGGGTAGGAGCAGTTCTTTCTCAACGTTCTGCCACAGACGATAAGGTTCACCCTTGCGCGTTTTTTTCTCATCGTTTATCACCTGCCGAACGTAATTATGACATTGGTAACCGGGAGTTGTTGGCAGTCAAGTTAGCACTGGAGGAATGGTGGCACTGGTTAGAAGGTTCTGGGGTACCTTTTATCGTTTGGACCGATCACAAGAACCTAGAATACATTAGAACTGCTAAAAGACTCAACTCTAGGCAGGCTCGGTGGGCACTTTTTTCGGTCGTTTTGACTTTTCTCTTTCGTACCGCCCGGGTTCCAAAAACATCAAACCCGATTCCTTATCTCGTATTTTTGACCATTCCGAATGCCCGTCTACTCCCGAGTGTATTTTACCCGAGACATTAGTGGTCTCCACTCTCAGATGGGAGGTCAAATCAAGGGTCATGAAGGCCTTAGAAGGGGTAACGCCTCCCCCGATTGCCCACCGAACCGGTTATTTGTGCCTGAGGAGTATCGGTCTGAAGTCATTCAGTGGGGTCATTGCTCCAGTATAGCTTGTCATCCAGGAGTCAATCGTACCAGTTTTTTGGTTAAGCAACGATTCTGGTGGCCGTTAATGGCTCGTGATATCCGTAGTTTTGTTTTTGCTTGCTCTGTTTGTGCCACTGGTAAGACGTCCAACCTACCCCCTGATGGGTTACTACAACCGCTGTCAGTCCCTTCGAGACCCTGGTCCCACATCGCGCTAGATTTTGTCACCGCCCTCCCAGGGCAAGGCTGTCGTTTTGACGGTCGTGGACCGGTCCTCGAAGGCGGCTCATTTTATCGCCTTGCCCAAATTACCTTCAGCCAAGGAGACAGCGGTTACTGTCATAGATCACGTCTTTCGGTTACATGGCCTCCCGATGTACGTGGTCTCCGACAGGGGTCCCCAATTTGTGTCCAAATTTTAGCAAGAGTTTTGTAGATTATTGGGGGCAACGGTTAGTCTCTCTTCGGGGTTTCACCCCCAAAGCAATGGTCAATCAGAGAGAGCCAACCAAGATCTGGAGAGAGTGTTGCGATGTTTGGTTTCCAAGAATCCTTCCTCTTGGAGCCAACAACTTTCTATGGTGGAGTACGCCCATAACTCGTTACCAGTGTCAGCTACGGGCCTTACTCCGTTTGAGTGTAGTTTAGGTAATCAGCCACCAGTTTTTGCCAGTACGGAATCCGAAGTCGCGGTTTCCTCCGCTCACGCCTTCTTCCAGAGGTGTCACCACACTTGGACTAGAGCCTGTGAGACTCTCCTCCAAGTGGGGGCGCACACCAAGGCCAAGGCCGATCACCACCGGTCAAAGCCTCCCGTATACGTCGTCGGTCAAAAAGTGTGGCTTTCTACTAAGAATATTCCTCTCTGCTCCGTCTCTAATAAGCTTGCCCCAAAATTTATTGGCCCGTTTCCTGTCACCAAGATCATTAGTCCGGTGACAGTCCGCCTCAAACTTCCTCCTACGTACAGGAGAATTCACCCCGCCTTCCATGTATCCAAAATCAAGCCCGTGTTTTGGGCACCTATTAATCCGCCTGTCCCGGTTCCTCCCCCGCCGCGTCTCGTAGATGGGGAACCTACTTATTTGGTTAGTCGTATTCTGGACTCGAGAAGGAGGGGGCGCGGATTTCAGTACCTGGTGGACTGGGAGGGTTACGGTCTGGAGGAGAGAAGTTGGGTTCCCACTAGAGACATTCTGGATCACTCTCTGATCGATGATTACAATCGTCAGGTAAGTCCCCCAGGGAACGCCAGGAGGCGTTCTTAGGGGAGGGGGTACTGTCACGGTTCATGAATTCACTCTCTCTCTTTCGTCTAGCGTGCTGTTGTGTGTGTGTGTGTGGGCGTGGTCACTGATCAGCGATGATCAGCAGTGCCAGCTGGTTTCAATTGTTTGTTCCTATATAAGTTCAGTAACTGGTGTTTCATGTTGTCAGATCGTTGTTTTCTCCCCGGTGTGCTCCCGTGCTGTTCCTGTGTCCTTGTTCCTGCCTAGTCTTCCTGTCTTCGTCGTTCGTTCCTGGATCGTCACTCAACACTGGATTACAGCTTCTTCACTAGGATTACTCATTCACCGGGATTCAAGGGATCGTCACTGGACCGCGCACCACCACCTGTTGTCCACCGAAGTCCCTGCGTCATCTGTCCATCAGCCTTGTGTCCGCCCGCCTGTGTCTCCTGTGATCTTGCTCATTTACCTGACCTTCTTGCTGTTTGTCAATAAATACGTCTTGCGTTTACATCCTGTGTCTGTCATACGTTACAAACTGACCCTCTGATGTCACATGGACTACATTGGTGATGTTTTTCTTACCTTTCTGGACATGGACAGTATACCGTGCACACAGCTTCAATGGAGGGACTGAGAGCTCTCGGACTAAATCTAAAATATCTTAAAATGTGTTCCAAAGATAAACAGAGGTCTCACGGGTTTGGAACAACATGAGGGTAAGTTATTAATTACATAATTTTGCTATCTGGGTGAACTAACCCTTTAAGTATCATATTCGTCAGTTGTTTCTCCTAAAATTCCTTATGCAAAATAAAAAGTCAATTGTTGACAAGTAAAAGTAAAGTAATTATGTTTTTCTTACCTTTCTGGACATGGACAGTAGACCATACACACAGTTTCAATGGAGGGACTGAGAGCTCTCGGACTAAATCTAAAATATCTTAAACTGTGTTCCAAAGATAGACGGAGGTCTTACGGGTTTGAAACAACATGAGGGTAAGTTATTAATTACATAATTTTGCTATCTGGGTGAATTAACCCTTTAAACATGACTGATAATGAAAGTGTGCTGCTTTATCTTTTCTCTTTAGTTTTCTTGTGTTGCTAACAGACACACCCTGTTGCTGCGGATGACATCAGTCTTAATGCCGGTAAGTGGAGTGTCCGGGGAAAATCTGGGAATAAAGACCAGCCCCCGGGCCATTGATCATTCATTATCCATTATCATAATCTTCAGTATTATTCAGTGGGTGGTAGATCAGTATCCACAGGACTCCAGAGGAAGGCTCCAGGTTTGTGTACTGTTTTATATCCTTCAATTACCAAGCAAAGCTCAAGTTCACGTTCACACTCATTGTCTGTCCAATAACAGCTTCCTTCTTATCAAACTACTTCTGTTGTGAATATTATATTAAGATTTTTGTTACATTTGATGTTTTCGAGACACTTGGGTTTGTTTGTTGTTGTTTAAGATCAAGTAATAGTTTAGGGCCACTGCCAGTAGCTCTGGGATTTGCTGTGTTGTTTTTATGTACCAGTGGCATTTATGTTGTATACAGAATGAACATTAATTGTAATTATGTAATAACAATAATGGATCACTTTGTATTGAGTTTTACAGATTTTTCAGTGGCTACAGATCATTCGATTTTACAGAGGATATCCTGGCGGACCTTTTCGATAAAATGAAAGTCAAGGAGGACTTCAAAAAAAAATGCCATAACTGTCACAAAAGTTGTCCTTGTGCACTATACTTCAAAGAGGGAAGTACCAGCGTCTGATTTGTGAATTAATTATTTTCAGTGAATCAGTTCATCTAGTTCACAAAACCAGTCTGAATAATTAATTCATGAGTCGGACTGATTCAAATTCAACTCAGTGAATCACAAGGAAGATCATCAGTGAATGATTTTTCCCTGTTTCTAACACAAAGCTCTCACATGAATTTAGAAGACAGAATAAAGTGCATGAGTTATAGTGACTAGAGTACTTTTATTATTTTTATTATTATTATTATTATTTTATTTTTTTAATTTGACAGCTCCAATTTTCATTCACTTCACTGCTGTAAATAAAGAGTGGCCAGGATATTCTTAAAAAGTCAATTTTGCCATCCAATAAGAACATAAAAACATACAGTTTTGGAACAACTTGATAATGAATAAATGGACTGAAATAAAAATTTTGGGTGAACCATTCTATTAAATCATTATTAAAAAAAAAAAAAAAAACCTTGCCTGAGTTATAAAATGTGTTTCAGTTGTAATTATACATTTACATTTAATAATTTAGGAGATACTTTTATCCAAAGTGACTTATAAATGATGTCAATAGAAGCAATTAAACCAACCAAAGACCAACAATATGTAAGTGGTGTTCGATATTCCAGTTAGTCTAATCCAATACATGTAGCAAGTTTTTTATGATAAAAATAAAATATAGATAGAATAGAAATAAAATAAATGCTATTAATAGTTCAAATGTTAACAAAAAATATGTCTATGTTTCTCAGCAAAGAATAAATAAAAATAAATATAGTAGAAACTGTATTCAGTTGCACAAACATAGATGTGTCTCTGATATTTCACATTTCAAACTCTCACTCAGTCTCCCACTCTCTTTATTTCTCTCTCTCCGCCTCAGACTCTTTCATTTCTCACCCTCTCAGCATCTCAGTATCAGCTTTGTGTTCCGAAGAGACATAATCAGATCTGAACCCACTTTATGACATTTGCTTGGCTTGCTGTGACCTACATACAGACATGGTGATGAGAATGTGGGTTAGATCAGCACAGCACACAGTTAAGACCACGACAACACTAGTGTGATTCTACAACCTTACAACTGTTCATCAGTTTGTCTGTATCCCCATTTGTCCTGTTAAGTTAGCACTCACCTAAAAAAAAACTTAGCAACTGTAAAGTAATTCCCTGTCAACCACCCACAACAGCCAGCATGTTACTGTGAAAAATAAAACTGTGAAAAAATAAAAATAATAATAATTATCTGTGACATTTACAGTAAAATACCGGCAGCTGTGGTTGCCAGAACTTCACTGTAAAAAATATGGTAGCAACATTTTATCATTGTAATACTGATAATCACCAAAAACAGGTGGTGATGAGAAAGTGACATGATGTACCAAAGCTCATCACAAACAGCTCTTCCACAAGCTGAGAAGGGATATACTAACACACACACACACACACACACACACACACACACACACACACACATATATATATATATGATGCACAGTGACATTCACACAGACATCAAACCCCATCATTGTGACACACATGAAACTGAAATAATGCAATAAACATTAATTTAACAAAATGTAAACCCCTAATGTACACAACTGATCAAAAAAAAAAAATGAAAAAAAAATAAATAAATTAATAAATAAGAAGAAACATTATTATTTCAATGAAAAAACATAAAATATGAAGTGTCACGTAGGGAATTCTGGGAGTGTCGATGTAAGTTTTTCACTGTAAATTATACGATTATACATATAAAATTACTTTTTCATTTCCAAAACTGTAATTCTAACAGTATTTTACTGTAATTACTGCAGTTATTCACCGTATAGTATGGAAACTTACTGATAGCCAATTAACAGGTTTTTACTGTAGCAATTTTACAGTCTTTTACTGTTACTGTATGTAGTAATTTTTCATAAGATGACAGCCACCACACAGTTTACAGAACAAGCACCACTACAATTTCTTCAGAAAATGTAAAAATCAAGTTATTATTGAAGATAAGAGGTTAATAGTACTATAGAACATTGAAACTTCCCAGAGTTTCCACAAAAATAAAAAATAAAAATACTGGTTTTCTGTGAGTTATTTTGAAACCAAGCCCTCTTTCCAGTGAAAGCTCTCAGATCTCCATGGAATTCCCTCCTCGTCTATTAGTCTGTAGTCCTGCAGTCTGCCCACAGAGCTTGGCAGCTTCCCAGCACTGTTCAATAGCAGCTTTTCAAGGGCTTTTAAAGACGGCTTGTTCATCAGCGGCTTCCCACTGCAGCAAGCCCAATAAAGACTGGAGCGCAGATGAGGACAAACCCCACACCACTGCGGCTGATGAGATATTGACACAGTTCAACATGAGAACATGACCAAAGAGCTCACATCAGCTACTGAAAGTTACCATAGCTCAAACAGCATGAAACAGCTGTAATGTTTTAACTGTTTGGATGTTTTCAGCTTAGTTTAATATGCAGAAATGACACCTCTAAAGACCCTTAATAGGATGCGCATATTTTTTTATTCATTATCATAGTCAGTCATATACAGGAGGTCAGCACACCAGGTTCAATACAAATACCTACAGAATAGTTGAGTGATGCCCCTCTAATGTCACTAAATAATTCTCCCTTAGAACGCTATTAAGTATTAAAATCTATATTCACACAAGATTAAATTGTCAAAACCAAACTCTTCTGAAAGTTTAAATCTCTTTGATAAGTAACAAAATATAAAAAAAATAATTAAAATAGAATTAAATTAGCAAAATAGTTCAAATAAATGAATTTAAAAATATGAGGTATTGTCACGTTTGGTAAACCTTGATCTCAGGGTTTTTCACTATGTGGGTGAAGTCTGTGTGTTACGCGTCAGCACTGATTGTTTCTTGTGGGCGTCTCCGCTAATTGTCATCAGCAACAGCTGTCACTCATTACTCCTCCCTATATATTGCCCTTTATAGCGTCTTGTGTTTCTCAGAAACAGAGCGTTGTTTCCTGTTACTCGTCTGATGTTTTGCTCTCTTGTGTGTTTCTGCGTTTGGATGTCCGTGTCTCCCCGGAACAACGTCCACTCATCGCATCTCACCATCGGATCATCACTTACCTCTCGGCTCGCTTCCCCGCAGTTCCTGTGACACCCTCTCCTGCTGCCAACTCATCACCGCTCTGACCCACCATGGAAGCAGCGAGCACCACTTCACTCTCCGACTTCATCCACCACAGCGTCAACCGCATGGATCAGCAGCAGGAGAGTATTGTGAACACCGGACGCGCGATCCAAGCGCTGGTGACACAGGTGTACGAGCTCACCCAGCAGATCCACCAGCTCACCTCTCCCGCTGCGCCACCCACTCCACCATCATCTGTGTTGCGCCTCGTTCCACGCCCTCTCCGAGGAGATGAAGAGGGTATTCGATCGGGCCGCGGCCGGCAGGGAGGCCGCTCACCAGCTATCAGACCTCCGACAAGGGAAATTGTCGGTCGCGGACTACTCCATCCAGTTCCGCACCTTGGCGGCCGCGTGCCAGTGGAACGAGGAGGCGCAGTGGGATCGATTCCTGCATGGGCTGGCCGACCGTGTTCATAAGGAGATCTACCTCCTCGAGTTGCCCCCAACACTCAACGGTCTCATCGATTTGCCCCTCCGGGTGGACGCCCGGATTAATCATCTTGGTAAACAAACCAGTCCGTCACGCCTTCACATCTCTCCGGAACGGGGTCAGTCGAGTCGAGAGAACATGGTCGGTCCCGTCTACGATCATGAACCCATGCAGGTGGGTAGAGCTCGACTATCCCGGAAGGAGAGAGAGAGGCGGAGGTCCCAGGGACTGTGTTTATATTGCGGTGGCTCGTGTCATTCCCTTCATTCATGCCCGGTAAAAGAGCCAGCCCAGTAGTAAGTTTGAGGCTACTATCGGGTGGGATCTCCGCCGGGAAGTCCTCAACCACATCCTCGACTCTCCTTCCGGTGAGACTGCGGTGGGAGAACCATACTCACAACTGTCACGCCCTTCTGGACTCTGGAGCCGAAGGTAATTTCATTGACACTGTCCCTGCACGTCACCTGAACCTTCCTGTCCTTCCCGTGTCTCGCCCTATCCATGTCACCGCACTCAATGGCCAGGAACTGCCACACGTCACTCACACCACCGAACCCATAACTCTGCTCACCTCAGGAAACCACACCGAAACCATATCCTTTTACCTCATGGACTCCCTTGTCGCTCCCATTGTTTTAGGTCCCCCTGGTTGGTCAAACACAATCCACGAGTGGATTGGGGTTCCAACACCGTCACTTTGTGGAGTGAAAGTTGTCATGAGTCTTGTCTGGTTTCTGCTTGTCCTGTTGTGCCTTTTTCTGTTTTTCAGGAGGAGACCATGGTTTTATCAAACATGCCTGCAGAGTACTTGGACCTGAAGGAAGTGTTCAGTAAGTCCCGCGCTGCTTCTCTTCCTCTGCATTGTCACCTTTATTTATTTATTTTATATAGCGCTTTAAACAAAATACATTGCGTCAAAGCAACTGAACAACATTCATTAGGAAAACAGTGTCAATAATGCAAAAATGATAGTTAAAGGCAGTTCATCATTGGATTCAGTTATGTCATCTCTGTTCAGTTAAATAGTTTATGTGCATTTATTTGCAATCAAGTCAACGATATCGCTGTAGATGAAATTGTCCCTATGACTGTGCCATAGACTTAGTTCCAGGTAAGTCTCCGCCTAAGGGCAAGCTTTACTCTCTTTCTATTCCGGAGAGGGAGGCCATGGAGAAATACATTTCTGATTCCTTGGCATCGAGGTTCATCCGCCCTTCTTCTTCTCCAGCGGGGGCGGGATTCTTTTTTGTGGGTAAGAAGGATGGTTCTCTGCGACCTTGTATTGACTACCGAGAGCTGCGATAAAGAATACCTATCCTTGGCCGTTGATGTCTTCAGCTTTCGAGAGGTTACAGGGAGCATCCATATTCACAAAACTGGATTTACGTAATGCTTATCATTTGGTCCGCATTAGGAAGGGGGATGAGTGGAAAACCGCCTTTAACACCTCTAGAGGGCACTTTGAATATTTGTCGATGCCGTTCGGGCTCTCCAACTTGCCAGGGATTTTCCTAGCACTCGTTAATGACGTGTTGATAGACATGGTAGACCAGTTTATATATGTTTACCTGGATGACATACTGATTTTTTCTTATTCTCTCCAGGAACATGTGCAACACGTCAGACAAGTGCTCCAGAGATTACTTGAGAATGGTCTTTTTGTCAAGGCGGAGAAATGCATATTCCATGCACAGTTCCCTTCATGGGTATATCATCTCATCCGAGGGAAAACGTATGGATCCTGACAAGGTTAAGGCTGTGATAGATTGGCCAAGTCCAGATTCCTGTAAGGCCCTACAGCAGTTTCTGGGGTTCGCCAATTTTTATCGACGTTTTATTCGTAATTTCAACGAACTAATCTCACCTCTAAGCGCCTTGACCTCCCCCAGTACTCCGTTCAGGTGGTCTAATGCAGCCGAAACCGCATTTACCAACCTCAAGAGCCGCTTCATTTCGGCTCCCATCTTAGTAGCCCCTGATCCCACACGGCAGTTCGTGGTGGAGGTCGACGCATCAGAGGTGGGAGTGGGTGCAGTTCTTTCCCAACGTGCTGCTTCGGACGATAAGATGCATCCCTGCGCATTTTTCTCCCATCGTTTATCTCCTGCTGAACACAATTATGAAATTGGTAACAGAGGATTGTTGGCTGTCAAAGTAGCTTTAGAGGAGTGGCGTCACTGGTTGGAAGGATCAGGGTACCTTTCATTGTTTGGACCGATCATAAGAACTTAGAATACATCAGAATTGCCAAAAGACTCAATTCCAGGCAGGCTCGTTGGGCACTTTTTTCCGGCCGCTTTGATTTTTCTCTGTCGTACCGCCCGGGTTCCAAAAACGTTAAACCCGATTCTTTGTCACGTCTTTTTGATCTTTGCCAACGTCCGGTGACTCCCGAGTGTATTTTACCTGAGAATATAGTCGTCTCAGCACTCGTATGGGAGGTCGAGTCAAAGGTCAAGACGGCCTTAGAAGGGGTAACGCCTCCGCCCGGATGCCCACCAAATAGTTTATTTTTGCCGGAAGAGTTACGGTCCGAGGTTATTCAGTGGGGTCACTGCTCTAATGTTGCTTGTCATCCAGGGATAAGCCGAACCAAGGGTTTAGTTAAGCAATGATTCTGTTAGCCACTTATGGCTCACGACGTTCACAATTTTGTTTTGGCTTGCTCAGTTTGCGCCAATGGTAAGTCATCTAACCAACCTCCAGATGGGCTTCTTCAACCGCTGTCTGTCCCTTCGAGACCCTGGTCACATATCGCTCTAGATTTTGTTACCACCCTCCCGCCCTCTAATGGCATGACGGTCGTTTTGACCATAGTGGACCGGTTCTCGAAGGCGGCACATTTCATCCCCTTGCCCAAATTACCTACAGCCAAGGAGACAGCGGTCACTGTCATTGATCATGTCTTTCGGTTACATGGCCTCCCGGTAGACATGGTTTCTGACAGGGGATCCCAATTTATATCCAAATTTTGGAAAGAATTTTGCAAATTGTTAGGAGCGACGGTTAGTCTGTCTTCGGGTTATCACCCTCAGAGTAACGGGCAATCTGAGCGAGACAACCAGGATTTAGAGAGAACGTTGCGATGTTTAGTCTCCAAGAATCCTTCTTCCTGGAGCCAATAACTCTCTATGGTGGAGTACGCTCACAACTCGTTACCAGTGTCAGCCACGGGCCTCCCTCCGTTTCAGTGTAGCATAGGTTACCAGCCACCAGTTTTTCCTAGTGTAGAGTCTGAAGTCGCGGTCCCTTCCGCTCACGCATTTGTCCAGAGGTGCCACCGCACCTGGACCAGAGCCAGCGAGACTCTGCTCCAGATGAGAGAACGCACTAAGGCCAAGGCCGATCGTCGAAGCCTCCCGTATACGTCGTGGGTCAAAAAGTGTGGCTTTCTACTAACAACATTCCGCTCCGCTCCGTTTCTAATAAATTAGCTCTCAAATTTATTGACCCGTTTCCTGTCACCAAGATCATTAGTCCGGTGACAGTCCACCTCAAACTACCTCCGGCGTACAGGAGGATTCATCTCGCCTTCCATGTGTCCAAAATTAAGCCTGTGTCCCCACAGTTCCTGTGTCACCCTCTCCTGCTGCCAACTCATCAACGCACTTCGGATCCTCTACTCACCTGCATCTTTCTGGACTGTGTATCCCCGGCCAAGTATCATCTGTGTTTCCATCTTCATGTACTGTGTCATTCATACCATTAAATATTCATTAACTCGCACTTGCTTCCTGCCACTCCTTTCACCAGTCGTTACAGGTATTCATGCAATCAAACTGATTTTAAAAAGGCAATTTCTCAGGTGACAGACTTACTGAAATTAGTTTCTGTGTCAAAAACACACCAAATGAATTGAGCAGATTAACACGCTGGAATGAAATGTACAAAACTACTCCCTTTGAGTATCAAAATATCACTCTGAACATGCACAGTTCTTATGAGTGCTGAAAAAAGGGAAACCAAGGCACTTCTTCTGGTCCAAAAAAGTTAAAAAGCATTTATTCACATTCTGGCCATCTCAATATATACATTAAAAATACCTAAAACCCTGCACACTGATGCATTTGGGCCTTCAGACTTCCTTAGAGTATGTCACTGGGACTTCCTTCCCAGTAGTGTAGTCCTAAAGAAAAAAGGTGGTTTACTGTTACCCAGTCGCCCCCACCCCACCACCAAAAATAAATTGTTATTGTTGTTGGTTTATAAGTACTTTATATAGTAATTTAGTAATATTCATACAGTGCACTGTATAACTGGTTAACAGATTAATTGTTCAAGTAGTCTACTGCATGACTTCCAGGTTGTTCCAGCCCAGGTCTGTCGACCTTATATATATTCATATATATACAACTATATATAGTTTCAACATGTTGGTTTGGAATTATATTCATTGTGAAGAGTGCTTCACAGAGACATCTGAATATAATGTTTTATTCTATGCAAGTGGGTGGAAAAAAAAAATAATTGCAAAAACTTAAAAAAGTATAAAAATGCAATAATACAGTATGTTTGCAGATATTTAAAAAAAACATGCGATTACATACTAGTGCACAGAGAGTGGTCCACACTCAGTTGATGGTGATCTCACAAAGTTACATTATAATGAATCTCTCTGTACTGCACAATTAATCTTTTATTTACATCATTACAATAAGCTGGTTTTTGAGCTTGTAAAACTGAGCACACGACAAAAACTCAGGCAATAAATTAATTAACAGATTGGCTACATTGTTCAACACCGTAAAAAAAAAAAAAACACTTTTAATAGACATTTTTTATGCACGCCGGAGTGCAAACACAAATACGCACTGGATACAGCTTCAACTGAGGGTGCTCTTGCTTTCTTCAGCGTTTTGCACTGGCATCAGAACATCAGAGAGGAGGTGGATATAGCTTTCTCTTTCTCAGTGTTAGTACACTCTATGTAGAAATACTTTTCTCTGTGTGTGTGGGTGCACATGTGTATTACATAAGCTCTATTATAAGTTACAAAGAAACAACATGCTGAGTGTATTATTATGTCCCAGGGAAAGCTCTGCAGGATGGCAGATGATGTGGAATGGCCTGTAATCAAAAGGTCTTGTCTAGACACCTCTCACATACTGTAGCTACTGTGCTTACGAAACATATGCAGCGTATACAATGTGTGCAGCTACTTTTCAAAAACTCCATAAAAACACTGACTTACAGCAGAACCAGACTGTGCGATTGAACTGAGAAGCTCATAGACTGATGAATCCCTGCAGTGTAGCTCTAAATACTCCAAACCACCAAACATTAGAGAAAATTAAAAAACTGCTTAAATGCAGTATCTGTTAGCCAATATATACTATTATTACTAAAATTTCCCTGTCATTTGTACAAAGCTCTTTGTAGAATGGTGAAAAATGTGGTAACTTCTCTCAGTTGAAGAAACCCGGTTAATGGTTAAAATGGTTAATAATTCTCTGAAAGTGTACACTTGTTTACAGTATGTCATTTTATATATTTTTTGTAAATACACTTTGAGGTCAAAATGATTATATATATGTATGTATGTATTTTACACTTTCATTTAGCAAAAATGCATTATATTGAAAAAAAAGTTTATTTGTTAAAAAATATTTATTTTTAAATAAAGCATATTAGAATAATTTCTGAAAGATCGTGTTCTTTAAAAAACACTGTATACCAGTATTTTAATGTGTGTTACTAAAGTCCTTGTTCATTGCAATTTTCATCCCTGACATCATAACACGAGCTCCATTCTAACGGTAAAACTAAAATGAGAGGTGTTATCTGATGATTACCATGTGCCAGTCGTAATGGTCTTTTTTACACGGCCTCATGACTGTAATCCGCCTGGGGTCTCGCACTCCCTCTGTGACAGAGCTGACAGGTCGTTCCACCCCAAACTCACACCACTGAATGGGCTTCATGTCAACACATAGAGCTGCTCAGGACAAACAGAGCAGTGTTTTGAAAAGCCCACAGAGCAGCAGTGTTTATAGTTCAACATCACCCTGCAAATGTCTACTTGTACCTTAATCTGCACATTAAACTGGGAAAGTACTTTAAATTCCATAATATGATGTTTGCAGAGCGACAGTAATTAGGCTGCTTGGTTCATCACATCCAATTCCTATTATGAATCCAGTATTGGACTATTGGAATCTGAAGAACAGACAAAAAAGCCTTTTCTGAAGTGCTCCACATGCTCTAATGAGGATGTGGGCTGTGGACGCTTTAAGTTATTTGTGATTGGTTGTCATTTGAGCATTGGGCTCTGATGATTGGCTTCACATGTTCCTGAGCGGTGCATGTCAGAAGCGCATGAGAATTGTGTTTCGCCCTGCGGGGTTCACCTGTGACCCTCTTCCACACCCTCAGAGCACCCAGCAGAGCTTTACGTTGAGGTCACGACCTTTCACCTGTCCCTCTCAAGCTACCCACAGAGAGGTCATGCTTCAGAGAGAAAGAGACACAGAGAAAGAGAAATGAGCCTTCATCTGTTGTTTCTTTTCAGAAACACAAACCTACTTCCTCTCTCTCTCTCTCTCTCTCTCTCTCTCTCTCTCTCTCTATCTGTCGGTCTCTCTTCTCCTTCTCAGATTCAGATTCAAGTGGTTGTACTAACATGCTAGAAAAGCTTTACACTGCCAAAGCATTAGTAACGTTATCATGTATACACAAACATTTACACATATCTAAACAATTCAAAATAACTTACTACTCCTAATTATGACATGAAAAAAGGTAATGCTGATGTGTGCAAAATAAAAACAACTTTTTGCTATACTTGTCTAATAGTGATGCCTGCTAAAAAAGGAAAATTACAAGGAAAATTATTTGTCATGCTATTTATACTCTCTTTCTGTCTTGCTTCCTCTCTCTTTTCCTTTTTCCTTTCTCTCTCTCTTTTTTTCCAATTAGTGCCACAGATACATTATCATAATAAACATCTGTGAATTGGGGTTCTTTAAACCACAGAATGAGGCACAGGTTTCTGCGATCAGATACTGCAGCTGAGTTTGTAGCATACAGTGAGGCAGAGGAAGATGCACATCCTGTCCAGCTGAATGACTCTTCCTTGTTCGCGAACACAAGCACAGAGGAAGTGTCAGCCTCAGACTCACTTTAGTCCCACCAACTTCTGTCTTCATGAGAAGTGAGAAGTGTCCAGTTTTCTCTTATTTTACAGAGTCTGCTTAGCTTAAAATGGTTAAAAAAATTGAATGATAAATAATTGCTATTACTAGACTGTTATTGCTCATATAGGAACAGGATATTATAGAGACTTGAGAGGTGACCAGTAAACAGCTAGTTCTCCTCACATGAAGCGAACAGTTGCTGTTGTTCTTTTTCCTCCATGCAATGGAAGTCAATGGCTACCATCAACTGTTTGGTTACCAACATTCTTGAAAGAAACTCGTACAGGTATGGAACAACTTGAGGGAGAGTGATTGATTGTTTTCATATTTGGGTGAACTATACCTTTAGCTGTGTTAAGTTCAAGATTTCAAGTACACTACTAGTATTTTACAAATGAATGCACTTCTGGGATGGCCTTCTTGTTGAAGAATACATATTGTATAATACTGCATGAAAATTTGACAAGATATTTTTATGCCTGGAACAAACTTGTCAGGTGATGCCTTAAAAAAAGGATCTTAGCTAGAGTGCTAGAGTTTGATAAATTGCCTGGAGTGTAAGTGTGCGTGCGAGTGCGAGTGCGTGTGCTTCCTGACATACATGCAGGTGTGGGTCACAGACTGTATCCGGGGGCAGCGGGACAGGGCCTGTGCTGTATTTTGGTTGTGAATGCATGGATTCCTGTGTGTGTGTTGTGTTCTAATGTGTAAGCTAACCATTCTTCCACACTTCCACGTTTTCATCCTGTTGAGTTGTGTGTTTTCCCAGCGAGAGTGTTTAGATGATGTTCACTGAGTTTTTACATAATACCAGTGGAGTAACCAAAGTTAAATATGGATTAGAACTTTTGGCTGGTTGTGGTTGGAGGATGTTTGGGGATGTTTTTAGCTTATGTATATTTCTGTCTGTCCTGAGTCTGTGTGTGTTCCTCTTCCAGTGTGAAAGTTCTTCAGTAACGTACCTGTCCTGTAGCTGCAACAGGAACATAAGGTCAGGGTCGAGGGCTTGAGTTGGGCACATACTGGGTTCATTGATATGTGTGTAGAGGTCAGAGGTTACAGAGATGAGATGACCCTCATAGGTGAGCCAGAGTCTGTTGTCTGTCCAGAGAAGTGACTGGGATGTGATGTCAAAGGTGAAAGTTCAGGGATAATGATTGTCAGCCATGCATGTGTGGGCTGTCAGCTTCAGTTTCACCAACTGTATCACTAACATTTAACAAAAAATATAGTATGTCCCAGTTTCATTTGTTAGGCTCACTGACAACGTCCTTCTCAGCTGCTGAACATTAGAGAGAGGGATCTCTGCTTTTGCAAGTTAGTTTATTAATATTTTCATTTTAGAAAAAGCCTTTCAATTTCTTCACACAACAAATTTAAAAAGCAATAAATATAATGAAATGTGTCAGAAAATGTTTAAGTGTAAATGTACATGTAAATATATATAATATATATATATATATATATATATATATATATAAATAAAATAAAATAAAATAACACAACACCTAATGCAAAACTCTCTTTATTTTCGAGATGCTTCAGTTTATTAACTCAGGGTTCAGTTATTAGCCTTCTCATTTTCTCAGTATGCATTTAACTCTGAGGATTGATTGATCATACCAGTGGGTCATTGGGGGTGTCTGGTTTTGAGTTAAAAAATAAAGTTACTCGTGCATGCTAAACAGTCCTTTCGACTGTTTAAGTTGCAAATCCAACTCCTGGTCATTGATTTGAATGCTACATATACACACACTGAGTACGTAATTCAGAAACACGTTCAGCTACACGTTCACGTTCTACACGTTCAGCTTTTTTTTAGCCTGATGATAGCTGATAGCATTATTTAAATAAATTTAATTGGGCATGAAAAGGCACTAAAAGGCTAGGAAATCAGTTGCATTGGTCAATATTTAATATTATTAAGTATATTATATATGATAATAATATTATTAATATTATATATTAACATTACTCATAATAACAATTATGATTATCATTATGATTATTAACATTATCATTATTATTAAATTTGATGGGTAAGAAAGATGAGAAAAAGAACAAATATTCAAGTTCCTGACTTCCACATTCCCTTGGCATCAACAGGCATTTTTCGCAGCAATAATTATTTCTACGGTTTCTTTCTCAGGACATTTTTGTAATCAAGAGAATACAGAGGGCATACAAAAGAATCAGCTAATCAAATCAAAATGAGCACAGCTGACGATAGCTCTGTGTCATTGAGAAGGTGATTAGATACACCTGATTGAGTTTACAAGTCGTTTTAAAGTATGGAGGTGATCATTTTTCTAACTCTGTGGTTCCGTTTTTTGTTTTTGTTTTTTTACATGTTGGTGTTATATCTTTCACTTACAGTAGATGTTATAAGTTGCACTGAGTAAATACAGCTGGATAAAAAAAATGTCAGTCTTTATGAATACCTGTTGAGTTTTTAAGCCACCATGTTCTTGTCCAGCTTGGCATGATAAATGTGCTTTTTCTCCCTTCATACTGCAGACAAGCAAATGTGTTGATTCTTAAAAAGCGATTTCACACGCGATTTCCATTCTCTGTGCTTACATTTTCTGAGCTGATTTCTCACTAATTGTCCTTCAAAAACTCTGAAAGCAACAGGAAGTAAACACTGTTACTTGAGGCAATGACATATGGCCATTTCCTGTCTGGGCAGGAAAGAATGTACTCGAACCGAAATGATACAACCTTCCTCAACAGCACCCAGCAACAATGCCAGCCTTCACAGTCTAAAAGTTTGTATGTTTTTCAGCTGTGTGTTATAGGAATGCCCTTGGGCAACTGCTTTTGACTGCTTTGTGTGTGTGTGTGTGTGTGTGTGTGTGTGTGTGTGTGTGTGTGTGTGTGTGTGTGTGTGTGTGTGTGTGTGTGTCGGTACTCATTTAAATGTGATGCATCACAATAGTGTGTTACTCCCCTTAAAATGTAACTAATTGTGTTACTAAATTAGTTTTTTATAGAAAATGTGTGATGTTACTGTTCCTCATCTGGGATGGGCTAATTTTTCTCTTTTCAGCAATAAATCAATGAAAGCCAAATGTTATGAACATCTAAAGTCATTTTTTGTTATCACCATGGTTGAACTGGATCATTGAGTTCAGCACTATTGGTTAATAAAATAGGATTAAATACATATTTGTGAATTTAACATTTTTGCAGGTTTGTATCATATTCTGAGCTTGCATTTGACTGTTTTTATTCATTAAGAAGAATATTGAATCTTATTTTGTGCGAATGAGATGAACAAATGCATGTTGACATTTAGTCTAGATCTGCGGTAACATCATGTTACTTGCAATGCGTTTCCCCCAACACTGACTACAGAGTCTTACTGTAGGTCTTCTACCCACTCTGACACAAACACACACTGCACGTTAGCAGTGTTTTGTCTCATTTTGGGATGTAGCATTCTTTGGGTGTGGGTGTGTTTAGCGATACTGATCTTGTTTACAGTTCAGTCACCCATTTTGAAACCTTTCAGATTCAGGAAATGGGGGCATACAGGGGTTGACAAAGTTTCAGGGCAGGTGTGTGTGTACCTTATTTAAGGTACACACACAGTCTTTAAGTACAGTCTTCTCAACATACAGTAACATTGGACAATTAGAGAGTAAGACCAATTGAATGGAATGCACATCTGTTCCTCACAGCCTTGTTTTCTTTTGTGAAATATTAAATATATCATCTACCCTGGATAAGGTCTACTGGTGTGTGTCTCTGTTTGTTTCTTAATGTGTTGGACACCTGCTGAGGAAGCTTTTAAGAGCTTAACCTGTCAGTTCTCTCATCTTCAGTTCATCTTCAGGCTGACAGAAGCCTGAGGAACTCCAGGCTATTTTAATCCTTGTGTTGAAGTTCAAGACAGAGTGTCTTAACACCATTAAGTCTTGGTGATCACAGACAGATGGCCCTGCAGCCCTGGAGTGTATCTGATCTGTTAAATGTGTGTTGAGGGGGTTACTTAGGCCAAGTGCACTCTACACTTTTGTGTTTTTCAATTTTAAAATATATTTGTTTAATCTGCCTGAGAAAGACATGAGAAAGGTTCTATAAGTTTTCCTGTAGCTCAATTGGTAGAGCACTGCGTTATCAAGCGCAGGGTTGGGGATTCGATTCCCCGGGAACACATGATATGATATGATATGTAAAAATTGATAGCCTGAATGCACTGTAAGTCGCTTTGGATAAAAGTGTCTGCTAAACGCATACATTTAATTTAAATTAAAATTTAATAAGGCCGTATAATATAGTTATAGACATCTACAAGCATGGACTAACATGATATCCTGTGGTAACCATTGAGCCCTTGGTTTAACATTTCCTTCAGTATTGGGAATTTCAAGCATATTAACGAGACTTTCTTGGTTTAATTTATGTAAGACAAAAATGTTGTTTTGGTACCATGTATACATTTTTAATACTCATTTTAATCATTTAGAATTCAGATGTAGTTATTTTGGGTTTATTGTTCACAATTATTTTGTTTTGTTCATGCTTCTTCTGTGTTACATCTGACTTGAATGCGTAACATGCAGTGTTGGGGGTAACGCATTACAAGTAGCGCGAGTTACGTAATCAGATTACTTTTTTCAAGTAACCAGTAAAGTAACGTATTACTTTTTAATTTACAAGAAAATATCTGAGTTACTTCTTCAAAAAAGTAATGCCAGTTACTTTGTTTTTCCATTTATTGACTAACAAGTCTCCTGTCTCCATATTGGGAGAAATCTGAAGTACAGAGGCGTTGTGTGCACTGTGTGAACATGATGTAGTTCTAGACTCAATGTGAATGTGCATTAATTTATCCTACTCACAAAAACAAAACAAAAAAACAAAAAAATTAAGATTTAGTATTCATCAAAGTGAATTAAAACAGTGAAATGCAAACTCAGCATATGACACAAACCTGCAATAATTAAATATGTTAAATAACAAATAGATAAAATATATATATAACAAATAGATAAAATATATATATATATTTTTTGTTTTTGTTTTTTTGCTGTGCTACTGTACAGACGTGAATTTATTTTTCATTCAGCCTGAGGTTTATTCATTACACTTTTTGGTATTAAAGCGCTTTCACATTTGTCATGAATAGAACTTCTTATTTTAAAAACAATCAAGCCCTGCTCATATTTAAAAAGTAACGCAAAAGTAACGTAACGCATTACTTTCCATAAAAAGTAACTACATAACGTAATTAGTTTTTTTTGGGGGGGAGTAACACGATTTTGTAATGCATTCCTTTAAAAGTAACTTTCCCCAACACTGGTAACACATCGTAACGATTTTCACAGGTGAACATTAAACCAGAATTAATTACAATGTCAGATTGGTCAGGATGTTTATGTTGCCTTAACCTGCCTTATCCAATGGCATGAGTTTTAGGTGGGACCTGTTTAGCAAATCAGTGGCAAAACCTCCATTTGGGTTCATCCTCAAAGGTACATTTAATTCATTAAGTAAAGATTATTTCAGACTTGTCTGTCATGGGTAGTTAAAGTTGGTTGGGGTTAGATATTGGGGTTACCCTTTTATAAAGACAATGCAAATCTATGGTATGTCCTTTTTTAGATAGTTAGATAAACATGTGTGCTGTGATTGTGTTTTAGGTTTCTTCCACAGTATTTCCAGTTTATCCCATGTCCAAATACCATAGCACTTTCCTGAGAATATCCCAGAAGAGATAGAGAGTGTGCATAGGCTCTGCACTGGAGACTCAATTTTAATAGAGTTTGATTTTAGCATGTAAGATAACAATGTGAAATGCTACTTTAATAAGCACAAAAACACAGAAATATTTGGTAAAATACTATTTAATTTTATATGGATTCCTTCAGTCCATTACAGAGATTTCTGGGATTAGAATTTGGCTTATATATTGTGGAAGCTTACTAGGTTTTGTTGGAGAGCTAACATCTGGTATAGTCTCACAATACAGCAGCACAACTTTAGACAGTCTGTTTCAAGTAAATTGCTTTTGTAAACTCTTTCGGTGTGTGTGTGTGTGTGTGTGTGTGTGTTGTGTGGCCCGTCCATTGTGCTCCATGATTGCAGCAGATGTGCACTAAACAATGCATGGATAAATAAAAGGAAACTGTGTATAAATAGCCCAGTGTGTGTGTATGTGTGTGTGTGTGTTTGCAACTGCAAAGCTCAAGCATGTGAAGGCATTTGGACCTATAAAGACATTCAAAACCAACCATATGGGCCTTTTCGTTGCTTTATGACTTTCTCTCCTTTCAACAGGTGTTTGGCATGTGATATGAAAAAGATTAGATGCAAAAAAACTGGACGTGCGCTTGTTTGTGTGTATGTGCATGTAAAGAACTATATGCTGGCAGATTGGTTTAAAGATATAAATACAGCTTATATAAGAGGCCCAGAAATAAGTCTCTTTATGTTACAATGGTCCCACCTCACCTTAAACCACATATATACTGAATTACGCTATCAGCCGCTGATAGCGCCAGTGCTGTATGCACTGATAAAACACAATGCTGCAGTTCTTCTGTAATGAGGACCTCTTACAACATGCATGAAATGATTATCAGAGACGAGAGAGAGACTGCAACAATCAAAAACAGTGGGGCCCTGGAAGTATACATCCCACTCATTTTGCCCATGGAGAAACTAATTCTTATTGATAATGGAAAGATCTTTCAGGATAGAAGAAGCATGAGCTTCATGATCAGGGGTAGTATAATGTGGAGGAAGGTTGGGTCAATTTTAAGGGCCCTCAACAGACAGGGGTCCAGCAGTACTATTTCAGCCTGATTAAGTGATTTAAATGACCTAGTGAACCAATAAACACCTACATACTCTTACGGTGTAGTCACTATTATCGGTTTTCAGCAAATGTACACAGGTGAAATCTAGTCATTTCAGTAGGACTCCACATGATTTGGAACTTCATGTGAGGACAAAAGATTTCCCCATGCAGATTTTGCAACAAGTTCATTCGCATTCGCTGCATTGACCAACAGAATGCTGATTGATTTGAAAGTGACGTGTATGAGCTGTACTTAAGATATTGCTACACTACAAAAAATGTATAGTATGGACTTTTTTGTCTAAAACATATTGCTAATGTGACTAGAGTTTAAACTAGAGTTGCATGTTTCTCTTAACCCCCAAGACAAGCACTCATCCTATTGTTGTGCCTGGAAGTTTGTTGTTGATGTTCTGTCTCTTTGGTTTCTCTTTTGACTGTGAAACAAAATCCCAGGCCTTGTGGACCAACCATTTAGTAAAAAAAATAATAAAACAAAAAGTAAAAAATAATATTCAAGGAGCATGTGAGCGTACAAAGTACAAATGGATACATGTTATACTATGCTGTTGTAATATGTGTAAAATCTGAAGTATATTTCAGACTTATGGCTAAATTATCAGTGACCTTCATCATAATAACTGACATGTGGTGCGTTTCTTGTACAACTCGCTGGTTAACTAACATACTACAGTGTATTCCTGGAGAAATCAACCAGCTAGTCACAACCATTTCCCAAAACCGGACATCAGGGATCTCCAACCCTGCTCCTGGAGAGTTACTATCCTGCAGAGTTCTGCTCCAACCTCAATCAAACACACCTGAAGCAGCTGATCGAGGTGTTAAAGCTTTCTTGATAATAGCAGACGGGTGTATTGAAGAGGAGGTAGGGTTAGAGTTGTATCTTCATCTTTTGAACCATAACACCGTATAATGATATAGAATGTACAGCATGTTAGTCTGAGAACATGATCTATAAGTCCACATGTCATGCTAACAATAAACTATGCTTCTAAGCACTGGTCGAGAGCTGTAGTTCCAACTACTCAATTTGTCAATGCTGTTTGCAAATGTCTGCTGGAATTGTGGTTTTGGGAAATGCTCAATTGTTGAACTATGTTAGTAACGATGGAGCTTTTGACCATAGCACCTAGCAATGCTTTTGGGAAATGCACCCTTAATTAATAACAGACATTGAACTCATATAAACGTGAAGATGTGTGTTAACTGTATGGTTAAGAGCCTAGGTCTTTGGCAGCCATGCTCCTTTGGACCCACTGTCCTGCAAAATTTGATTTCCAACCTATTCAGCACACCTGTGATTTTTCAAGTGATCCTGAAGACCTTGATTAGCTGGTTCAGGCATGTTTGATTAAGGTTGTAGCTAAACTCTGTGGAATAGTAGGTCCCCAGGAGCAGGATTGAAGACCTAGGGTTAATTTTCTCTGAAAAGAGAGCACTAAAACTCTGGTTCTAGAACTGATGCTCTCTTTCTCTGTCTTTCGTCCTAGTTTCCTGTATTCTGTGACAGCACCTTGGGGAGTTATGAGGAGAAGGAGCAGTGATGAGAAGAGAGCTTAGAGAGTAGAGGCTGTATAGGTTGTATTTAGTCACTAAAGGTTCAGCTGTCCTATATAAGTGACACACTTGAGGCGAAAGATGAGCCGGAAAGCGTATTTGACAGACCAGTCTAAAGAGGAGTTGTGTGTGTGTGTGTGTGTGTGTGTGTGTGTGTGTGTGTGTGTGTGTGTGTGTGTGTGTGTGTGTGTGTGTGTGTTTTGTGTAATGGTGAACGTTACAGTTGTTTTCTGTGGAGATTTGGTTTCAAAGGCATGTGTGTCACTGAGACCCTATTAGATATATGTGTGTCTCCTAGGTGTGGCCAGGTTTAGTTTAGCCTTAGGGTGCCACGTGTCATCATGACCTTTTGGAACGGAAAGACATAATCCAAACAGCTTGCAGGATCCAAAGATGTAACCAGCTTTTGCTAACTTTACAAGTTTAAAAGATGTTTTCACACCTGGCTTGATCGGAGCATTTGTTTGGAAACTTGGATCGGATCCACACAAAAACAGTTGGTCTGAGATTGCCTGGTGGATTGTAAATGAACTACTTGATCACTTGAAGTATTTGTTTTTCCTAACTTGGTGCATTTTCACTTAGGAATCGTATATCCACACAAATACAATTTGTGTGAAATCACCTGGTCACCCAGTTATTTTACAATGCTGTGGTTTTTCTCTGAAACAGGTGCTGGACATCCGTCCCCATGAAGCCTTGATTTCTGCTGATAAATATATGAGTAATCAATTAGTGAGAGCTGGAATCTAAATCTAATCATAAATATTAACAGATGCAGCTGACCAGTGAGAAAACAGTTACTCATATGACTTAAATAAACACATTTTGGTGTTTCCTTTTGAGAGCAAACCGTTTCAGAACAATGCAAACAATCGACAGGTCTGAAAATACTGCCTGAAGATGCATGCCTTCCATTCTACAGCATGTTCATGATGTGCAGTATTAATTATATATATTTAATAACTCTCACTTGAAATGCCACTTTTCAAGACAAAAGACCAAAGATTATATGTTTGGCCACTGTGGGCTTCCATGTATAGTTATCATTTTTAACAGAAATAGTAATATAGTGCTGATCTATGTAACAGATTAATAAATTAATGTCTTCTCAACTGGTGTCAGGGTAATGCTGGGAACAACCGGGTCATGAATTTGGTTATTATTATTTGGTTGTCGGCCACTATCTTCTGTGGTATGTTTACAGTAGCTTGGTTTTGGTGTAGTTAGCTAACATCAGAGGAAAGGCCCAACACAACCATGTTTGTAATTTTATTTCTAATGCAATTAATCATTTATCACTTTGTGGGGAGTCGTGGCCTAGTGGTTAGAGAGTTTGACTCCTAACCCTAGGGTTGTGGGTTCAAGTCTCGGGCCGGCAATACCATGACTGAGGTGCCCTTGAGCAAGGCACTGAACCCCAAACTGCTCCCTGGGCGCCGCGGCATAAATGATGCCCACTGCTGTGGGTGTGTGTGTTCACTGCTGTGTGTGTGCACTTTGGATGGGTTAAATGCACAGCATGAATTCTGAGTATGGGTCACCATACTTGGCTGAATGTCACTTGTTTTTTTTTTTTTAAGAGATATCTTAATTCATTTAATTGGGCAATCTGCTAAACCTGAGACATTGCTGAGATCCAGCAGTGCAACTAGGACCTTAAAGACCCCGGCACAAAAAAACATGATGTCATAACACTTTCTAAATTAAAAAAATAAATAAATAAAATTCCCAAGAATCCCTGTTGTATGTGTCACTTATGCACTTGCACCAGGAATTGTGGAGCATTGAAGCATCCAAAAGTTGAGAAATGTGAAACCCTATGCAGATATCAAGAGAAAAATGGCAGGCAGTGACGTCTGTAATGAATAGATATTACTTTATTTAATTCCAATCTCAAATACAATTTGAATACTTTCATTTTCACTAGACTTGCTGGTTTAACAAAAATGTATTGCAGCAGTAGTTCCCAACCCTGGTCATGGATTACACCCAATTCTGTACATTTTGTATGTTTTCCTAGTCAAACTCACCTGAATCTACTCATCAGCTCATTAATAAAGACTCTGTTTATGGTCTACTGTCTACGTTTGGGGGATCTCCAGTCCAGCACAATGGCTTAGAACCACTAAATTAAACGAAAGTTTTGTGGTACTCGAGACCAGAATCTGTCTTAATTTATTATCAAATTCAAAATCATCTTTTCACAGTCTTGTTATGGTATTGGGAGCATTTAAGGTGCTTTCACACCTGTAGATTGATTGCTTTATTCCGAAACAGGGATTGAAATTGTTAAAATGTTGCTTTTTATTCTTGGTGCAGTTCCCTTTCTCATGGCAAAAGTCTTGGTCAAAGTTCCACGGTTTATTTTCCTGAATTCCACTCATAGCTGTCATCCGTCATGATGGAACCAACTTTGATGGAACTACAACAGCTTTGAGGGCTTATTGATGTGTGTGTGTGTGTGTGTGTGTGTGTATATATATATATATATATATATATACATATATATATATATATATATATATACATATATATATATATATATATATACATATATATATATATATATATACATATATATATATATATATATATATATATATATATATATATATATATATATATATACATATATATATATAGATGTCGCTCTAATTTATTCATTTATCATTTTGAACCGGAGTCCAGGATTCATCAGGAAAACATTGTTAAAATGCACCTACTACAAAGAGCAACAAGTAGGCATTTTAGGCGAAGACGTGCTCACCCACAGACATTGTTTACCTTTCACAGAACTTAAGTAATTACCCATTATATTCTATGATATAGCCTGGTTCGTTTGACTGATAGATCGGATTGCTTTCTCACTGCTTTCTCAACTGAACCACTCCAGAGTTCGTTTTCAATGGAGCCAAGACCGGTTGTTTTGGCGTGGATCCAAGTGTGATTGCCATGTTCACATATGCCCAAACTAATTGAGCTGGGGGGGGCACCAGGTTCCAAAACAATGGGCCAGGTGTGAAAGCCTCCTTAGACTCTGATTTTTGATCTCTGCCAACTTATGATCAGTTTGTGCAATTGTGTCTCTAAACAGGAGCACACTATGGATTCACTGCGAAGTGACCCTGATGCAAATCCAGGCTTCATTCACCCCCAAAAATATTTACACTGTCTTTTTCAGACCATTCTGGTCTCTGTCTCAAGCCCAGTCTTGTCTGGTCTGCAACAATGACAGATTATAAACATTTGCACACCTTAAAGCAGAACCATTTAGTGTTTTCATTGGCACTGAATGGTGGTTTCCCCCACTACAATGGACACGCACTGTTAGGAGTCTTAATATTTAATCTATACGTGCATATGAAATATTGTGATACATTAGGGGTCTTGACAATAATGGGTCCCCTGTATCCCTCCTGCAGTACCGCTAGTTATGCTACTGTTGAGATCTCGCCTGGAAGAAACAGGTGAAAATAAAGAGATGATGATTTCATGCTCTGTAAAACAATAGCTCCTAAATGAAACAAAATACACAATAGATCTGAGATCAGAATGAGCATAAGGCTGTTTTATGTGCAGAACAGAGAGAGATGACTCACAGGTTCACCATCTGCGTCACACACACACACACACACACACCCTGCATGTCTGCACAGGATGCACTGTTGAAGCAGATTTTCCTGCAGCAGTTCACCATTTTGATCTGCGTATTACAGGACACAGTCCAGGATATCAATTATGCTCAATCTGTGGTCACAGATGAGCTGTATCTCTAAAGCACGTGTAAGCAAATATTTATACTGAAAACAGTAAGAAGATCCACCAGTAAAACTGGATGATGATATAATTGAGCCCCTTCAGAAGAAGAAGCCCAGTGTTTTTGGCAATGCTTACTAAATAAACACATTCTTTAGATGTCTTGGCTGATGAATTTTTCATGATTTCCATGATCATACGTGAGGGTGGGCTCTTCTGACTTGAGTCAGTATATAACCCCCTTGAAAAACCACCCATAACACTATAGGAGCCATCTAGCAACCTGGCAACCACGTGCGTACAACATCCTGGCATCAATCTGGTGACATCACTCAAATTTACTTGAAAAAATGTAACCTTATCTGTCAGTGCTGTTAAATGTTAGTCCTGTTTTTTGGAGAAGTTCTGTTGACAGTAGAAGTCTGTAAATACAGAGAATGATTTCTTTAGTTCATCTGATGTCTGTTTGTCACTCAGTTTGCCGTGACAAGACATTCTTTACATTCTGAAATATTCATACTTTTAGTTTAGCAAACATCTGGGCCCTGTTACTGCTTTGTGAGTGTGTATACATGTCTAAAAGCAGTTTCGACAGAGATAACCCTTCATTAGCCAGACATGTGTTCTCCTGTTTAATGGTTTTGGTCGTCCAGCCAACAATGAAAACAGAAAACCAAGCCCAAATCAATTACAGAGTTTGTCTCTCTTCATATTTCCACATTTCTGATTTGTTAAGACAGGGAGAGACTTGTATTCTCCATTTTCATTTCAAAAATATTTTATCCAAAAGATCAGAGCACGGCATACCATAATTGTTCACAATGTAGAAAGAAAAAATGCAATTATTTCTTTATCATAGTGTGTGATAAAAACTTCTGTTTTTCTGTTTCACAACTCAAAAGTCTTCCTTTATTGAAAATGAGCTGCATGAATTTTCTGAACATTCTAAACATTCAACATGTCAAACATGTGATAACATATTAACTTTTTAATCAACACTTCTTGAATGATCATAATCTAGGAACCCACCCATAGAAATATCATAGAGATTCTGGGGTGGACTCATTTGACTTAGTAAGCAATCACCCACAACAACCAAGCAACTCGCTAAGAGCCAATTAGCTACTTTGTCCATTTTTGTATGGACATCACTCACATTTTATTTAGAAAATATATATAAACAAACAAAAAAAGTTATAATCTCCATGCTCAAGCTATCTTTGAAAGAACATCCAACCAGAAAACTCCACTATTGACTTCAGTTATATTTGGCTTGTATTTTAGAGAGTGTGGTTTTAGCTCTAATACCAAACACATGGGATCCCAATACTAGCTTACCCACGCCATTTTTAAAAGTGTGTGTTAAAAACCCACCATCTATTTCTGCCTTTGATGTGCCTAAAAATTTGCTTTTTATGTGTCCTCTGTGTGTAGCTCCTGTGCATGGTTTTATTCAGAATCATAATGTATAACAGCATGATTGTGAAGGGTTAAATTGTTTATAAATAGTAGTATCCATCAGTTGAGGTCTTTTCACAATTAGGTCACATCCTGTTTGCTTCCCAATCTCCAGAAATCTGGAGCAGGAAGCGGGGAGCTTCACAATGCAATTTGAATGTGCTGTTGTGCTAGTCACCTGCTCTGTAAACTGAGCGCTCATGCTCACTGTTGATTGGCTCACGAGAGTCTTTCTGATGTGTAATCACTGAGTCACTCAGTGGATCATAGCCAATCAGGAGAATAACATAACTTTGATCTCATCACAATGGCCAAGTATTCAATAGTAAATTTTAGGTGATGTATTTCCTGCAAATTGTTTTATCAGAAATGAGTGGCTTGTTTGTTTTAACAAGCCAGTTACCGACAAATGTTACCAGTGGACAGTTGAGTTAATCTAAATAACCTAAAATTTCCATTTGGTAAAGAGCAACATTGTGCCAGCTTCTAAGATATGTTGACTAAAACACCATGCCTGAAACAGCTGTGATTCGATTCGTTCTGAAGCCGATAGGGGCGCAATTGTAGTATACGCTCTGATGGGTCATATTTCAGGGATTTGGACAAACGACCTATACGGCGTATTGGTTGGAGGACAGGTTGGATACACTGGTTTTGCATACATATGATACGCATCTACCCCACAACCCTAAACCTAACCATCGCGTATCCTATGGACGCCAAAGTCAATTTTTGCGTATACCACGATTTTTCATTTTTATTTGGCATACTATTTATACGCATGTCATGAGATCAGGTTAGCTGATCAGACTTTCACTGGTGCCTGGGGAGACAGAAGAATACAGTATAAGCTTAGTCTGGAGTTAAAGCTCACCTCTGTCATAAGACTGATCATGTTCGGTTATTGTTATTGCTTATTAAATGATACACTTGATTCAGATATATTGCTAATGTCTATAATCACTTATGTCCTTAAATTTATTAAAAAGAAAAGAAAAGAAACAAACAAACAAAGGTATTGTAAGTTGAGTAGCACTTTATTTTACAATCCTGTTCCGCATGTACATTCTATGTACTTATTATTGCAATCACAGTAACTGGGTAATAACTAGGTACTAAACCTGAACCTGCCCCTAAACCTACCCTTAACCCATGTAGTTACCCTATACTACCCTATAAGTACACTGTAAGTATATGTACTGTGAAATATAGAGAAATCACTAGTTGCTTATTAGTATGCATATTAGTAGCATATTGGCTGTTCATTAGTACTTATAAAGCACTTATAGTACTTAAAAAGTATGGTGCAATACCAAAACATAACTACTACAACACCTACCTTACTTACTATCAATAAGCAGCATATTAGGAATTTAGTGAGGGAAAACTCTTTATAGTAATAATTTACTATACTCTTTATAGGTTAATAGTGAATAAGTGTTCCCTTATCTAAAGTGTTACCATAAAAATATGCCATTAAAAAGACATTATTAAAAATAATCTGATTTGTATGTGTGATTAATCACAGGAAGCTGTATGATTAAGTTTTTTTGTTTGTTTGTTTGTTTGTTTGTTTATTAGCTGTATGTTTTTATGTAGAGTGTGCCAGATATCACAATCTCACACAGACTCAAACAGTGTTGCCCCTGTGTGCCATGGCTTTTTTACAAGGCCATTTATTATTGTTTCTGCTCCATTGTATCTTTTGCAATGAATAAGGTCATAAATACATGAGGTGTACAGTATGTGTTTTATTAAAAACCAAAGTGTGATGGAAACACTTCAGTCTCAGGAAGCAGGAATGACCGTTGGACTCTACTGAGGGACTTTCCTCAAGAGTGTGCAACAATTATTGAAACAATGCCCATAACATTGTTTTGGGTCTCATACAGTTTCACCGATTTCCTCTGGTGACGTTAGTGTGTTTACGTGTGTGTGTGCGAGGTAAAGTTTCTTCTTCTTCTTCTTCTTCTTCTTCTTCTTCTTCTTCTTCTTCTTCTTCTTCTTCTTCTCTTCTGTAGACTGAAGGTCAACCAAGAGTCCTACAAGGTTCCTACAGTTACACCCTTAGTGTGTGTGTTTTCAAAGCATTAGCCCCAGTCTGAGCACTGATCCCATCTCTATGTCTATCTCAGTCCACTTTCAGATCTATTTCTGTGTGTGTAGCCTCTTTAAAGTGACCCAGTTGTGTGTACGTGTTTAGAGTGGAGGACGGGTTGCCCTTGGCTCGCTTCTCGATTTCTTAACCCCTCTGTTTCTCTCAAACTTTCTCTCAAACTCTTTCTTTTGTTCCAGCAATTTTGTAAATTTCGCATTGCCTGCAGCGTTAACTGTGATCCAGTTACTGCATCCATGGAATGTGAGTGACTGCGTGTGTGTGTCTTGTGATGGTGCATCAGGAGAAAGATCATCAGATATATGTGCTCTCTCTCTCTCTCTCTGTCTCTCTCTCTCTCTCTCTCTCTCTCTCTCTCTCTCTTTCTGATCTCACAGAGGTGTGGATCCGGTGGACGCTCATCCTGCTCATCCTGTCTCAGGCTGAGTGTGTGTTTGTGTGTGTCAGACAGCAAGCAAGACTGCTTGAGCCTACGGACATGGAATTAAACATCCGAAGGATTTTATTCTCAAGAAAACTGTGTGAATCTCACCGAAGGACAGGAAACAGTGGCAAAGCTGTTTGAAAGGTGAGTTTATGGCTGCTATTCATTCATTTATAATAGGAATGAATTGTATGTAGACTCAATGTTTAGTGACCGCAGCAAATATTGTTTTTGACGCATGTGCAGATGGATGTACGACAGGATGTATGATTTTCATGTTTACCAGGTTCTTGCTCTGACCATGTTCTGTATTTGTAGGAGTATTTTTGTGGTTTTATTTGTATAGACTGAGGCACTGTGGCAATACTGAGCTTTAATGAGTCATTTAGAAAGCTTTTTATTACATAAAATTACTTATGAACATCCAATTCCATGCACACAATGCATATTCGTGATTTTGCACATTTACTGAGGATAATGTTTCAAATCAATGGAAATAAATGAAGTCTAGAGCACAACAAAATAAAGCATATCATTATATTCATAATATATTTTCAGAAAACAAATCTTAATATCTAATTTATCTCACTTTAATCATGTTTAAATATTTTTAAGGGTAAACTAAATAATGGTAGTTGTTTAAGACAAAATGTTTGTCTAGTAATAACTCTTGTCTACTGAGTTTTTATGGTTGTGTGTTCTAGATTTGGATGTGCATTTATTTGGTCCGCAATATTTACATGATAAAATACTGGAAATGTGCTGCCTTGTATAAAGTGATCCGCTAGATGGACACACAGTCAGTTTCAAATTGTTGTATATTTTGATTTTGATTTTTCTTCAGGACACACACACACACACATCCATGTTAGTCAGAGGAAGACCATTTCCACCTCCTGTTGGCTTCTCACCCAGTGTGATCATGAGGGCAAACAACACTTCCTCCATCACACACACACACACACACACACACACACAATGACCCCTAAAACACAAACCTACTTTATGCATGGCTACCAAAAGAAAAAATCATGTTAAATTGCCATTAAACATTAAATTGAATAGATGTTTTCAAATGTTGGGACAAGAGAGACAGGAAACTAGACCAGCTTATTTAATTGTACAGTTTACTGAATGCAGTATAAACGCAGTGTGTGTGTCTGTAGTTGTTTTGCTATACTCTAAGGGCCAGATTTTTGAAGATCCATCTGTGTATTTGTGTAGGGTGTGTGTGGTGGGGGCTTTTGACATGTTTTAGGGATTTTGGTCAGGGACGATAGCTTTCATGTATCAACAAAACTACCTCTAACATTCACACAGACACAAACACACACCGATGCTACCTTACAGACGGGGAATACCTACTTACTTGGGTGAACTTTGCAGCTGGAATAACAAATACTAACACACACACACACCTGAGCATAATCATGCAAACAGAAACAGAAAGACAGACACATACACAGTCAACTGCTGAATTGTAGTCTACTTTAGCACTTTTAAAAGCACCTGACGATAATCATGCGCAAGCGTTAGTTCTGGCAGGTCACGTTAGTCGAGCTTGCATCACCTGACTCTCAGCTGATCCCCATCTATAGGAATACAGCACCTATCTAAAAATCCATATATAAGGTCCCTCAGTATTATCAGCAGTTTGCACATTGCATTCCCCACTCCATCCCAAACTCCTCCTCTTGTCAGTCAGGGTTCAGCCTAACATTTTTTACCTAACATGTGTTCCCTGGGAATCGAACCCACAACCTTGCGCTGCTAATGCAATGCTCTACCACATGAGGCACAGGAACACAATTCATGAATGCAAATTTACAAGCAGTGTAACTTGTATTTGCCCATATAGTACATTGTGAGAGCAGAGCGTTTACACTCTCTCTTTCTTTCTGTCCTTCTTTGAGATGGAGTGCGAGAGTGAGGGACCCACTCATTTATTAACAGTGTTCTTTTGTGTGGGCCGTCCCGCCCCTCACATCTCCAATGCAGGTCCTGCCACCGAACCTGTTGTCATAACAACTGCTGTCTTCCTGGCCACCCCCACACCCTCTACATTGTGTGTGTTTCACTCTGATATGGTTCGGGGTACAAAATCATTATGCTGATATCCTACACTTTTAAAAAGTGCAGTCCTTATATTGCTATGTTTATTATTTTATTATTACAGTATCTGGTGATGCAAATAATAACAAGTACACAATGGTAGGGATGTCCTCAGTTAACGCTACACAAGTGTGAACTACACATGTAAGGAGATAAAGGTGAATGGGTGCATGTGTGTTTGTGTGAAAAACTGGGGGTTTTGTTCAGTTTGTTTGAGTGATCGGGGATTAAACTGCAGTTTCAATCTCTGAAACAGTGAATGGGGCTGGATTTGTGTGTGAGAGAGAGACTTTAATCCATCAATTCTAACTGACAACAAGCTCTTTTAGCTTATGCTACAATGCAGTGTACACACACACACACAAGCACACTCCTGCAAAACATAACTATACTGACTGTAATCTAAATTTGTGACATGATCAAACATTTAAGTATAAATATGTGTGTATGTGTTTATGTGTGTGGGGGGGGGGGGGGTTACACTAGAACTCATTAAAAGGTATTGTCACTTTCACAGCTGATTATCATATTGTGTAAATAGCTGTGTGTTTGTTAGGCGTTCAGTGTGAGTGTGTTTAAGATGTGTTAGAGTCACTTGTACTAGAATGTACTGTACCTCTGTTGTCTCCTTGTGAAAATGTGTCCAAAGAGAATAAGTCTCTTTTCAACTCAAGGCAATTCTAAATCAATTCACAGCCACAAATCTGAGTACTTCACACTTACTAATTACCCAGTGAAAGGCTGAACAGACACAGACGTCTGTATAATACTTGAGATGAGTACAGACAATGATGTGCTGCTGTTTTTTGCTTGTTTGTTCAAAACATTGTTGTTCAAAGGCTCATTCATACCTTACTTCCATTGCTCACTCATCACTTGTGTTTATTTGACAGTTTGTTCAATGTATTATTTGTTTGTTTGCTTGCTTATTAGTTCGTTTCTAATCCTATGTACACCCATGCACCAACTGTGTGTGTGTATATATATATATATATATATATATATATATATATATATATATATTTCGGTAAAATGTATATATGTATATATGAGGAAATAGCTTGCTGCTCAACATTTTAATTGTTTGGTTCAAAGTTCATTACCCATAGCAGACCTATATGGGTGGAGCTGAGGGAGGTGGAGGCTTTCTGACAGTAAAGAAACCCTCCACCTCCCCCAGCTAAGTAGCATGTCATATATCCTATTTGTGCGGCAGCAGTATGTCTTATATGCTCACAGCAGTTTGTCTGTGGATGCATTGGCAGAGGCAGCAGCAGCAGCAATAATTAACAGCAGTATTTCTAACAGTTCTATTCTGCCGAAACCGAATACATCAACACTGTCATATCCACCTGTCCATTATCATGATAAACTATTCTGACAGTTGTCATGATAGAAATATTGAAAATATTTTTGTTGATAATAATAATAATAATTAAAAACAAATCTGAAAAAAATTTCGGACTAAAAATCGCACCTGAGTATAAGTCGCTTCAGTCCAAAAATACGGCAAAAACATATATAAGTCGCACTGGACTATAAGTCGCATTTATTTAGAAAAAAGAACCAAGAGAAAAAATTACCGTCTACAGCCACGAGAGGGAGAACTGAGCAGCATAGAGCGCCCTCTGGCGGCTGGAGACGGTAATGTTTTCTATTGGTTCATTTCTCTCGGTTCATGTCAAATTAACTGATAAATAAGTCGCACCTGACTATAAGTCGCAGGACCAGCCAAACTATGAAAAAAGTGCGACTAATAGTCCGGAAAATACGGTATATATTTTTTGCTGTATGAGTTTAGTTGATTTATTGGTTTACTGCTCATTTGTGTGTGTGCTCATTAATTCACTTATTCATGCGTTAGTTAAATTATAAGCAATAAGTAGTTAGTTAGCTAGCTAGCTAGTTTGGTTCATTGGTACCTTAGTTTCTTTGTTCATTCATATTAATAGTTAATTCATAAAACAATTTTATGTGTGTGTTTATTCCTTCATTTATTCATTTTCATCATGATATCTAATTTGATATCTAGATAATTAGATATAATGAATGAACTAAAATAACTAGCAAGTGAAAGGTGTATGATTGAATCAGGCATGCTAGAGGAAAGGAATAAATCTCCCTCAATGAAAGTGTGTGATCAAGGTGCTGTGGTGTATCGTTGTTTCAGACGGCTCCTCTCAAATGAGAACAGAGGGGGGGCAGTCTTTATGTGGGGTTGTTCTAAGCTATTGATAAGTCCTGAAACCCCTGCTACTGTTCCACACACACACACAGAGGGAGAGAGAGAGAGAGAGAGAGAGAGAGAGTGTGTGTGTGTGTGTGTGTGTGTGTGTGTGTGTGTGTGTGTGTGTGTGTGTGTTGGGAGGGTCAGCATGCTGTGAACCTGCTGGCTAACTTGAGATATTTGGAACATGCTATAATTTTCTCTCTTTCTGTCTCATACTTGGGCTCTGTTCCAAAACCTATTCAGCTGCCTAGGTAGATAATATTTTAAGCCATCTTAAGTGTCAGTCTAAGGTTACGTTTACACGACAACATGTATTTTGAAAAAGTTTTTCCCTTGTGTTTTTAAAAAGTTTCTTGTATACACGACAACATTTTCACGTTTACACATATCCACGAAAAATGGCCAAAAACGCTGTATTACGTATGTCCGGTCAGTAGTTGGCACTGTCACCTTGTTAGTAAACAGTACCTGTAGGAAAGTCATGATTATATGTTGTAGAAATCATAATTTAGCATGATTTCTGTGAGGGTTAGGTTTAGGGGTGGGGTTCAGGTGTGGTCATTCGAACGAATAAACCACCTAGAAAAATATGTACGAATTACTGTGAGATAGGTGTAAAAAGTCCACAAATTGCATTTAAATAAACGCGCATTCTGATTGGTAATGACAGTTATACGTCATTTCATGACTACAGACACAACATGATACTGTCATTATTTTTACGCCCGCTAGAGGCCACTTAACTTTAAAATGGAAATAAAGGTCATAATAAGGTGCTTGCATAAACGACCTGTAGCCTATGGTGTACCTGTATACCTGAGATATTCGTTTGTTCGTACTTGCTTTTAAAATTGACACTTACTGCGCATGTCTACATATTTAACACGTAGCACAAAAAAACTAAAAAAAGACTAACACATACTACACACACGCATGATGTCACCATTTTCAAAGATTCCCGTTTTGGGTGTTTACACAGAAATGACAACAGTGCCATTTTCAAAATCATGAAACTAGTTTTCAGTCCCCAAAACGCTGTTGTCGTGTAAATGAACAGGCAGAACACATATAAAGGTTCCCGTTTTTGGCTGAAAAGGGTGTAGTGTAAACAGCCACTAAAAGCATTTCAGAATCAGAATTAGCTTTATTCGCCAGGTGTGCGCAAACACACAAGGACTTTTTTTTTAAGGTGCTCCTGGTACATAAATACATACATACATACACATCTGACATGAGAACACAATAAAAATAAAATAATTTTATTTTGCCACATGTATATTGCCACATTTTTATATGTCCTTTCGTAATTAATTGTAGCGTCTTTGAAATATGGTTAAAGCGTACGATATTGTCAAGTTTACTGACAAGCATTTATAGTAAAAAGAATTATGCATGTCATGTGTTTAAATATGTTTGTAATTACACATTTGTAATACTGAAGTTTCAGTTTAGTATGTTTAAAATATGGTAATTAATATATATATATATATATATATATATATATATATATATATATATATATATATATATATATAATTTATAACTTACTGTCAGGATAGTACTCGGAGGCAGAGGTAAGTGTATTCAATACAGTCTTTATTTACAAAGGGAATAGTGAAAGGGGAGGAAGTGCAGACTTGGTGCGGGGTCTCTGGAGTTCGTGTCCATGGCAGTTCAGATCACGGAATATGCCTAGAGTTTTCTGGAGACAGGAGAACAAAGACACACAGGTTACTTTCTCAAATGTGAGTATACTTTACAGCTGGAGTCTTCGTGAAGACGAGGTGAGTCGGAGACAAATTCACTAGGTCGATCCCTGTTGGAGGCTTGACAATGCATTGGGGTTTCCGGAGGTGTTTTATATTGCAGGGGTAATGGAGATCAGGTGCTGGTGATTAGAATTTGGGAGAGAGTGAGCGCTGGTGATTGGCTGGAACCGGGTCTGCCCGATCCCTGACACTTACATTGAAAACACTAGAGTTGAAAATATATTTATGTACTTTACATGTGTTTTAGTATTTTAGTAATATATGAAAATAAGTGTACTTTAAAGCACAACAAAATATTAGAATAATGATTTAAAAAGTATTTTGATAACTTTCATTAATAAATAATTACCAAACATCACATAGTGCTTAGCTAGAAATAAGAGATAATGTGCTTGTTAATGTTTACTAAAGTACAGATCATTATTTTATGTCAATTATAATGCTTACAAATCTCATTTAACTCACAATTCATAATATCAGGCACTTTTAAAAGTCTTCAAATGATTTTGACAAATGTTTTACAATGATTTAATGCTTCATTAATAAATCACTAACAAACATTATATAATGCTTAACTGATCTTTAGTTAATGCTTATAAATGTCATTAAACTTTCCATTCATCCGATCGTGCAGTTAAAAAAAAATAAAAATCTACAAATAATTTTTAACAGAAATTGTACAATCCTGACAAGCTTATGTACTTTTGAATGCTAACAAATGTCATTAAAGTTCAAATATTACCTAATGCTCATTTTTACATTTACAAATGTTGTGAAAAAAAGAGTTCAATCAGTTTTAGTAGTTATAACTGTACTATTCACTGAACTTAATCAGTTTTAGTAGTTATAAATGTACTATTCACTGAACTATTCATGTTACCATATTATTCATTAACTCATAATCACAGTCTGTAAAGGTCATATATTTGGTCTTCGTTTGATGTGTAGACTTCTACTGTTTTCACATCATAACAAATCATTTATTAATCATTTGTTCATGTTTTTGCAGTGACCAATCTAAAGTGTAAACTGTTCATCATTTGCAAATGTTTATAAATGTTTACTAATCATTTAGTATCTTTATGGGCATTGGACTTTTAGCTACTGTAACAAGGGTTGTGTAAAGAGTGGTAAGTTATGTGTATGTTAATGCTTCATAAAGACCCAACAGAGTGTAATTTGGGTGCAAAACATGCTTTTATTGCCTAAACAGGGTATTCAATGAACCATATTTCAGAAAAAAAAATCAAGAAAATATTTGTTAATTTATGCAAAGATTGTAATATAACTCTAAACTTTTGACCTCTTACCCAACCCTTAAACTTACTCAATACCACCAAACCCTAAACGTACCCGCATCACACCTCAGTAGCAGCAAATGTGTTGTACATTAACAAAAGCTTTTAATCATTGAATTTCAAGAAATGTGTGATCGTATGAATTAAAAGTTTCATGACATTTGTAAGCATTGTAAATTAATTATCTGTTGATCGTCAGGTAATGTTTAATATGTTTAGTAAACAGTAACAAGCACATTATCTCATGTTTATGTGAACAGAGCTGTAAATTACTTGAAAATGTAAATTCGTTACTGATTTTTTTTTTTTTTTTTTTTTTTTTTTTTTATAATTTAATATGTTTAGCTGCATATCATGTAACCATTAACCAACATCAGAGAACCATGAACATGCAAATGTGATTTAATTTTTAACCTATTACATTAAAATCTCAAAAAAAAAGTTTTGAGATTTTAATTTAATTTTAATTTGATTTAATTTAAACATTAAAATCTTTTTTTGAGATTTTAATGTAATAGATTAATAATTAAATCACATTTGCATGTTCATGGTTCTCTGATGTTGGTTAGTGGTTATATATAAAGTTTGGGAATCCCTGCATTACTGTACATTTAAATAAGAAATAGCGTGAATTTGTGTTTGTTAATGTGTTTGAAAGACAAAAGCCTTCCATAGACACAGTAATACATGGTGAAATATATACTGAGTGAGAGCCTAATTCAAATACAAATTAATGTGTTAGTTGATGCCATGTTGAAATGTTGAGAAAACGCTTCTTAAAATTAAAATTTAAAAATTTAAATTAAAATGATTTTTGTACATCGTTGTAAATCAGTAGTCAAATGCTGTGTGGTCTCTTAATTGTCTGTGTAACTACAGTGACTGGTCTTTGTGTGAATGTCCACAAAACTGGAAGACTTTCTGAATATATATATAAGTGGGTAGACTATCTTACAAAGGAACATTTAAAAGATCGAATTCAAGGAATTTGGGAGAATTGATATTGTGCATAATATGTGTAATCAATAATAAAGTAACTGTAGTCTGATTACGAGTATTTTTAAATGTAATTTACTTATGTAAATGTAATTAGCCATTGTCAATCACTGTGCGCCAGTTGGGTCTGTCATTTGCAAGTGCCTCCCAGTTGTCCAAGTTGATGGAAATGGCCTGAAGATCCCTTTTAATGACGTCTTTAAAACGTAGATGGGGGCGACCATGTTTGTGGGGGGCATTTGCCAGCTCGCCATATAGTAATTTTTGGGAGGCAGGTGTCTTTCATTCTACAAATATGTCCAGTCCAGCGAAGGTGGCATTCAGAAAGAATGGTGTACAGGTCACTGGAACCAGTTCTCTCAAGTATGACAGAGTTTGGCACATGGTCCTTCCAGCATACACCCAGTATGGAGAGAAGGCAGTGAAAATGGAAGGTGTTGAGGTGATGTTCGTGCCTCCTGTATGTTGTCCATGTCTCACTTGCAAATAGTAAGGTGCTAAGTACACATGCATGGTATACACGGACTTTGAGGAGCAATGAGAGGTGCTTGTGCCAGACACGCTTGCTCAATTTTCCAAACATTGATGATGCCCTCCCAATGCGCATTTCAAGCTCTGTGTAAAGGTTATGGTTGTTTGATACTTTGGAACCCAGGTAGGTGAATTGGTCCACCACAGATAGACATGTGTTATTAATGTATACTGTAGGGTTCAGGGTTGCAGGTTGGGCAAGGATAACTGTCTTTTTAAGACTAATCTGCAAACCAAACTCTAGACATGCAGCGGCAAAAGATAAGCAGAGTAGTTGTAGATCTGCCTCTGAGTGGGCAACTAAGGCAGCATCATCAGCATAAAGCAGCTCACGTACGTACTTTAGTCTTCGCCCGCAGTCTGGCCAGATTAAACAGTTTTCCTGAGCTGCGGGAGTGTAGAAGAATACCTGAGTCATCAGAGAAGGCATGGCGTAGTAGGGCAGAGAAGAAAATTCCGAAGAGGGTAGGAGCAAGGACACATCCCTGCTTTACCCCTAACCTTATCTGGAACTCTTCAGAGCGAGTGCCTTCAGACTGTACGTTTGCCTTCATGCCCTCATGAAACTCAGTGACCACCTTCAGTAGCTTTGGAGGGCAGCCAAGTCTTTGTAGGATTAGGAATGTCCAGATCGACTAACGTAGTCAAAGGCCTTGGTCAAAACTACAAACACCAAGAACAGAGTTTTATGCTGTTCAATACACTTTTCCTGTAGTTGTCAAACACAGAACGCCATGTCTGCTATGGAGCGGCCAGCACGAAACCCACACTGGCTTGGCAAATATCTTGCCAGCAAGACTGAGCAGAGATACTCCTCTGAAGTTGTTACATGTTGGCACCTCTAAGGACATCTGGGAGATATCCACTATTCCAGCACATCACAACCAGATGATGTAGGACAGAGGCAAGAACATCACCACCTGCCTTATAAGCTTCAGGGGGGAGGCCGTCAACTCCGGGAGACTTGTTATTTTTCAGTGCTTTAATTGCAAATTTGACTTCCTCAATGGTAATATCTGCATCCAGGTCAGACATAGGGGGAGTTCAGGAACAGCAGCAGTTATGTTGGCAATGTTTTGGCTGTGACAGGCTGAGCATAGAGAAGGCTGTAGTACTCTGTAGTACTCTGCCCATCTCGCCAATTGAGATTCCAAATCAGTCAGAAGTTCACCTGAAAGGGAACAGAGTGGAGATGATTTTTTAGGGCCTGGGCCCAAGGCTTCTTTCAGACCTTCAAACAATCCTCGGATGTTTCCAATGAATGCACTTGACTCAATACGGTCATACAGTGTGCTCCAGTAAGTCTGCATGGCTATGCGAGTGACCCATTGGACATTGCGGCATGCCTGCTTCAATGCTGCCTTATTTGAGCGAGTGTTATGCTGCAGTTAGGACAGTCTGGCTGAATGATTCGAATCAATTGCAGGTAGGAGCAGTCTGGCATGGGTTTTGAACCAGTCAGGTTTGGATCTGGATCACTTTCCAAAGATGGAGAATGCAGCCTTTGTGGTAACAGAGTGGAAGTGCTGCCAGGCAGCCGTGATGTCTGCATGAGGAGGTGAGGAGTCAAAGCTGGAAACAAGTAGTTCATGGAACGCATGCTTGCGACGCAGGAGCATGGGTTGCAGAAACATCCAGACGAGGAGTAGGCTTGGGCCTGGCATAATGAAACTTGCTTGGGACCATCCTTAGTTTGCAACATAGAAGGGCGTGATCAGTGTCACAATCTGCTGAATGCAGTGATCGGCAGTGTGATACTTCCTTCAAATGCTCACGCTTCACCAAAACATGGTCAGGTTGGTGCCAGCGCTTAGAACGTGGATGACACCAGGTGACCTTGGAGGAGCTTGAGCCCTGAAAGAATGAGGAGAGGACACAAAGATGGTGGGTGCTACAAAGTTCCAGTAAGAGCTGACCATTTTCATTCATGTTGCCATTTCCATGGTTTCCCAGAATGTCAGGCCATGCACTAGAGCTAGCACCCACTCGGGCATTAAGTCACCAAGGATCATCAAACGTTTCATTTGAAGGGGTCTTCTGAACAATGCCGCTAAGTTGATTGTAGAATGATTCCTTTACATCTAGAACAGAAGTTAGTGTAGGGGCATAAGTGGCTATGATTGTAACTGGGCCACAGTTTGTGTGCAGGTGCAGTAAGGAGAGAAGTGAGGAGATGGGCACAGGTTTTTCCACTGAGGACAGTAGCTTGTTTTGGATTGCAAAGCCAACACCGTGCATTGGTCTGTCACCATCTGGGTATCCGTTCCAGAATAAAGTATAGTTTTTTTTCCCGGACAGATCCAACACCGGTCAGCCAGGTTTCACTCAGGGCTGCGATGCAGATGTTAAGTCGGAGTAGTTCTGCGTCAATCAGTTCTGATTTACAAGGTGAGATGCAGTCCATATCAGAGTTAACGCCAAGAGAATGCACATTCCAGCATGCGATGGAAGTGTACACGACAGTTGAGGGATTACGACCAGGTCGCGCCTGCCGTACTCGCAAACCTTGCCGAGCAACGACAGCACTCTTAAGGACAAAGTGCTCCCGAGTTGCCAGTCATGGAGGCTGAATATTAGACATCATAATGGAGGGATAAGATGCTCATAGTAGAGAGCGCCCAGGCAAAAAGAAGTGAAAGCATGCATGCCCAGGTCAAACTTCCACCTCTGGACTCAATGCTACAGATTCCAACGGAACACAGGTGTGTGACGGTTGGTGTAGTTATGAGTTGCCCCACAGTGACCAACTGACTAGGTCTATTGCCCGTGACCATTGGCGAGGTGCTCTTCTGCTCACCGGGTGGCTGAGACAGACCGACTCAGGTGCTGTGATAGCAAACGCGCTCTGATACTCAGCATACCAGCCCCTGCTGCCGGGGCTAGCAGGGTGGACTGGGTTTTGTCTGGTCTCTCGCCTTTGACCTGTCTGGCTTGCTTGAAGCTACCAGGTGTACAAGGCCCCCGCTAGCTTAGCTCTCAGGATCACTGGGACTCACAAGCTGTTCCGCCATGACAAGGCACCAGTCCATGGAACAGAAATGGATTACACTACACTACAAGTGCACGTTCATTACAAATAACGGCACAAATGGACAAGTTCAGAGAAGTCTATCTATATTCTTTTATAATTTAAGGCAGCAACTGAACTTAAGTTTGAGTGTTTACCAATTGTTGTGTGTGCTGTGTTTTTAGCATTATTCAAATAATGTTAATACCAAATATTGTAGATATTAACTGTGTATAATGTGTCTTGTGTGTGTCACAAGAAGAGTACCATTTGTATAATACAAAGAGTCGCTGCCTAAGTAGAGTGTTCAACATCACTCACTTATGAAGTTCCTAAAGCAGAGACTGTCAGAAGTTCATCACCGGCAAAAATCCTTTGCAATTAATCATCTGTCCGTGAGCAGTGAGCATGTCACAGAAAACAAAGACTTAGCCTGATGAAAGGAATCTTTCACATTTCCCAAAATCTGTCTCAGACCGTCAGAATCAAGCAGCCTTATACAGCCTCACCAGTGTTTGGAACAGGGCCACGGTGTTGTGCCAAAATACAAATACTTAAAATAAGTCACATGATGTAAAAGAACACAATAAATGAATAAACACTGTAGGGGAAAAATGGAAACATTTCCTGGAGCTCATAGGAAGTTAAAAGAGAAAGTGAGAGAGAAGCATTATGTGAAAGTCTGAGCTGCTAATGTGTTGTAGTAGGAGGAGCCACAGGGAGGGAGATTTGGGAAAAGACTCTAGAAGTGCTCAGTGTGTGAGTGACAGGCAGACCATCAGGACCGCTGTGGTGCAGCCCAGAGCTTTTGTTTGTGTTAACCGAGGATTTACTGAACGTGTGTGTGTGTGTGTGCAGTATCATTCACACTGATGTAGCTATCTTGTGTGTCTGTGGAGATGTAAAGTGAATTGAAGGATTAGAGGAGTGTGTTGTGTGTGTGTGTGTGTGTTGTGTGTGTGTGTGTGTGTGTGTGTGTGTGTGTGTGTGTGTGTGTGTGTGTGTGTGTGTGTGTGTGTGTGGCACTGGTCTGGAATACTAAGTGGATATGTGATCAAATCTGGATCGAGCTGCAATGCCTACGGGTAAGAAATCACATTTGCATGAGACATCATAAAATATTGATAAACAAGTCTTTGTTGTTAATATTATTAGGTTAGTATGTTTCATTGTACTTTTGTTTACATTTTCTTCGTACATGTGCAGAATCTCACCATTAAAGGTGTCTTTATGGCTTCTGAAGTCATATCAGCTCTCGAAAGTTTCCTGTCAATGTGTGTGTGTCAACATTTGAACACTTCTCTGACTGATGTCAGAGCTGGTGTGTTTAAACTGCCCGAGTACTGCTGTCAGGGCACTCTCTGTTTTACTAAATGTAAGTATGTGTGTGTTGGCAAGTTGTGAACTGAGAGTATTTATTTGGCTTGGTTTGTGCTGGTGGGTTCGTGTACCAAACAGAAATCCTCTACACAACCTCAACTGACTGCTGTACTTAGGGCACAAAATTTCCTCCAGACATTAGATAGATCTGACCAAACTTTTCAAAGGTAAATAATACATTGTTCTTTTAAAGGGTAGGGTTTGGCTTCTTTGGGCTCATTATAACTAGATTGAAATAGCTAAGTAGATGTGTTTGTTGTTGTGAGCATGTGTTTGCATAAGATTTTGCATTAATATCAGTGGTATTACACTGTACAATTAATAATTATTTGTAAATAAAACAGATTATTGTAGTACGTTTCATTCTTTTTACATCAGATGTTCATGTTTAATTCACTCGTGAAATGGACCAGCAGTTTCTAAAGTCACCCCTACACATATTATTTTTTCTGTGTGTATTGAAAGGGTATATTTCAGTTATGTTGTTGTTGTTGTGAGGAAACCTTTGGCTCTCTGTTGCTCTCCCCCATTCCTGACCTAAATTAGTCTCCCATGGGTTGAGGGTTGAGGGGGGATAATAACAGTTTAGAGTCTGCTTTAAACAATACCAGCACCCCCTCAGGACATCTGTCCCTAAAGTAATACACCCAGCTGGAGAGAGCGAGAAAGAGTTCGAAGCGTGTGTTTGAAAGATGGCGTGGTAAAAACCTGTCAGAACATATTTGCAGATAACAATTACTTGTTTCAAAAGTTCAAAAAGCAGGAGGTTTTACCCGGGTTTACCCGGAGCTTCATTTTTCACTTCAGTGAGAAATAGCTTTTTGAAAGTACACTGTTCATTTAAGTGTGCACCTTTCTACCTTATTTACACATAAAAGTTTCAATGTAATACCTTAAGGGAACATATTACTGCTTTAAGGTACTAATATGCACCATTTGAGGGTGGATAAGGTCCAAATTTGTTTTTTTAGGGTACTGCCCCAGTGATAAGCTGTTGTACCCAGGTTTAGGTTTCTCTGCCTTAGTGAAATCTAATATGTGGTAACACTGGGGCTCCGTATGTGTGGTGTGTATATATTAGTATGCTCATTCATGCAGGTTAAGTCCCTTTGTCATGTCTTATTCTTTAAGTGCATTTGGTAATTTTGTTGTTATAAATTGTTTTTTAAATGCACATCATGCTATACATGTGTAATAAACTATGTGTATGTTATATTATTACGAAGATGAAAAATGAATCATTCATGCTAATGGTATTTCACTGCTGTCTGGGAATAGAAGCACATCAATACAAGATCCTGATCCTCCAGACAGGGCAAACATAGTTCAGATGTCATTCTGGACAGCAGCGCTTTGCAGATGACTGCAGAGATCATCAGACAAAGTCTGAAATATGGTCATCCATCCATCAAGAGTGTGAAGGGCTCTGTCCTTCTCCCACATGGAATAGTTTTTGTGGTTGATAAATTGATATTTATGATTCTCCTTGGACTGCCGTCAGACAGATTTGTCTCTTCCAGTTCTTTGATGAGTTATTGTAGATAGAAAGTCTGTCTGCAAGTAAAATGCATATAAAAAAAAGCATGAAATTAATTTATTTCTCTTTGTTGTGCATCTGGATGTTCATCGGTTGTAACTGAAGTAATGAATGTTCAACTCTCAACATTCTACAGTCAGATCTTCAGCGGGTTGATCTGATGATTTCTGGGAGATAATGGGTCGGTCTGATTGCAGGAAATGTGCAGCGAAGAAGAGCTATTTATAAAGATGTGATTATGAGAAGTCATTATGTTTGATTGAGAGATAAGCAAGGACTATTTCTCAGGATCCTCAGCTCTGGAGTAGATGAGATGTTTGGTGTGGTTTCGGGAATGCTTTCGGCATGTTATGAATCCTTTACAAGCATCCAGCTCCAGAAGTCGTGTAGGAGTTCCAGCATGTTTCAGAGACCAGAATAGAAGTTGTGTTGTTTGCATGAGTGTGTGTGCTGCTGTCATGCAGTCGGGCCTGAGAGATCTAATCCCATTGGTTATGGACACGCAGGGCTTGGCTGCAAAACACACATTGCCGTGGAGATATCAAGACCGCGAGAGCTTTGTGTCTAATTTTGTGCAAGTATCTGATTCTTTTTGTGCTCGGTGATCTGAGTTTTCTTAAAGCGAATGTGACAGTGTAAAATACTTGTTTGGGTTTGCATATGTTTCAGGCTGTAGGATTAATTTATAATGAATACACACAGAAATTCAGTGTTTGGGACTGATCACGGTACAGCAGACCAATGCATAATTTTAAAAGTAATATAGCATAATATTTTTTTTATGAAAATCTGTCATTGTGGAAATTAATTAGCTGCCACTTATGATAAAGAGATTATTCTGAATGCACCATTAAAGGATTGACCTTATCAGTCTGAGCAGATAGACAAGTCTAATATAAAGATGGGCAATCAATCAGGCGGAAAAAGCTAATTAAATCAAAAAGCAAAAACATGCATGTAAGCAAACACTGCTTATAATTCCAGAAAATATTCTCTCAAAAATCTGTCATACTCTGCTTACTGTCTTGGTTTTCTAACCTTGGAAATCATAGGCATCATGAATGCACCATAAAATCATCATAAAAGTAGTCCATATAACTCATGTGTTGAAGTCGTCTGGAGCCATATTATAGCTTAGCATGAAGAACAGACCGAAGTCCACTGATAGTCTTTCCCTCTCCTCAAGCTCCCAAATATCATTTACAGTATAAATGTAGAAAACAGCAGCTTAATTTCTCCTTTTGTGTTTCACGGATGAACAAAAATAATATGGGACTGTAAATTAATAACAGAATTGTATTTTTTTAAGTAAACCCATGTTTTATGAATGGTGCTGGTAAAATTGCAATACCACAAAACATATGGCAGCAACATTTCATGAGAAATTCATTTGCGCTAAAGGAACCATTTAACGATCATCTGCAGTCAACCATCTTTAATATGTTTAATACTTTGATGTTCTCACAAGCTTCTAATTTCAATTCCTCCAGTGGAGCACAGTTCTCTGGCCAGAACAAAAACACCCATCTCAAGAGCTCTCATTCTCTACTGATAGACATGTGTTGTAATTATACTGACTTGAATATCATTAGTTGCACACTTTACAGTTATATTTGATTGCACAGATCTGAAAAGTGACTATTCTGCGGACAAGTAGAGTCATTCACACTTGTGTTTGAGTATTTGACTTGTTTAAGAGTGTGTGTTTGGGAATGATTATATATGCTTACTGTACAGAATGTGCAGTCAGGAACTGCTTACTGTGCGTAATGACAGGGCAGAAATGTACACAGACTGCAGTTATATGACTTCCCTGTGTGTGCATGACTGGGTCGGAGTACACGTTTATGCAGTTTTGTGTACTTTTTGCTAAGGCTAGTATCACTATTCCTTTTGTTCTTACTAAGGATTAGAATTTGTTCTCAATTTTACCTTGGAAAGCAGTACATCCCAGCACAGTTTGTGCTAGAGACATGAATGATACATCATAAGTCTTGGACCACTTAGCTCACAGCTGGGTGGACTTCAGCTCAAAGTCTGTGTTTAAAACTTTTATTGACATCCAGCTATATATAAATACACACACATGACTTCAGTTTGGGAGTCTTTCAAAGTCTCTTTCTCTCTCAGTAAACTGTAAAAGCATCTCGTTCCCAGGCCTGAACTCCTTCAACCCTCTGAATGCGTGTGTAACTGTAAAACGTGCACCATTCATCTGAAGAGGGCAGTTGGGGGGACTATTTGATGTTTTCTGTCTGATGAGCGAATGAGAGTGAGGCACAGAGAGAGAGTGTGTGTGTGTAAGAGAGGTCTTTGTCCTTTAGTCTCCTCTGAATTATGTCATGTTTGAGTCTCCCAGCAGTAGCCCCTCAGAGGGGGGCTGACAGGGCTTAATCCGCCTTAAACCCCCAGAGTTACTCTCTCTCCTTTCTTCATTCTCCATCTATCGTTCACTGTGAGGAATGGATATGTGTGTCTAAGCCAGCATTGTGATATGAAGGAGAGAGTAGGAAATTGGAGACCAGCTGCCCACCTTCTGGTTTTACCTCTGAGTAACAATGCGTGAGCGGTAAAGCTTTTTGAGACCTACATGGAGCTTCATAAGGCACATTCACTAAATGGCTCTTTACTCTTTCAATACAAAAGTAATCAGTGCTATTTAAAACTATATAGGGATGCAACAAATGATTATTTCGATATTTATTTTGACAAATCTTAACAATGATTAGAATGATTAATCGACCAGTTGTCAATAAAATCACTGACTGTTTTTTTTTAAAGTGACGTGACATTCAGCCAAGTATGGTGACCCATACTCAGAATTTGTGCTCTGCATTTAACCCATCCGAAGTGCACACACACAGCAGTGAACACACACACACACCGTGAACACACACCTGGAGCAGTGGGTAGCCATTTATGCTGAGGCGCCCGGGGAGCAGTTGGGGGTTTGATGTCTTGCTCAAGGGCACCTCAGTCGTGGTATTGCCAGCCCGAGATTCGAACCCACAACCCTAGGGTTAGGAGTCAAACTCTCTAACCACTAGGCCCTATAAGCAAGATTATCTCCCCTGGATTCGAACCCATGAACGCAGGGGCACAGAACCAGAGACTTAACAGAGCGCACCACTGAGTCGCTATAAGACTTTTTGTTTATTATGTTATTAAGAGGAAAGCGCTAACAGTTTTCTAACAGTAAGGCGCTGCTTGCTTGTACCGAACTACTTTTTAACCCTATCCGAAGAATGCCAAAGAACTTTGTCCGTGAGAATGTTGGCGACTTTAAATGTGACAGTATTTTTTTGTTTGTATTTTTGTGCAACTTTCCCACACTCTACTGGTTTGTCTTCGTTTGCTCTTCTCATACGTGCAGTGTCTTCTATTGGATTGCTTTCAGGAGGGCTGAACTACAGTCTTACTCTACAGCGCCACACTGGTTAACCAGTGTTATTGCAGCCCCTTACATTCGGTCATATAAGTCAAACGGCTGATCGACAACAAAAATATTTGTTGACATTTTCAACTGTCACATTGTTGATAATGTTGACTAATCGTTTCAGCCCTATTTAAGACAATGATTTCTTCAGCACATAACTCATCCAACATGTGATAAATAATACTTAATAATCAACACTAAATTGTCTTCATGATATTTGCATGCTGAATAATAAAGGAAGTTGTGGTCTAATGGTCAGAGATTTGGGCTCGTAACTCAAAGGTTGCGAGTTCAAGTTTCGGGGCGGCAGGAATTGTAGTTGGGGGAGTGAACGTACAGCGCTCTCTCCACCTTCAACAACAGGACTGAGGTGCTCTTGAGCAAGACACTGAACCCCAACTGCTCCCCGGGCTGCCCACTGCTCCGGGTGTGTGTTCACGGTGTGTGTGTTCACGGTGTGTGTGTGCACTTTGGATGGGTTAAACGCAGAGCACAAATTCTGAGCATGGGTCACCATACTTGGCTGTATGTCACGTCACTAATCATTAATAAAACTAGTGAAAATGAAAACAAAAGTCTTATATTAAAATATGGATCTGGGCCATATCTTGTGACCAGTATATCATATAGACTTAAGGTGAAATCATCTAGCAATCCCATAGCAGTCACACAGATCACTCTAGCATACAGCAATGCTGTAACAACCATTCAGAATATCCTAGCAACCACCTTGCAATTTTCCAGCAATCATCCAGCCCTAGCAACCACTCCAAACACCCTGGCAACCACCTAGAAATGCCCTAGAAATGGCCCAGAACAGCTATGATATATAGCAACAAAAATGTTGTCATATATCACTGTACTTCCGCAGATCAAAGGGTAAATATAAATAAAGAACACTGGATTTAACTGTAATATAAACTGGTGAAACCCAGAATCCTCTGATAAATAAACCAAAAGGCTTAGTGCTTTAATGGATTTGGTTATACTGATCAAAGTAAACCTGATCTTAAACAAATGTCTTTACATATAACAAACACACACACACACATTCTTACACATTCTGCGCTTTTTACTTTGAAGTCCAACAGCACATCAAACTTGTGCTTGCTGATCCATTGGATTGCATGTCTCTATGTGTGTGTTTCTGTGTGTATGTGTGTGTGTGGTTGTTATGGCATGGCAACTGTTTTTTACAGGGTATATCAGTGATACTGACAATATGTGTGTGTTTGTGTTATTGTGTGATGGTAATTCCAGTCATGTGATAGTTGGTGCTTCTCTGGAACAGGAAGCATAGTCTATAAAGCACAAGCTATTGTCCTTGTTTCTCACAATTGACTGATTAGTTTGCTTGAGAGCAGGCAGTAAAGCAGTCAGTTCTTTCATGACAAATAGCCCATTAGGGCTTCATCTTTGTTTCATATAATCAGGTCAAATGGAAAACATTTCAGAGACAGAGCAAATATCCAAAGGACTTTAACCTCAAGTTATAGCTTGTTCACGATAACTATAACAATAACCATAACTGTGATGTTTTAATAATCATTCTAATTCAATGAGACTATTGAAGTCCACACCACAACTATAGCAATAATGATACAGAGGAACAACATTGTTGCAATCACTTTTAGGATACTTTTTTTTCCAGCTGATGTACAATAAAAACATTGAAAGCCAAGAACAATCCATCCACAGAGCTCAAGAATTTAAAGCAATAGATGACACTGCAGAACATGTTTATAATAAACAGGACATTATTGTGCATTTGTGTAGATATTATGTGAATGGATCTTTACAATAAAGAGATTAAACCTGTAGATGATAACCATTGCATTGTGATTAATATTTAAATTCTGGCATGTTTCAGTTTGGATTGATAATTTTATTCATATAGAAGCAACCTTTTGTGGCTTTGCCACTTATGGTTATGAGTGGCAACAAATAATATGGAAAGGAAAAGGAGCACTGACTCTTCTCAAGGTGCCATTTACTAAACTGATACCAAATTTTTCTCAAAATTATTAACCTGAAAACAAGTCCGCCGTAATGGCTTACGCTCTGATAAACAACATGAGACAGCACTGTTTTCTAGTTCAGTTGAGTTTCACGAGATTGAGGCCACCAAGCTCTTTCATTGATAATGCATTATGGTAGGTAGCTTTTAATGCTTAAATCTTTATCCCTCCCCATCCCATCCCACCTGTCCCGCTGTCAGTCTCCTCATCTGCTAGAAGCTGAAAATGAGGGATAGATGTTATATTAATAGCACTGCACAAGTACAATGTATCAGCACAGTACAGGTAAAGAGAACAGGTCAAGTTAATCAAGATAAAATCACTGGCATTTCTGCTTAGTTCATTTAAAATGTTTGTCTAATAACCCAGGATTTGATCTCTTTTTTTTTCTGTGACCTCATGCAAGAATTTTTTTTGACCTGATTACATATAAAAACTACATATATAAATAATTATTTATACAACAAATATTAAAGTATATTATATGGCTATAATGAGCTTGTAAAAGTCTTGGGCTGTTTTTGTTGTTTTGGGAAATGTGAAAAAGGGGTGTGGTGTTCTCATCATGCTGTAAGGAAGTGAAGACCAGTGGCCAGTTAGTCATCCATTTTTTTTTTTTTTTTTTTTTTTTTGAACTGGTCATAACTTAAGATCCAGTTACGTAAAAAAAAAGTAGATTTGTCTCCTCTGAATCCAAGAATCCTGCTTGACTGACTGCTAGTTGGTCGGACTAGTTCTTGAGACACAGTCTTCACATAGTGGCTATGCTTTATCAAACTGGCACACTCTTCTACATAGCTGGTTCAGGTTATCATTAGCTTTTCCAGAAAACTAGTTTGCTGCTTTGCTGTCAGGCATCTACATATGCAGCTCTCACCAAAGCAGAATCCTAACTGAAATGCATCTCATAAGTGTCCAATTTATTCTTTAGACTGCACTATTCAAATCTGTGCCGTGATGCATTTGTGGTTGTAGAACTTATTGTCTCTCTCATATGTTTTCATTCAAGCTGGCAAGCCCGTGTGATGATACATAATCATAGGCTGTTCTTCTAATGGTCAGTGGCAACTGACGTAAAACTTGAAAGTGACTGAACTTTGTGTGCTGTGTTACCAGGCTGACACCTGAGCTGCTGAACTCCACTCCTTTTGTCAGTCTGGGATGGTTTAGTGTGTAAGATTAGTATTAGAATGCTGAAGGTGCCCAGATGATTTACTATGTCTGGTGGATTTTCAAAGTCCATGCATACTTCTTGAGCTAATATTGGCCACATCCCCTTGTGCAACAGTTGTTGGGGAAAAAGATGATCCCCTTGCAAGGGACATCCTTCCTGAATTTTATAAATTCATTTATAAAAACCCATTTATACTGGGTGATATTATGAAGACACGTCATGTTTGTGGTGTGCATATTTGGGAGCAACAGCGTGCTGACTTTTAGATTTTTAATAGGTAAAACATCATGAAGAAGTTTCCAACTGAATCTCACCTGTAAGATAAACACAGCATGCAACGGACAAACTCATGCATGAACAGTGTACAGACACACCCACAGAAGTTCATTTTACTTGAACACAACCCCACCCACCAAAACACACAATCAGTGTGCAGTGAACCTGATGCATGAAACATGAATAAAGTCTCTAACATAAACAGACGTATCCATTCATCTGTTCAAGAGTTCAACTGAAATAAATATGCAGCACACAAGCATGCGTGTTTACTCGATTACTGCATCTCACTTTGCGTGTGTCTCGTGAAAGTGGGTCAGTGTGTGAGTTTGCCATGCAGGGGAATTAACCAATCACAGCCTGGCCCAAACAATCAAGAACCAATCATGTGGCTTTGCTCTGGGGCCCTGGATAATATAGACGGCTCCATGTTGAGTGAGTGATGACGGTGATTATTCATAACTGGCAGCTGAGAAGGAGACATGTGGTTGACTGCAAGACAAAAAGAAAGTCTTTGATTCCCTGGAAACCCTTTATATGGTTTTGTTGTCAGAGAGAGAGTACTTGTTGCATCTGACTGGCTTCCATGATGTGATTTGGTGCACACTGGATGATATATTGTAATTCAATGCTTCACTTTGTCCCATATGTATATTGCTTACCACTTTTCACTGCAGTAATCTACCTATTGTGTTAACGGAGGGTAAAAATGACCATGTTACACTGAGTTGATTGTGTGTGCACACCTGTGCTAGTGTGTGTGGAGTGGGTGCGTCTGGATGATCTTACAATGTTGTGTTAGTTAGTCTCACAATAGACAGTCTACAACCACACACAATCACACACACACACACACACACACACACACACACACACATGGTCACACAAAGCTCGCTTTCATTTCACCCATAGAGTAAAATGTCTCTATTACACATTAATCTGCTCATTAAAGCCTCTCTCTTTCAGTGCTAGCTGGCCTTAACCTTTTATGAAAGTCTCTCTCTCTCTCTCTGTGTGTGTGTATTCCATGGTAATTCACTGAGTGATGTGATGAGTGACCATCAACTGGTGGTAGAGTTGCTACCTTGAATACAGAAAAATAAGGGACGCCTGGGGGGGACACCCCTTGGGGCCACGATGACCACAGGTCCGATGACGTGCCAGTGGTGGTAAATCAAAACTTAAAACATGTTTTCATAAAAATATGAATTGCTATTGAACTTTAGTAATTGTATAAGGTGGCATGAACACAGATTTTGGATAAAATATTTGTCATTGTTTGCAGACAGTAACACCACATAATAAATAACCGATCTACAAACATTTCTAAATTCATGAAAAACACACAATTTAGTTTTTATTATTATTGGTAAATTAATCTATTTTATAAAGTGTATTGTTAATTCTACAGTAGCCTATTGAATAATGCAATCATTTAAATTAGTTAAGTTGTTTATTTGCTTCATATAGGCACTATATTTTTATATTTTATTAAATATATCTCTCTTATCTCTTATTAAAATAATGCTTATGTCTCTGACTGTACACTTTAACTGTAATACATCAAATTGACTCTGTGCCAAGAGACCCGCCCTCCTCTGACTCTGATTGGCCGTGAACCTGAAACAAACCAAACAATCAAATAATGGCAGCAAGTCTTACTCAATCAGGGGCAGAATAGGACGAGTCTTCACAAAATGCCGGTGGGATGATCTGCATGAGATGCTGCATTGAAGACAACTCCATCCCGTATTGATTCATAATGGGACGCAAATATAGGACGATTCTGTATTTTAAGGGACGGGTGGCAACCTTAACTGTTGGGCTACTGTTTTAAGATACAACTGAATCAAACCCAAAATCAAAGACGCGTGAAATCTACCTATTGCAGTAAAAGCTCGCAAAATTAAATAAACACAATGGTTTTATGCTTTCTAAAGAAAATCTGAATGGTGCTTGCCTTGTTGCTCACACACCAAAATGCTTAGATGGTGTGAAGTTTGCTATGTGGCTGCTAGGGTCATTTGAGTGGTTTCTAGGGTTTTGTTCAGTGTTTACTGTCCCAAGTCCCCCATTAATCACCTAGTATTATGCTAAAAAAACATTAGCAAATGTGTAGAATCACCCATAAAACCACAAGTTCTTGGTTTTACTATTGGTGTGTTACTATGTTAGTATGGGATAACGGGACAGTGAGACTGGTGAGATAAGAATAGTTATAGCTACTTAAAAGTACACTTTTAGCTTTCTCTTAAATTGTGTACAACGCAAAACAGGAACAGAGAGAGCCCAGCAGAGTTGTCTGAAAGACAAACCCAGAGTCATTTTAAGGGTGCTTTCACACCTGTCTCATTTAGTTCGGTTGAATCGTACCAGAGTTAGTTTCCCCGTTTGGTGCGGTTCGATTGGGCAGGTGTAAAAGCAGCAATCACACTCGGGTGCGCACCAAAAGCGGACCAAACAAGCGTACCGAGACCTGCTTGAAGAGGTGGTCTCGGTACGCTTTCAAATGAACTCTGGAGCGATTTCTTTTGTGGTGAGAACCTCGAACAGACACAACTGCAAAAAGTACTGATCATTTTTGGACTAAACCAGCTGCCGTAGTCAGCTGCGCTGTGCATTATGGGATGAGGAAGTGTTTGTTGACAGTTTGCACTTTAGCATGGCAGCTCGTGGAAAAACTTGGAGTAGTGAGGAGGTGCAGAGCCTCATAGAAATTTGGTCAGATGACCATGAGCAGTTAAGAAGAATTAATGCACGCATCTACTTGAAGTTACGAGCGATGCCCGTTCGCCGTTTGCAGTGCATTAGAACGTTGTTTTCAAGCTGCATCCGCACTTCATTATAGAAATGTATTGTTGCATGCATATTGTGGTTTATACAACAATGTAATAGATTATGGCCAGGGACAAAACCAGCCCGCGCAGTCGTCTCTCCATAGTTGTGTTGTCTCCGTGTTGTTTGCTGGCTTTTCCTCTTATGTTGGAATTTTCCCGCACGTAAATTCTGACCAATCGAAAAGCAGTTTAGGAAACACGTCATGGCCAATGAGTGATGTGGATGTTGTCATGTGACTGCATTTTGGTTCGTTTAAACTGGTTCGGACCAAAGCAATCAGTGTGGTGTGAAAAGGAACATAAAAAAGCTGAAAAATGCTACAATGTATAATTGTTTGCCCTTGGTTCGGACCAAATGAACCGAACTAGAAATGTGAAAGCATCCTAAGTGTGTGTTGTTTGAGTGTGTACTACTGCAATTATTACACAGGAATGCTAGAAATTTCTGTGGGTTTCTCCTAATGTTTTTGTGTGCAAGTTCCCCCTCGAGATCTAAGTCTGTGGGAAACAAATATATAAGTTGCAGTGTGTGGGATTTTTGGTTATAATTTTGTGTTCAACATGAATCAGGAGTCCATTTAAAGGGACAGTTCACCCAAAAACCCAAAAGTTGCCAGTAGCTATTAGCTTTCATAGCATGAGTATAGAAAAAAAAAAATCATGGGGACCATACAATGATAGTATGGGGACCAGCATGTGTTTCAGAATATTCTTCATAATACCTTCTTTTGTAATCCCTTTAAGAATGAAAGTGCTGCATGCTAATTTATCAAAATTCCTCAAATGTATAAATCCGAATATGCATATTGCATTGGGCTGCCATAATGGACAAAGAATGATTTTAATACTTCAAAAAGTAATGAAAAGTCAAAGTTTTAGGTCAACGCAGATGACAAGGAATAGACAGTGTATGGGACTATTACTTGGGGTGTTTGTATGCGAGATAATTAACAATTGTTGTGATGCTAAGCAATCATAGCGAACTAGTCAGTAAGCAAGCATGTGAGGAAGGTGTGAGGGAGGTAGAGCAATAAACCTTACTTAGTGTTCTTGTTTACCTGGATGTTCTTGATGTTAAGATATATATTATCAAGTTGAGCAAAGAGTTGGTGGTGTTAAAATTATTATTATTATTTTTAAAACATTGTTGTTAAAAATAGATTTTAACGCTACAGTAAAACTGCTGTTCGCCTTCAAAAGTAATGATACTTTCTTTTCCCACACAGAATGTGACACATATGTTGGTTTATTTTCAGTTTTTTAATATTTTTAAATATAATTTGAAACGATACTTCATCAGATGCAATATGCCATTATTTACTGAGTTGTGGAACACTGAACTAATGTATAACCCCTTTTTATCTTTCAGAAGATTATCCATTCTCCACTGATGTTTTACCGCCACTGCCGGAGGTCCCTGTTGGAGGGCCGGTCCTAAGCCAGGCAGGTGGTCCCATCAGAAACTCTGCTCTGAGATATTGCTCCTCACGCAGCATGGACTCCACGCACTGCAACGAGCGTCCGGTGAGCTACGGCTCCACCTCTTCATCCGCCTCCTCCCGTGACAGTCACTGCTCGCTGGGGGGGCGGCCGGTATTAGGCTCCGCCCCCGAGAGGGATCATGATTCTGGAGCCATCCGACTGGAGCTGGTGCCTGCCCAACAGCTAGAGGAGGAGGAGACAGGAAGACAAACACCTACACCGACCAATCAGAGCGATGCAGATATTCAGTCACCGGAAGGACGTAAAGTCCAGTATGTGGACCGAGTGGTGGAGGAAATCCTTGAAACAGAAAAAACCTACGTCCAGGACCTTCAAAGTATAGTCCAGGTAAGAAAGACACAAAGCATGTGCAGTCACTTTCTGAGAGAGACATTCAGCAGATTGCTTACTCAAGGTAACAAGCTACATTTAAAGGAATAGTCCCCTAAAAATGTATCATTATGAAAGTTTTTTTTTTTACTTTTTGTTGTGTTGTTTTATTCTGTTTTTGGATTTCAGTTACATCTAGTCAATATGTGACTAAATAACGGCATGCTATTTTATTTTAACGTTAGATTAAAATAATGTTTTTGGATGAAAAAGTGCTAAATGAAACCAAATATTCAAACATTATAGATTATATTAAGCCAGGATTAGGCTATAGTTCAGTTAGGACATTTAAGTAGATTTTTTTTTTTTAAATGTCTTAGGAAAAAACATTTCTGTTGTTCATCTTGAGACAAAACAATCGCACTGACATATTTTGAGATATGCCATTGCAAGTTTAATTCAGTTAATACAGCTCAGACATGCATTTTAGTCTGGGACTATGCTTAAGCCTTGTCTATGTTAAGCCTTGTCTTATCTTAATTTAAAAGTATTGACATTTAGCAAAAACATTCGAAAAAGAAATCGCTAGTGCATTACTAATATCTATAGGTATTATTCATTCTTGTCATATTTTTGTCAACAGCATGTTTAATTAAACTTATTTCCATAATTTGCATTTTTTGCTTCACTGTCACTGATTAAATAATAAAAAAAAACTTCATTAACAAACAATTTTGTCATGACCTGTTAATGAGACAAATATTGGTAATCCTTTATTGATTCCCATGTTGGTCCAAAGCTGTTTGACTTCTTGTTTGACTTCCACAGAACACAGAATCATTTTCATGCTGTCTTTTTCCATGCATAGTAAGTGGATGATTATTCATAATGTCAAGCTGCAAAAGATACTAAATTTGCACAATATATTGTTTGTTTTCTGAAGTCATGAACTTCTGAGAGTTACTCTTCACTGAAAGTCATCACAGAAACTCAGATCTCATTACAATTCTGCATTTTCAGACTTAAATTGTTGTGATTGTATATTTATATATGTTATGATTGTCACTGATATCAAAAATAGAAATTCAGTTCCATGGATTATAGCACATGATGTCATATGGTCTACTTTTATGTCTGTAATTACATCATTATAGATCTTGTCCAGCACACAACTTTCTTCAGAACATTACATTTTCATTTCCATGAAAGAAAGTCTGAATTCTGAATAACAAGTTAATGAGTAAATTTTGACATAAAGTTTATTTTTGGGTGAAGTGCTTTGCTCAAGGAAACAAATGGTAGTGAGTGTCCAGTGTATGGTTTCCCATACTTGAGCTCAAACCTTGAACCTTAAAACAGCACTCCCCATAAAACATGAGGCTCCAACTACTGATGCTCCTTGAGTAAGAGGCATGTGTGTGTGTTTCTTTGTGCATGATTTATACAGCTGTCAAATGTAAAGTGCACATGGCTGTCATTTGACCTAGGTGCGAGGAGATGAATACTAAACTCTTCCTCTCACCCTTGCTCTGATTTTCTCACTCTTTCTCTGTTAATGTGGGGATAGAGAGTTTTAGAGGGTCTCAGCCCCCTTCCCCACCTACTCCTCCATACAAACACATTCACAGGCCCCCGGCACTAAGAGAATGATGGATGGATTGAGGAGAGAATGAAAGAAAAGGAAAGCAGGCAGGATGGATGGAGGGGACAGATAAAGGAGAGGAAAGAGGGTTAGCAAAACAACTGAAAGAAACCATTCTGTTAGCACATGAGACCATTGAAAACGTGTGCTTGTGAAGTGAAGGCAACATATTTTCATTTTACATTGAGTTGTTACTGCTTGTCAGTGTTGTTATTGTTAACTGAAACTAAAGCCAAAACTATTAACTATTAATACTTTTAAACATAAAAAATACTTTGAATAAAATATAAATATTAGATTTTTTTTTTTTAATTACTAAAGTACTGTTACTAAAATTACTAAAACTATAACTGCAGTGGCAAAACTCGGCAGTCGGTTGCTAGGATGTTTCTAGGCAGTTGCTAGTGTGCAGATAGGTGTTGCTAGGGTGTTAAGAGTTGTTATTAGGTGGTTGCCTAGGATGTTCTAATGGTTGCTATGGTGTTGCTACATGGTTGCTAAGGCATTGCTAGGCGGTTGCTAAGGTGTTCTGGGTGGTTGCTATGGTGTTGCTAGGTGGTTGCTAAGTTATCCTGTGTGGTTGCTAGGCAGTTGCTATGGTAACCTGGGTGGTTGCTAGGGCACTCCTAGGCGGTTGTTAAAAAAGAGTTCCAGGTGGTTGCTAGGGTGTTCTGGACGGTTATGTTTGCGTTGCTAGGAGGTTAGTAGTTGTCACAGATCTTTAATATGGAGTTTTCTAGAGTTCTTAATATCCTGTGATATCCACTTCGCAGGACACTTAACGGTCAAACAGAACAAATATCTGAAGTGAGGGGAAACAAACTAAATGTGCAGAGCGGGGTTTCCAGCAGCTGTTCGCCACATCAGGACACTTATGATTGAACACATCATCTAAGGGGCCGTTTACACAACAACGTTTTCAGCCAAACATGGGAATTTTTTATGCTTATGGTGCCACTATATGTCAAGCGCATGTGTAATACGTATTAGGTATGTAGAGATGTGAAATACGTGTTGATTTTAAAGGCAAGTGCGAACAAACATACACAACAATGGCAGAGTACATGGTACTGTTGCTGCTGCTCAAGAGTTTGCTGACGCTTCTCCAGCTAAGTGTGGATTTACTTCAATATTACAACCAACGGCGGAGACGCATCATATACAACATATAACCATCACTTCCTTGTTTACTAACAAGGGGACAGCGCCAGCTACTGGCCTGGCATACGTAATACTGCATTTTTAGCCGTTTTCACGGATATGTGTAAATGTTAATCATGTTGTCTTGTTTACGTGAAACTTTTTAAAAACCCAAGGGAAAGACGTTTCCATTTTTGACTACACCGTTGTTGTGTAACCGTAGCCTAATAGACAATACACACAGAATGTCTGTTGGGGTCACAAAGCTGGAGCTCAAAGTTCCGCTTTAGAATGTTTGTAACTTGACATTTTTTTCTACAAGTAAATAGAAAAGCAGCATACTCAAAGAAAGCAAAGCAGGTACTTCCAGTGTAGAACGCTTTGTTGCTGATAATGTTGATTTGTATTTTTTTTTCCTGGGATGAAACCATCTTTATTTTACAGGTTTAACCCCGGCTCTCTGTCTGTCTTTATGTGTGCACGGGCTGTTGACACAGGTTGTGTTTTCCACACAGAATGGTTATCTTACACTGCCTGAGGGTGTTCAGGTAAAGATTTTTGTCAGAGTGAGAGAATCACTTATCTCATCTGTCAACCGAAGCCAGAGACATTCAGATGCAGGGCGGAGCAGGAGCTACAGATTCTGACATGCTGTGCTTATATCTGTGTATGTCAGAGTCATATATCATATGTATGTTTCTGCAGAACTAGAACACGATAATATCTTTATGAAACTTAAAGTGTTTCATTTCTGCATCACTGGCAGCACCAAATAAGACTGCAGTCATTGACTCAAACATGTATGTGGAAGGAATGGACCAGCAGAAGACGGGGGAGTATTTGAAGGGTTTGAGGCTTGAGACCATGCATAATTCTCTGGTACCACAAAAACTGCATACTTCAGCTTTGTTTAAACAAGGCCAGTTTTAGGTAAATCATGGCCATGTTGAACTCATTTTAATTTAGCTGATTTAGACGATGTCTTGCTTTCCCCCCACCTTATGTTCTGCTCCGTTTTAAAACTTTTTGGGTCCTTTATTTGTAGTAGTGCGTCAACCAAGTTGACCCCTATTGACCCCTATTTAAGCCTTGACCTCCTGATGGAAGTTATAACAAAAGGTTTTAGGGGTTAATAAAATCTACATATACACACAATTTCCATGGTCATCTTTCAATGCTTACTGTAAGTAACTCCACAAGAAAACCGCTGATCCATTGATGTGGAGAAGTCAATGTCAGATGTGAGAGTTGAAGCAGGGCTGTCTGTCCAAATACGTCAAACGCTGAACAACATGAAGCCAGTCAGTGGACGGGGCGCTCTGTTTGATGCTTCATCTGTTTCTCTGCAGGATTACCTGGAGTGCATCAGCAATCAGTCTCTTCTGCTGCTGGGGGATGAAGAGAGGAATGCTTTATTTGGAAACATCCGTGAGATCTACTTTTTCAACAGGTTCGTTTTAGCAACAAAAACATCTCTTGAGAGAAATGTAACGGGGGGTTGCCCATTTTCTTTCTTTGTGGACTTTTGTTCATATTTTACAACCACTTAAGTCATATAACAGAATTTGATTGAAAATACTCTTTTGATGATTTGCTTTTTCAAACTTATTTTAATGACCAAAAACATCTGTTAAGCAGAATGAATTCAAATTAAATTAAAAAACTACACCAGATGTAATACTATACATTAATCTATCAGCTATGTTGGGATGAAGTTGTGGCTTGTGGTTATGAACTTACATTTTCCCAAAAAACAAAAAACATAACAGGGTTGATTGACTGTACTTGATACATGCATTTTAAACATGAAAGAAAGAAAGAAAGAAAGAAACATAAATAAATGTAGAAGAATAGAACAATTTTAAAAAATTTAAGTATTTTAAAAAAATATTGGCAGAATATTACACAAAGCTAAATATTTATTTAAATTGTTTTGCTACATATTAATAAAAATAATGAAAAGAAAACAGCTTATATAACATTTAGTTTGACCTTCTGAGGTTGACGACTAAATATTTTTTTTAACATCTCCCATTTGCTGTCCTTAATGTCTTGATGAGGACAGCTCTTCTGTTTTAGACTGTCCGCTCTGAATCTTAGAATCTCTCTTTCCTCAGTTCCTCTCATTCCAGACCACACACACACCTGCACATTTTGCCAGACTCACTTCGGATTCAGCCCACACACACACACACACACACGAATCCACCACACACACAGAGTGCTGAAGTGACCACACATGCATTCAAAGTGCTGCTCAATTCATGGAAGTGACTCTTTCCTCACAGAACATGGCATACAATGCAGCTCAGAATTGCAAGACAATGTGAATAGTTTCATAATGGCTCAGGCCTTTAATGGATGTGAGTAATGATATTTAATCATTCTGTGTGTGTGTGTGTGTGTGTGTGTGTGTGTGTGTGTGTGTGTGTGTGTGTGTGTGTGTTTCAGTGATCTGCTTCATGACCTGGAGAAGTGTAACGCCAACCCAGTTGCCATTGCAAAGTGTTTCGTAGCCAAGGTAAAACTCTCATCTTGTCTTTGTGATTTGTTGATTTTATTGTTTATTTTTTTCAGCACTGACAAACCTCCCTCAAAAATGAAAATCTGATGATAATTTACTCACCTTCAGGTCATCACGTAGGCCTTTCATCCGTGAAACACAAATGAAGAAATTATGGTCACACACACATACAATCAACACTATTATGCCTATTACGTGTTAGAATTAGCTTCAAGTGTCTCTGTAGATTCATGTTTTAATACATGCGGATCAACAGCAGCTGGTTTGTGTGGTTTTCTGTCCTGCGGTGTTGTGTGATAATAGCTTTGTTTTGTTCAGGGTATTGTTGTGCTAATGTGCTGTTAGCAGGGGGCTGACAATTTACACAGTGCAAATGACTGTGGCTTACAAGAGCTCATATAAAGCCAGCCCTGAGCGTGAAACAGAGGTTTATTTGAGAAAACAGAGAGAGGTGCTTAAAACACATTGATAGTTTCCTCTGAGACGCTGAAAACAGCCCTGGCTTTCCTGTCTTCCTCTTCTACCCAGCTCTCAAACACACTCTCACACACTTGCTTACATGCAGACACACACTTTCTGTTCAGTGTTTCTCATTATTTGCTGACAAACTTGAAATTAGAACATTAAAACATGATATTTATCAGCAACAATAGTTAAAAGAGCTTATGAGGGAAATCTAAATATTTTTATGTTTACATTGGACTAAAAATCATTTAAATTTTAGTAATTTAGTTATGTGCTTTTGTCCTTTTTATTTCATTCCCTTTTATTATTATTTTTTATGTTCTAGAATAGGTTTTCATACTTGATTGTTCCAAAAACACATTATTTTTCACATATTTTACATTATTGTAGCATTTATCTTCCCATTTTCTCTTGAACGCTCTCTTTAGTTCCTGTCCCTTTTATCTTTAATTATTTTTTTACTATATTTTACTATGCAAATCAGGTAGAAATAGCCTGTTCCCACTGTTTACAGTGTATTAAGCTAGTTGTGTGTGTATATTGGTCAGTGAAGGTAAGTCATTATTAGCAAACAATCCCAGAACTGTGTGTGTGTGTGTCACTCGCGTTGCTACGGGTGGGCCTGGGTGGGCCTGGGCCCACCCACCTGTCAGTCAGGCCCATCCAGTCATTGGCCTCACAATGTAGCCTAACAATATTCAACAATAATGTATTTTTGACACGAACATTAGTAAGTTGCTCTGTTTCATTTTAGTTTAACATACTTAGCTAAACTTCAGTGTCCCTCTGTGAAATGTGCTCGTCGTTGTGAAGGGGGGATGGGCTGTTCGCAATCTGACTGCGAAATGCGCTATGCGGGCATTTCATCATCACCATGACAACCAAACAAGAATCAAGAAACATTAAGATTTGTTTTTATAGGTCAAGTATTGTGATAATCGCAACAGAAGGAGTAAATTATGTTGCAATTATCACAATACTTGACCTATAAAAATAAATCTTAATTTTTCTTGACTCTTGTTTGGTTGTCATGGTGATTATGAAATGCCCGCGTCAGATTGCGAACAGCCCATCCCCCCTTCACAACGACGTGGTGCACATTTCACAGAGGGACACTGAAGTTTAGCTAAGTATGAAAAATGAAACAGAGTAACTTATTAAAGTTTGTGTCAAAAAGACCACGGCCGCCGCAGGAGGAAGATGATGCAGATGTTCAGGAGCCTCAGCCATCAGTCAGTACCAATAACAAACTGTACTGTCGAACGTTTCTTTTCCACTGTAAATCGGATAAAAACTAGTATCAGAGCAACAATGTTGACACATAGACTGAACTCTTTGTCCCTTCTCTCATTTGAGAGAGAATTGACTGAATCCTTGGACTATAACGAAGTCATTGCTGTGTTCAACTCAAAGCCCCGTCGTCTCCTGTTATAAGCGCATCAAAAGTAAGCCAATCTACGTTCACTATGTACACTAGTTGCCTAGTTAATGTTGTTATATAACGTTGTTTATGTGGCCGCTGAGCCAGACCAAGCATTGTTTTTACACACTGTCCACTACTGTCCTGCTGATTTAATGATGGTGTTTTTTGCATCTGTCAGATGCGCGTGTGTGTGTGGTGTGGGCGCGCGCAGTGGAAATGCTTATAGTTATGTTCTTAACACTGCTTATGATGACATGATACATGCTTGTGCTCTCATTAAACTGTGGTGTATTCAAGAAGCAGGTGTACTGTAGTTGTGTTGGGCTATTTTGATAACAGATGCATTTTAGGCTGTGCCCACCTGATTTTCTCTGGGCCCACCTATTTTGTGATTCCTGGCTACGCTACTGGTGTGTGTGTGTGTGTGTGTGTGTGTGTGTGTAACTCAGCCAGTTCTGTAGTATAAAAAACACAAAGGGGCTGCAGGATTCCAGTAAGACTGAGCGGTTTTATTACATCTGATTACTATCAAAGCTTTCCCGAGAACACTGCCTTTCTCTTCCTCTCTGTTAAGGACAAATGCTGACTCAATGTGTTTCTCTGAGAATAGAAATGATCCACCTGCTGTTTGCAGCTATTCAGTTGAGACAGAAGGATATTACACAGCATTGGCACAACTTGTCCTGCAGGCTAATCATTCAATACAGCGTTTCATTTGCACCAAAGTGCATGATATGCTAACAGATCTGTCACAAAACAAAGTGTCCATTAATTTTAATATAGGAGGACATGTGATAAGTGCTAAATGTTTTTGTTCACATCTATACATGCATTTGTACACGTGAAGACAACTTTAGCATTATCAAACAGTAAGCACACATCTGGTTGAGGTTCTGGCTTTTAAACAACAAGAGAGTATGTGTGACGATCTCGATCCAGTAAGACACAGGGAGAGAGAGATCCAATAGCAGGTATGTTCTTTATTGGGGTAATCCAAATCGTAGTCGGAACAAGCCAGGTCAAAACCAGAAAACAATCCAACAAAAAACAAACAGGGAAGGAACAGGAACGGGAACTCGGAATCTCGGAGGACGAGAAGACAGGATCACGAAAGGAAAGGACTCCATACAGGCAACAGGAAAGGACTGGTAAATATAGGGAGGCTAATGACAATTAAGTGAAGGCATCTGGTGCAATTAGCAGGAGTGCAATTACTGTGATGAAGGGACAAGGCTAGTGGGAATTGTAGTGCCTACGGTGAAGTGCCTAAGGGGAAGTGAGCCCACTCGTGGACACCCAGGGAAACAGAGACTAGACAGCGTGACATTACCCCCTCCTCCACTGCCAGATGCTCCACCCGAACCCAATAAGAGACAAAAGACACAAAGGGACCAGGAGGGAGGTGGAGCGGCGGAGGACCAGGGGGAGGGACGGAGGGCCAGGTAAAATAGGGAAACAGAAACAAGAGGACCAGGTAAAATGGGGAAACAGAGACAAGAGGACCAGTTAAAATGGGGAAACAGAGACAAGAGGACCAGGTAAAATGGGGAAACAGAGACAAGAGAACCAGGTAAAATGGGGAAACAGAGACAAAAACAAGGAGTCCAGGAGGGAGGTGGACCGGCGGAGAATCAGGGGGAGGGACGGAGGGCCGGGTCCTTAGAGGCAAACAAAGAGAAAGACAAATACAAGGAACCCAGGAGGGAGGTGGACCGGCGGAGGATCAGGGGGAGGGACGGAGGGCCAGGTCCATAGGTGGAAAACAGACAGAAGAACAAAAACAAAACAACCACAAAACACAAGTCCAGGAAGGACCTAACATGAAGCCCACCAGGGCGGAGCAGAAGTCAAAGTCAAAGTCACCTTTATTTATATAGCGCTTTAAACAAAATACATTGTGTCAAAGCAACTGAACAACATTCATTAGGAAAACAGTGTCAATAATGCAAAATAATAGTTATAGAAGAAGACCACCACATCCGTGTGGTCGAGACTGAAGCCCACCAGGGCGGAGCAGAAGACCACCATATCCATGTGGTCGAGACAGAAGCCCACCAGGGCGGCGCAGAAGACCACCATATCCATGTGGTCGAGACAGAAGCCCACCAGGGCGGCGCAGAAGAACACCACATCCGTGTGGTCGAGATAGAAGCCCACCAGGGCGGCGCAGAAGACCACTGCATCCGTGCGGTCGGGACAGAAGCCCACCCATGCGGCGCAGAAGAACACCACATCCGTGTGGTCGAGACAGAAGCCCACCAGGGCGGCGCAGAAGACCACTGCATCTGTGCGGTCGGGACAAAAGCCCACCCAGGCAGCGCAGAAGACCACCGCATCCATGCGGTCGAGACAGAAGCCCACCAGGGCAGCGCAGAAGACCACCGCATCTGTGCGGTCGAGACAGAAGCCCCCCAGGGCGGAGCAGAAGACCACCACATCCGTGTGGTCGAGACAGAAGCCCACCAGGGCGGCGCAGACGATCACCACAGTGGGATCGAATTAACAGGAGAGCAAGTCTGGTTAGGCAAGTCTGAAACAGAGAACATGAACAAGTTAAGGGTAGCCTCCGTGGCCACGACAGGATCAGTCGAGCGCTCAGAGAGTTCGGCTGAGACGTGACGAGGCTCTGGAAGTTCCGCAGAGGCGAGGAGAGACTCTGGTAGTTCAGCCGAGATGATAAGAGGCTCTAGTAGTTCAGCAGAGACGTGAAGAGGCTCTGGTAGTTCAGCAGAGACGTGGAGAGACTCTGGTAATCCCATGGTGTTTAGACTGGATTCCAGAAGATCAATGCTGACTTGACTCTGCTCATGAAGATCATTGGTGGCCTGACTCTGCTCATTAAGATCATTGGTGACTTGCATTTGTTCATGAAGATGATTGGTGACTTGCATTTGTTCATGAAGATCAATGGTGACTTGCCTTTGTTCATGAAGATCATTGGTGACTTGCATGTGTTCATGAAGATCAAAGGTGACATGCCTTTTCCCATGAAGGTAGTCGGTGACTTGACCTTGCCCATGAAGAACACTGGTGACCTGACCTTGCCCATGTAGACCAATGGTTACTTGACCTTGTTCATGAAGAGTACTGGTGACTGGACTTTGCCCATGAAGATCATTGGTGACTTGCCCTTGTCCATGAATTTCACTGGTGACTTGACTTTGCCCACGAAGATCAATGGTGACTTGACTGTGTTCATGAAGAATACTGGTGACTTGTTTTTTCCCCTATGAAGATCATTGGTGACTTGCCTTTGTCCATGAATTTCACCGGTGACTTGTCCTGACTCTGGAGGGTCAACGGTGACTAGTCCTGACTCTGGAGGGTCAACGGTGACTAGCCCTGACTCTGGAAGGTCAACGGTGACTAGCCCTGACTCTGGAAGGTCAACGGTGACTAGCCCTGACTCTGGAAGGTCAACGGTGACTAGCCCTGACTCTGGAAGGTCAACGGTGACTAGCCCTGACTCTGGAGGGTCAACGGTGACTAGCCCTGACTCTGGAAGGTCAACGGTGACTAGCCCTGACACTGGAAGGTCAATGGAAACCTGACTCGACTCTGGAGGGTCAACGGGAACCTGACTCGACTCTGGAGGTCAACGGAAACCTGACTCGACTCTGGAGGGTCAACGGGAACCTGACTCGACTCTGGAGGGTCAACGGGAACCTGACTCGACTCTGGAGGGTCAACAGGAACCTGACTCGACTCTGGAGGGTCAACGGGAACCTGACTCAACTCTGGAGGGTCAACTGTGGCTGTCATCCTGTACAGAGGCGCTGGACAAGCAGCCATCTTGTGCCATGACTCTGGGCCGGCGGCCATCTTGGGCAGTGGCAATGGGCCGGTGGCCATCTTGGGCAGTGGCGATGGGCTGGCGGCCATCTTGGGCAGTGGTGCTGGGCTGGCGGCCATCTTGGGCAGTGGCGCTGGGCTGGCGGCCATCTTGCGTTGTGACGCTGGGCTGGTGGCCATCTTGTGCTGTGGCTCTGGGCTGGCGGTCCTCCTGTCTGTAGACCCCGGTCTAGAATCGGCCATCCCACCGGGAGAGACAGGTGTGGCTGGGGTATTCCACAGAGGATGATGACGTAAGTAAAAAACAAACTCCCAGAAATTAATGGCGTCCAACTGATTCATCTCAATTTGAGGAACCGGGTCATCCAGCCCGATATTGAAAGTGTCTTTAAGGGCCGCATCATTATATCCCATGCCCTCGGCCAGGGACCAGAACACCCATGCCATGGCACCCACCTCATTGCCCTCTTGGCGGAGGATGATCAATTTTAAATACTTTGCCCTCCGCTCCACCATACTGGCTGGGGAGGAAACACCAACAAACATACCGCTGGATCTTGTCTTGATGGAGTCCTTCTGTGACGATCGCGATCCAGTAAGACACAGGGAGAGAGAGATTCAATAGCAGGTATGTTCTTTATTTGGTAATCCAAATCGTAGTCAAAACAAGCCAGGTCAAAACCAGAAAACAATCCAACAGAAAACAAACAGGGAAAGAACAGGAACGGGAACTCGGAATCTCGGAGGACGAGAAGACAGGATCACGAAAGGAAAGGACTCTATACAAACAACAGGAAAGGACTGGTAAATATAGGGAGGCTAATGACAATTAAGTGAAGGCACCTGGTGCAATTAGCAGGAGTGCAATTACTGTGATGAAGGGACAAGGCTAGTGGGAATTGTAGTGCCTACGGTGAAGTGCCTAAGGGGAAGTGAGCCCACTAGTGGACACCCAGGGAAACAGAGACTAGACAGCGTGACAGTATGCTGCTCTTTAATTAATAATTTCCCATGGAGAACCTACCACTCAGTGTGTTTGTGTGTGTGTTTGGGTCACAGCATTTATGCAATGACACCTTCATTAATAAGGCTACCTGTGTGTGTGTGTGTGTTTATGGAGAGAGAGAGAGGGTAGATGTGGGGGGCAGCCGAGATATTAGAGGAAGAGGATAAATGGCTCTTTGATACTCAGACCCTGTGTACTTTCCCAAGTGCTTTGATGTTCATATAGGTGGAATGAGAGAGCAAAAAACAGATTTAATCAGAGCCCACTCACATCTACCATTACTGTAAACACAACATCAGGGCTCTTATTACAGTCACTGCAACCGCTGTGTGTGTGTGTGGGGTGTGTGTGTGCGTGTGTGGGGTGTGTGTGTGTGTGTGTGTGTGTGTGTGGGGGGGGGGGGGGGGGTTGGCAATGTGAGACTTTTTCTGTTGCACACCATCCTGATGTGACCTTTCAGAGCAAGTCTGTCTCTTTATGTGCCCATCAGACATACACACTCTAAACTAGCTATATAAATGTGGACATACCCTTGTGAAAAAGAAGTCCACTTTAGCATACATTTAAAATGAGTAATTACTGAAATAAAATACTTAACTTATACGTCATTTCCGTTTATATTGTTGGAATATGTAATTGCACCAATATACCTAAACCCGCTAGTTCAGATTTATGCACCCTCCAGAAGCATGCATTCTTCAAGTGAATGATGCGTCATTCTTAAATATTGATCAACGTACATACATAGAGCACATCAAATATAGTAAATTAAATCTCAACCATACTTGCTTGAAACACGAGATCCAAACTAACTAGATCTTGCATTGACATAAGCCATATTGGTTCCTGCTCAACAAGAACATTTAATTGAGCTTCTGTTTATAATATTTGATGTGTTCTATGAAATGACATTTGGCCAAGTATAGTGACTCATACTCAGAATTTGTGCTCTGCGTTTAACACATCCAAAGTGCACTCACACAGCAGTGAACACTAGTTATTTCCCTGTGGAGACCTTTGGTTGACGCAAACACATCTTCCTTTGAGTAACTAACTCAGATTTTCTGATTGTCCTTCAGAGTGAAGACTTCCACATCTACACGCAGTACTGCACAAATTATCCAAGGTAAGAAATACTTCCTGTGGTTTGTATGTCACCATCTGTCTCTCAATATAGAGCTTTATCAGACTTCACGAGCGATGGCCGTCTCAGATGCCTGTAGTATGTGTGTGTGTGAGACTTGTGAGAGTGTGTGTTCATATTATATGTTGTGTGTGTGCACGTGTGTAACACCACTGGAGTCTAGGAGTCTGTTCCTGTATTCCTTTGAAATAGCTTTATTGGTGTCAGCTTCATAAACATTTGTTTTGAGTACGTGTAGAGGTGAGAATTAGAGATGAAAATAAATACTAATCAGTCTTTTAGTGACTGAACAGTGTTGAGGTCTTGAATAAAGGTTACAGGAGATTATTGTGAATATGTGTCAACAGTGTTTGCCTTTGGGTGCATGTACAGTACAGACCAAAAGTTTGGACACACCTTCTCATTCAAAGAGTTTTTTTTATTTTCATGACTATGAAAATTGTAGAGTCACACTGAAGGCATCAAGGGCTATTTGAGCAAGAAGGAGAGTGATGGGGTGCTGCGCCAGATGACCTGGCCTCCACAGTCACCGAACCTAAACCCAATCCAGATGGTTTAGGGGTGAGCTGGACCGCTGACAGAAGGCAAAAGGGCCAACAAGTGCTAAGCATCTCTCGGGGAACTCCTTCAAGACTGTTGGAAGACCATTTCAGGTGACTACCTCTTGAAGCTCATCAAGAGAATGCCAAGAGTGTGCAAAGCAGTAATCAAAGCAAAAGGTGGCTACTTTGAAGAACCTACAATATGACATATTTTCAGTTATTTCACACTTTTTTGTTATGTATATAATTCCACATGTGTTAATTCATAGTTTTGATGCCTTCAGTGTGACTCTACAATTTTCATAGTCATGAAAATAAAGAAAACTCTTTGAATGAGAAGGTGTGTCCAAACTTTTGGTCTGTACTTATATGTGCAGAGATTTAAATCTATTCATGAGCCTGAAATATGACAGAGTTCAACAAAAGCATTGACATACAACACCTTTCCCTAGCAAAATACCAACCACACCCACAGTTTCTTTTTAAACACACACACACACACACACACACATATACTCATACTTTGAGGCAGCACGTGCTGTCACCCGTCCTACTTTTGATGCTAGGAGAAATTAAAAGTGACCTGACAGTATAGTTTCATCAGATGCTGCATGGTGTGTGTGTGTGTGTGTGTGTGTGTGTGTATTAATGGATTCATGTCTGGGCCACAGGGTCCCTCTCTCCACACCCTCACACAGCTGTTGACCCTAACCAAGGTCATATGGCACGCTCGCACACACATACAGTAACACTCCTGAAAGCAATAGCTGTATCTCAGTGATACTCGGCTCATATTTCCCATCGGGACAATGTGAAGTCTGTGCGCAAGATGCTGGAATGTGCACACACACACACAAACACACACACACACACAAACGTCTATCTGTCCCAGTGCTTTGTGAGGCGTGGCACCAGATCCAATAAACTGTAAAATCTGTGTTTTAACAGAAGGGCCCGACCTTACTCTCCCAAGCGTGCATACATGCACTTTTGTTGTGTGTGTGTGCATTTATTTGTTTATGTAAGCAATAATATACAGTACATTAGCCCCAAAAAATATCTGGACACTTGATCCCCCAAATATTAACATTCTGTCATCAATTACTTACCCTCATGTTGTTCCAAATCTGTTAAAGAAAAAGAGAGAGAGAGAGAGAGAGAGAGAGAGAGAGAGAGAGAGAGAGAGAGAGAGTAAATTTTTATTTAAAAACTGTCTGAATGTCACTTTATTAGATAAAGTATTAAACCAAGGGCCAGATTTACTAACACCTTGTGCCAGCACAAACCCTCTTTTGGTGTTAAAATAGTGCTGTCAGATTGACTAAAGAGGGAGAAGATTATTTAAATGAATATACCATGGTTTGTGGTAGTCAATTTACTGGTATCTGTGCTATTATTTAACAAACAAATGTCTTAACCCATTCTGCTGTTTGTTACTGCACAAGTAACAAACTATATTTACTGCACAAAATGAAGAAAAAGCCATTGTGACACATTGTGAAACACTGGATCACATGCCATCAACTACACCTATGATTAGTCTGCTAGGACACCTGCGTGAATGTGAGAGGAACTCACTTCCCCTACATCCACTAAAAATCTCCAGTTCCTTAAAAGTTAGTTTTGAGAAAATGCAGACAACATTTACTTTGGTATTTTGATATATAATGTAGTGACATTGAGATATGTTTAAGTGCACTTAAGTGCTTTTTTGGCCATTGTATATGTAATTTTAGTTGTAGTCTGAACAAATTCATCATAGAGAGATACAGAATCAATAGTATATGTGTGACAGGTTTATATTGTGCATATCTGTCGCAGTCTGAGTGGATATAAAATAAACATCCTTTCTTGATAACACGTGTTTGTGTGCATCTGCAGGTCCGTTGCTGTCTTAACAGAGTGTATGCGGAACAAAACAGTGGCAAAGTTTCTGCGAGAGCGCCAGGAAAGTCTTAAACACTCCCTTCCTCTCGGCTCCTACCTGCTTAAACCTGTCCAGAGGATCCTAAAGTATCATCTACTACTGCATGTAAGTGCAAACACACCCAGAGTGGCCTTCCTATCCACACACACACACACACAGACCCCAGACATGGGACACCTGTACACAGAGACTGCACTAGACACACACACAATGATCTGAGGTCAGAGATGTGCTGGTGTTTCACAGGAGATCGCCACTCATCTGGAGAAGGACTCAGAGATGTACGACGTGATCCAGGAGGCCATTGACACTATGCAGAGGGTTGCCTGGCACATCAATGACATGAAGAGAAAACACGAGCATGCAGTTAGACTGCAGGTTTGTGAACCTTATACACACACACACACGTGATGCATTTGCCCTTGTGATGCATTTGGGAAATCAGCGCTGTAAAATGGAGGTCATGTAGAAAATGGTCTACAACAGTGTCCAATTCTCCTCCTGGAGGATGATCCTACTGCAGAGTTAACCTTCATTAAACACCTAATCAGGGTCTTCAGGATCACTAAACCTCCAGGCAGATGTGTTGGAACAAATTCGAACTAAATACTGCATGAAAAATGGCGCATAATTGGACACTCCTGATCTACTATGACAGCACCACACAAGCCCACCAGCCTGTAGTTCAGTCGATCAAACATTTAGAATTGGTCCTTGAAAAGAATCGACCAGCATGGATCAGTTAATATCCACTACCAACTACTTTGATTTGCTTTTGGCTACAGAGTGCATTCTTCTGTATGGATGTGTGGTTACAGATAATAGAATATTATGTTTGAGATTCTTCAGACATAAACGTCATTCCCAACTAGTGACCTGTGAAGAGTGCTGCTCCTCCTCTTCTGCTCACACCTTCTCTCTTTCAGGAGATTCAGAGTTTGCTGACTAACTGGAATGGGCCTGATCTGATTGGCTACGGCGAGCTAGTTCTTGAGGGAACATTCCGTATCCAGAGAGCCAAAAATGAAAGAACACTCTTCCTGTTCGACAAAGTTCTGCTGATCACCAAGAAACGCGAGGAGACTTACACCTACAAAGCCCATATCCTGGTGAGAGTCCGTATACCTACTAGTTTCCCCTGCTCACCAGATGGTCATAATGCATTGATGCTCGTTTCTGAAATATGACCTTCGGAGAGCAGTTTGCATTCTTTGCTTCTCTTGCAATGTATCTGTGGCAAATACAAGCGACATTCTGTTTGGTGGAAAATTTGAAGGCACAGATGGGTCATTATGCAGCTACTGTAGTAAACAGCTCCAGATAATATTCTTAATGATGATGCAAATGTTCTGTGGTTTGAACCCAAATTGTACATTGTGGAAACAGATCTACAGGGGTAAAGGGGTGGAATCAATAATAAAAAAAGGGTCAAAGACTGTACCTTGGTGTACAGGAGCTTGTAATGGGACAGCGCCCTCAAAGAGACACCATTGTACCTTATTCATCTCTAATGAGGTTTCATAATAGTACCATAAGAATATATAGTACTACATCAAGGGTACATATTTCTACTCAAAGTTACTAATATGCAATCTCTGGGGGTAAAGCAGGTTACAAAAGTGTGCCTTTGAGGACACTGCCTTAGTGACAATCGTTTATAGCCCTAAACGTACTATTTTTGTACTTTTTTTTCTGACAGTGTGTAAATTGTCATGGTTCATTAAAATATTGAAAGTGTAAATGACTGAGCTCCTTATTCTAATCTATAATCCATTTCTCCTCCCATCTCTTTATTTTTGCAGTGCTGTAATCTTATGTTGGTCGAAGTCATTCCTAAAGAGCCTCTGAGTTTCAGCGTGTTTCACTACAAGAACCCCAAACTTCAACACACAGTGCAGGTACTATTTCAAACTATCTCTCTCTCTCAAACACACACACATACACACATACACACTGCATGTAACCAAAGATCAGCAGGTTGTGTTAAACACAAAGTGGAATGTCAAGCCTGAGGCCAGGCTTCTGACGGACAGCCAATTTCCTTGAACTTTACCCTAGTAAAACCACACCCCTTCACCTACGGGCTTCAGCGTGTATGAATATATGCACACAAGTGTGTATGCAATTGATGGTATGAGTCTTGCCTAAAACCGGTGTTGGTACACCTGACCTTTGTGTTGAACCTCAGCTGAGTAGTCATAAACATGATGTGCCTCAGAGGACTGAACACCTGTAAATCACCTCATCTCCTATTTATTGAATGGCTCAGTTATCTCAGCAGCTAATACATTCCCGGTCATATGTTCTCCTTGATTTCATAACATCACAGGGTAAAAACATCCATCTATCCATTTATGGACAAATTTTCCCTACTGCATTACAGTGTTGAGAGTGTAGAGATTTAGCCTGAATAATGAACTCTCACAGCAGGATGTTGGGTTTACTGTATCTGAAATTAACCATGTATAAATGCGTCACTGCTGAGTAGCAGTTCCAGTCCACCACTTCTGTGTGTGTGTTACTTACTGATTGTGCTGACGTTCACCCAATTGATAAAAGTGTTTTTTTATTATTATTATTTTGATGTTTGGTATTGATGTTCTTTGATAGTGGGATGACTTGGTCATGGTATAGTTTCAAAGGTGTGTCGGTAAATGGTCTTAAACTTGCAGATTGTGCTGATATGCCTCCAATCCACTTTTAGGCAAAGTCTCAACAGGACAAGAGAATGTGGGTCCTGCATCTAAAACGGCTGATCCTTGAAAACCATCCTGCCAAAATACCGGCCAAGGTTAGAACGTGCACATACACACATTGTCCTAACTGTACTTCTGTAGCCAAATCTGGCTATTCACACTCAACTGTGTGTAAAGTAGTTAATGTGAAAGAACTTGAAGGTGGAGCAGAAATTTCTGTGCTTACAGAAGTGAAGACATAGCACCACCCAAAGGCCACTTTATCTCAATTATTTTTTAACAAAAAAGGGATGCGATTTTGTGTATACTCATTTATAAGCTCATTATAATTGTTTAAATATTTTCAAGGTCTTGAAGTTTTTTCTTCTATGAGCATTTATTTACCTTTTAATTCACATTACATTTGTCTGAATATATTTTTGCTTCAATTTAAAAAAAGGAAGAAAAAATCATTAAGAAAATGAAGCTTATTATTTTGCATTGTGACATTTTTCATCAACCACTGAAATTCTCATTAGTGTAATAAAATAACTAACCCCCTTTTATTTTAATAGTTCAATTCATAATCAATATTGCATAACAATACAATATGCATACACATTCATGGTAGTGCATCAAATACTGTCATGCATGGTAAACAAATAAAACTTCAAGGAACTGTTTGAGGAAGTTTCCTTCTGTTTTTACAGGCTAAGCAGGCCATTCTGGAGATGGACACTGCAAGTAAGCATTACTTTAACTTCAAACTCAAAGCTATACAGCACTATATTTACATTGTGTTCACGAAGACTAGATTTCCAACACTATTCTTAACCTTTTTCAGACCACCCAAGTTTTAACTTCAACTCTGATGACAAGAGAGTGAACACTAAAGAAGGTCCTTCACCTCGGAGAGTACGCAGGAAGACAGGTGAGACCCACAGCAAATACAACAAACACTGATTTTCATTGATCATCTCTTTACTCATTCTTTTTCTCTCTCTGCCTGTCTTGCTGTTTCATCAGAGCCCTTATCCAAGTTGTTGAAAAACTCTAAACATATAAGTAAGTACCAATTGTATGAAAAATTATAAATGAAACAAAATATATGCCTGCAAACAATATGAATCTTTTAAACCCTGTGGCAATTTTCTTTTCTATCTCTCTTCCTTATTGTTGCTGTAGTATCCAGTCCAGATATTCAAAAGGTAAAGAAAACCATAACCCATAACACAAAAGCATTAATCCCATATACAAATCTGATGAAAAAGTAAGTAAAAAAATGTATTTGCTCACAGCGTTCTGGTTTGGGAGTCACTCTGCTGTCACCTGTTGCCCATTTGGGTACTATTGGCCGATCACGTAGCCTTGTTAGCGAATCCCAGGAATCTCTGGACCCTGGTGACCACAGTGATGTTGACGATGAGCCACATCCACAGGACGCTGATGATGAGGATGATACTGGTTTGGTAAGATTTGATGTTTTATTTTAATCATATTATTAATTACTCAGGGGTCAGTGTCAGTCAAAGTTGCAACAAACAAGCTAGCTAGTTTTGGGTTAAGGATCTGACATGCTAACATAGTGATGACCAAAAAAAAAAGAAAAAAAGAAAAAAATATATTATATGTAATTATATTTATGTATATTCAAGTTTCATTAACTATGATTAGTGTTCTAAGTCAACTAAAGTGTTCTAAAGTCAACCTTTGCATGATCAGAGTTCTGGGGGCAAGCTGAGAGTACCAGGGAAGGGCAGCCGGAAAAGACTGAACCAGCAAGTGTCCGTGGACAGCATTGACCAGTGGAGAAACCACAACCTTACTCATGCAGACCTCCAGGTAAGGACATAATGTGATACATAATATGGCTAGGACATTTCACACACAAAATAATTATTTTATATCTTATGAATGGTAAATGGAATTATTCATTTCTTTCATTCAGACTGCTAAAGAGTCCCTGCAAAATAAGGTTATCACGCCCCCTATCCTACGGGTTACCGCACCCCCAGAAGGAGACAGAGATGAACGCTGCTCTAACATGCTGCGAACTGGAGAGGAACCTTCCTTCCGCAACATATGGACAGACCATCGAGTCCGGAGGACTATGTTTCCAACTCGTCAAAAGAGTTTTCAAATTGATGATGATGAAGACATATATCAGATGTTTCTGCCAGCGGAGAATGATGCAAGGAGTCATGATGCTGAGAGTGACCACGAGACTGCTGACCATCCAGAAAGACCCTGTAGCTGGCATGTTGAACAAACTAACACATCACGGCTAGACCTCCCCACAAGCAGGAGCAGAATACTTCGCAGGGCCAACAGTGTTGGAGAAAACCAAAGTGATCAACAAAGCCCTACCAAGCAAACCCTACAAGACGAAGAGACAACTAACCAGACCGAGTCTTCAAGCAATGAAATCTCAGGGTCATCTTCTGCCGAGCAGTTAACAATTGATGATATCGAGAATGTTTATGACAACATTAGTTATGAGGAGCTTCAGGCCATGGGGCTTATCCGCAAGGATCAAGTTAACCATGGAGACTCTGAGGTATCAGAGGTCAAGTCTAGGATAGCACCACAAGTTATAATAACTCCGACTGAAACCGAGAGTTCATGTGAGAGCAATAGGTCTTCTGGTCAATGCGGGGAGCCACTTGAGACATGTGAACTACAAATTGTTGAGGATGAGGAGAATGTCTATGATACCATTGTCTTCCGAGAGCACCCAGTCCTTGCAGCTGAGATGGATCAGGGCAAACCAGACAGTTTGCAGACATCTGAAGTAGACCTCGTGGCTAGCCAGATTTTAGGAGGATTTGGATCTGAGGAAAAACTCTGTCCTACAGATAAGACAGTGGTTGAACAGGCTTCTGCTGCAGTTTCAGAAACCAAATTATCTCAGATTTCCACATCTGATCATACATTAGAGCAAGTGGATGAGATCTGGACGGATTTGGAAAACTACATCCGGAACAATGAAAAGAAGCCAGACAGACTTCCAGCTGCATTTCCTGTAAGCAGAATGGATGCTGCATGCAAAACACAGGACTCTCCCAAAAAAGTACATGATACCCCACACAAAGCACAGGATTCTCCAAGAGAAACACATAACTCCCCAAATAAAGGGAATCAGCTGCAAAGAAGAGCTAGTGATTCCCAATGCAAAGCACTGGAATCTCCAAGTAAGAAAGCCAATTCTACACAAAAGACAAATGATTCTCCATGTAAATTACCCTTAAAAACGGTCCCTGTTTGTGCTCCATCTGGGTCACCCATCCCACCAGCCTCTAACCTGTCTCCAGCTCCCCAGATCCCTATCCTCAACATTCCTGACATTGTAGAAACTAGGTTGGATGAAAAAGACGAAGCGTCTTCTCCTGCAGCACCTTCCCTTCCACTCCCTCTTACCCCTGTGCCCCAACCTGGTACAGTGAAGAGCATCCGCAATAAACTTGCAAGATTAAGCAGTGGAAGCTTCAAGATGGACGATGAGGATATCCCTTCACCAAAGGACTCCGAGCTCCAGACCCTTTTTAGTAGCATGGACTCGAGTATGCTGCTGAGTGTGGAAGCTGGGGACCAGTTTCTTGATCTTGGGGAGCGGGCCAAGAACAGAGTGTTCCTCATGGCTAGGCAGTACAGTCAGAAGATCAAAAAGACCAACCTACTGAAGATGAAAAGCATGGACCATGAACCCAGTTGTGCTAAGCTAAGGCTAGGCAAACAGAAAGACCTGGCAGCCATACTGGAAGAGAAGAAACAAGGTGGCACTGCAATAGGTAAGACATACTTGTATGACTAATGTTATTTTTTCTTTGTTCTACAATGTGTTATTCATAAAGATTAACCATATGATATATTGGTTTATGAAAGTTTTCTTTTCTTTTGCATAGGTGCAAGAATAGCAGAGTACTCTCATCTTTATGAACAGGTAGTTTTCAAAGGTTCTCCAACCACTACGCCAGTGCTGAAGTCATCTATCAGTATTGCTGGCCCCCATCCGCTTTTCTCCAGCACCAAATCCTCCCCTTCTCTATCTGAGAGCTCTACCCAAGAGTCTGACTGGATAAACTGCACTTACAGTAATGAAGAACTTGCTGATTTTGTGTCTTGGCCAGCAGAAACAACAGTATGCACTTCAACCCCACAGAGAGGACTGGCACCTGCAAGTTCTACTCCTGCTTTGAAGAACCTCCCTCCTACGCCGAGTACTCCACCCAATCAGCGTTGGAGTGCTTGTGTGACACCAATTAAAGATGACTCTGATCACATTTACACTTCAATTGGACCACGCAATGCCAAGGTGTCACCCTATGATCGCTGCCAGTCCTCATCTTCACTGATAGACCAGAGCAGAAAAGAGAATGGCAGGGGTCCAAGCAATCAGGTGTGGGAGGTCAAAGGAAACGAATCAAGGACACACATGCCACGGCAGCGCAGCCTCCCAGATTGCCCCGTCCAGGGGACTTCAGACCTCTCAGCGCCATGCGATATCACACTGCGGGACTCACAGCAAATACTGGTGCTCAACAAAAAGGTGCCACTGAACGCGCAAAGTGCCACTGAGAATTATCTGGCCAACTTTAAAGACACTGGAGATGATGACGACGACTATGCAGAGATTCGTTCTGAGGATGAGGGTGAGGAGCAGAAGCAGGAGACGGCTCAGCCGCACAGTCTGTCAGGAACTACAGTAAAGTACTGTAACCCACCTCAAGGCAGCATGCAAACTCTCATAAAAGGACAGCAGGTTTCCCCTAACCCTGAGATGGCTCTGCAGGGATACCTGTGGAATGATCCGGAATGCAGCCAGCAAGATGTGAATGAGCCTACAATTGTCCAGTCACTGAGGGAAAAGTTACAGTGTCTCAGCTCAAGCAGTTTAGCATAGGAAGCAGCAAAGATGGACAATATGTCACATACTTACCACAATGGAAGAAATGAGACACAACAAACTTAATTTCCACATGGAACGTTACACAACTTAAAGACACAACAGAAAGCACAAAACATACATTTGAACTCTTATTCATTGTACTTTACAGAGCTAAATGCACTCAACAACATACGATTTGTAAATTATGGATTCAGCATTAGCCTACTTTACTCATCTCTACACCACTTGAATTCAGTTAAACATGGTATAGTTATAGATCGAAGTGGAACACTGTACACTCTTAACTCTTTTTGCTTAATATGAAGAGCCAATAATTATATCACAGGACTTTTAATGTACATGTCAGATCTTGATTCTAAGTTTTAAGAAAAGAAATGTTTAAGAAATGAAAGGAACACATTGGCTACATGGGCTTGATTTACAGGCACAACTTATACGTATTTCTCTCTGAATCTGTTACAATATTCTCAAACTACTGGTTATAATATTCCAGTACATGTACATAAATGTTGCCATACATGCTTTAAGGTAAGCCACACAAGGCACACATGACTGGTGATGTTAATTAAATCATCTGCCATCATTTCAATGTAAACAGTTTGACAGTTCCTTAAGACAATAATTAAACATTTTCTATTTAGTTGTGTAGAAGTTAGTCAATTTGGTTGTGTAGGTGGCTGCATCTACAGGAAACTATGCTTACATCAGCCAGTGAACATTCAGTGTGTAATCTGTAATATTTGCATGCCACATTTTTTCGAGTCCAAGAATACATGGAATCCATATATATTTTATTATGCTGTACATTAGATATAGATATAGATTTATCAGAATGGGAAGTTATAAGTATATTTAAAAATTTAATCAGGTTATGCTAAAATTCTAGCTACAGTCAACCACGCCTCAGACATTAGCATATTATCAGTAATTATGGCATAAAACTACTATACAGTTTTTAGATTGCATTTTTGCTTAGCATCATGTCAGGACCACGGTTAGTAAATGTAATTGGCAAAAAAGGACAATGTAATTTATAGGTTAATTTTAGGTTAATCTGATTGTGTTCAGGGACCATGATGGAGACCGAAGAGTTTGAGGTGTCAAAAATGTACTGTAATTGGATGTAAATTTGAGTTAAATACCTTGTAATCTGATCATTTAATTCTTTAGTGTCTAATGTTTTCATCATTGGTTGTCCCCACCTTGTCTTTGCCTTCAAACTACACACTGTCTTTCATCCCAAAGATTTAATTTAGACTGAATTTAAATATTGATGGAAGCTTTGAATGAAGTATGTTTATATACTTTTTTCTTTCATTTTTATTTAGTTGTACATTTCTGTTTCACTGATGGGGACTGGTATCCATTGGAATTGTTACTTTTGCACTTTCTTTCTTTTTAAACATTCTGTTTGTAAAGATGTACAATTTCATAAATGTTGCCATTCACCTATGTTAATGATTTTAATTTAAGTGTTTTTTTTTTTGTTTTTTTTTGTAGTTGTAACTGGTCTATATGATAGGGAACAAATAAACATTAAATTAAAACAAACTGCTTTTGCTTTGATTTTTGCCATCACAAAGTAAAGTATTAGTTTATATTATGTTTTATTTAGTCGCTTTTTTAACATGCAAATGAAGCTTAAGAGTCATTGGGAAATGTTAGGATATAAGATTGAGAACAAACACAAGTTTTTATCAAATTTGTATGCAATTAAGGGAGATTTTAAATGTTTACACTATATTAATTTTAGACTGGAAAAAAAATGTTTTGAATTAAATTCATCACAATGGTATGAATCTTGGACTTTTGTGACACTTGCTACATGAACACACACACACACACAATGTGCCATTGGAAATGAATGGGAAATAGGCAAAACTATGATGGAAGAGACCACAGACTGTATAAAAACAGCTAGAGACATTTTAATAAAGTGGTTTTGAGTTATTAATAATTTACATTTAATCAGGTAAAAAAATTATTTAATGCCATATACGTTATATTTTATCTGCACAACAATGTGAAGATTTATAAACATCTGTTTGGCCATTAACTTTTAAATGCATCATTATGCAAAATAAATAAATAAATAATATATGAGCATTTTTGAGCATATATGAGCATTTTTGTTGTTGTTGCTGTTGAGGGAATTTCATGTCACTAAACAATAATCACATTTTTTATGGATGTATATCACCAGGCTCAAATTGTGAAAGATTGGCCATGCACCAGAGTCCTGAGCTTTACCCCACTGAAAGTGTTTGGCATATGCTGGACTCGACTTTACACTGCCTGTCTAAAAAAAATGTTTTGTTGGACCACCTTAAGCTTTGATTATATGCAATTATTGTTTCATTAACATCACAGTATTTATTTCTACTAGGTTGCGCACATCCACCATATTTGTAGTTTTTTAACATTGGTATATGTATTTGTAATCCTTCGCCAAAACGCAATAGGTTGTGGGTAATATTAACCGTTTCTCAGTTTTCCTTGACGTAGTTGAAAGTGGGTCCGTATACTATATTTACCTATAGTAAAGTAGGCATTTTTGTTGTATATTTTGACATGACATGTAAACCATGAAAGAAAAATCCAATATAGTGGTCCAATTACTGGACGAAGTCGAATAACTTGAATTATACTTTATGCATTTAGTCCTCACAAAGTCATAAAATGATACTAAATGAGTCAGTTTTGTTCTGAAGGTCCTTGAAGATGAGTGCGACCTGAAATAGCAGACCATCCGGGGCCTTTTGGCATTCTCTTTTCAACACTGCATGTCGGACCTGGCATATTGCCGGAACATTGCCGGGTCGCCTTCTGTGTGAAAGCAACCACGTCTTGGGATTGATTCCGGCATTGAACCCAGGGTTCAACCCGGGACGAGCGCTGTGTGAACAAAAGCCAGATCTAATGCCGTGTCGAAGTGATGACGCACGTTATTGCGCGATTCTTTTACCGGCTGTTTTGAATGAAGATCAACGTTCGCGACGAAAAAATATGTGTAATGCAGCAGAGATCAGTTTGTTCCTCACTTTCCGCGCTGATGCCGAGATCGTTTGCTTGCTTCAGTGAAAGTATAACGTGGCTAACATTTTCGACTCGTACATTACACGTCACGCCCTGATGTCATGTGTCGTCACGGGGTCTTTACGGGTTGTGTGTGAAATCACGCACATATCTCGGGTAATCACTGGCAGTGTGAAAGTGCAAAATCTAGCGACCTGGAAACAATTGCCAGAACACTGACTGTATCCGAAAACTGAAAAATGCTGCCTTCGGAGGTCTTCTTCTTCTTCGGTTTTATGGCTATGGGTAGCACCAAAGTTAGGTACATTATCGCCACCTACTGTATTGGAGTGTGAACCAGAGTTTACCCTTTCAAAACGTGAAAAAAAAATTAAAAATAAAATTAAACAATTAACCTACTGTTTTTATAAATTCTCTTAATCAGCTCAGTTCTCTTAAGATACAAAATTAAACTCTCTAATCCATAAGTAAATATCGTTTTAAAATTTAGGTTATCCCCTCCCATCTTCCGAAGTTCATTTTTCATCATTTCTCGTTCATTATTATATTTTTGACAAACACAAATAACATGCTCTACTGATTTTTCCATTTCACAGTGCTCACACAATCCTGTAGGATGTTTATTTATTATTTGAAAGGTTTTATTCAGCATAGTATGACCAACCCTTAATCTTGTTAAAATATTTTCCTCATTGGTGCTTCGTTTAGTTTTTCTCACTACTCCTACTTCTTGTTGTATTTCATAAAGTTGACGTCCTGTATTTCCTGTAACCTTCGGAGGTCACATTCCAAGGTAGGAAGGCATCAAGGCACGTCCGAAATCAATGTCAGCTTCATTTCCTGTCTTCTGAGATGCCTTCGTCTGGACTGTTTTTGAAGCCAGCATAGATGTATCCTTCACTGCCTTTAATATCCCACAATCCTGTGCATTCCATTATGTGACAGTTAAAGGGATAGTTCACTTTCAAATTAAATTTTGGTATGTTTTAGCTTACCTCAAGGACATCCAAGATGTAGGTGTCTTTGTTTCCGCAGTAGTTTCCAGTTTGATATTTTTATGGAGGTCTATGGTCATCACCTCAAAGAGCATGCACAGAGGAGTCCAAATTAAACAATTCCCCATCATAAGTACACACTGATGACCTAAGACCCGAAACGAGCTGTTTGTGTAAGAAAACGAACAGTATTTTATAGTTTTTACCTCTTGTACACAACCACGTCCAACTGATCTGAGTGCGCGAGTGCTTCCTGATGTGACATGTGCACGCGCTCTGGCTTAGTCTGGGCAAGCGCGGAAAGCGCCGGAAGTGACCTCTCGCGCGTGTACGTCACTCGTTGTTTACGGTTTACATCACGATACACCACCAATCTGCACTGTCTGAAATATAATGCAGTAATTGTAATTAATTAATTTGTTTATAATGCACCCTTTAATCGTTGCGATTATAATAAAAATACAACACATTTCTCTCTGACAGCGTGCCATTGGGTCTCTCTGGTATTGGTCGTCGCCTCCAGTTTATACGTGGCAAACTAAACAAAAAATGCAAAACGCTGCGGCTCAACAGCAGAGAAAACTCAGGATCTTCAGTCAGGCAGGTGTGTGATGCCATACTGTCAATGTCCTCATCGTCGTCTTGTAGTTGTTCCATTCGTGACAACATATGCTCTCCACTTCTGTTGGCATCTCACAACACTTGCTACTAAAACACCAGCAATTTTGAAGAGATTTCTGTCTCTCTGAGGCTTGAAGATGTGCTGCTGCAGCGGATCGCTCCTGAGTACTTGATCTGTGTATTCTGGTTCAAATAGATTAGATTAGATTAGATTCAACTTTATTGTCACTGCACATGTAAGGTACAAGGCAACGAAATAAAGTTAGCATCTAACCAGAAGTGCAATAAGCAGTAAGTACAGAATATACAAGGTCTATAATATGTACAATAACTATACAGATAAGTATTATGGACATAATTTACAGATTTTAAATACTATAAGCATGATATACAGGTAGGTGTACTATGAACATACTATACAGATGGATTATGTAAAAGTGTATGTACACTATAGGCAGAACTATGAACATATGAACAATTTACACTAGTGCAATGGACAGTAAAGTGCATAGAAAATATTTCAGTGTGCAAATGGATTACTCAGTGTTTCTGGATGAACAAACAGTAGTGCAAGTAATAACAAGTTTACTGTTTTTTGCTTGTTGTAAATAAATAAATCAGTCAGATGCAGTGGTGAAGTGGGGGAGGAGTCTGTGTGTGTGGTGTGGGGTGGTGTCAGAGGGCAGAGTTCAGTAAGGAGACAGCTGTAGGGAAAAAGCTGTTCCTGAATCTTGTGGTCCTTGTCCGGAGGCTCCTGAAGCGCCTTCCGGAGGGCAGGAGGTTAAACAGTCCATGGTCAGGGTGAGAGGAGTCCTTAAGAATGCTGCGAGCTCGACGTAGACAGCGTTTCCTCTGGATGTCCTCAATAGCAGGAAGTGGTGTCCCTGTGATGCGCTGGGCAGTTTTCACTACCCTCTGCATTGCTTTGCGGTCAGCCACTGAGCAGTTCCCATACCAGACTGTGATGCAACTGGTCAGGATGCTCTCGATCGCACACCGGTAGAAGTTCACCACTATGGCTGAAGACAGCTGGTTCTTCTTCAGTGTCCTGAGGAAGAGGAGGCACTGGTGAGCCTTCTTGACCAGGCTGGAGGTGTTTGTGGTCCAGGACAGTTCCTCCGAGATGGTGGTTCCCAGGAACTTGAAGCTGGAGACACGTTCAACAACCATACCATTAATGTGGATGGGGTCGTGCGTGCCTCCTTTTTTCTTGCTGAAGTCCACAATGAGCTCCTTTGTCTTAGTGGTGTTAAGGAGCAGGTTATTGTCAGCGCACCATGTGGCCAGGTGCTGTACCTCCTCCCTGTAGGCAGTCTCATCGTTGTAACTAATGATGCCAATCACCATGGTGTCGTCTGCAAACTTAATGATGGAGTTGGATCCATGCACAGGCTTGCAGTCGTGGGTGTAGAGGGAGTAAAGGAATGGGCTCAGCACACAGCACTGTGGTACGCCGGTGTTGAGTGTGATGGTGGTGGAGTGGTTGTGGCCTGACCTAACATGCTGAGGTCTGTTGGTCAGAAAGTCCATAATCTAGTTGCAGAGGGAGGTATTAATGTCCAGGACTCCAAGTTTTGTGGTCAGCTTGGAGGGAATGACGGTGTTAAATGCTGAACTGAAGTCAACAAACAACATCCGTACATATGTGTTGTTATTGTCCAAGTGTGTGAGTGCAGAGTGCAGCACTGTGCATACTGCATCCTCTGTGCTCCTATTTCTGTGGTAGGCAAATTGGTGTGGGTCCAGTGTGGGTGGGAGGCAGTCTTTGAGGTGTGGTAGGACCAGTCGCTCGAAGCACTTCATGATGGGTGTGAGTGCTACGGGGCGATAGTCATTCAGGCACATTGGGGAGGAGTTTTTTGATACTGGCACAATGGATGTGGACTTAAAACATGTTGGCACAGTTGCTTGGGTGAGGGACAGGTTGAAAATGTCTGAAGACCCCTGCAAGCTGCTCAGCACATGCCCTAAGCACACGTCCAGTAATGCCATCCGGGCCAGCAGCCTTGCGTGCGTTGATCCGGCTCAGTGCAGTGTGGACATCTCTGGAGGTGAGTTTAAGGGGTTGGTGGTCTGCTGAGGGTGAGATTTTGGTGGCCGTCTCCTTGCTGTCGCTGTTGAAGCGAGCATAAAAGTCATTTAGCTCGTTCAGGAAGGAGACGTCCGTGACCGTTGGAGTGGAGTTGCTTGACTTGTAGTCACTGATGACCTGGATGCCCTGCCACATGCGTCAGGGGTCAGAGTTAGAAAAATGTTCCTCTACCTTCAGCTTGTAGCAGTACTTGGCCTTTTTGATGCCCCTTTTCAGGTTAGCCCTGGATTTACTGCAGGCCTGAGCGTCATCTGACCTGAAGGCAGTGTTGCGGGCTTTCAGCAGAAGTCGCACCTCCTTGTTCATCCATGGCTTCTGATTAGGGTATGTTGTTATCTGTTTTTCTGTTGTAACACTGTCAATGGTGGTGTTAATGTGATCCAGTACAGAGGAGGTGTAGATATCAATGTCCGTGTGACAGCCACAGGCAGCCTGAGAAGCAAACATACTCCAGTCCGTGTATTGAAACCTGTCCTGAAGTAAAGAGTCTGCTCCCGTTGGCCACACTTTGATGGTCCTCACTGATGGCTTCACACGGTTGATGAGGGGTGAATATTTAGGGGTGAGAAACAAAGAAAGGTGATCAGACTGTCCGAGGGGGGGGAGGGGGGTCGCCTTGTAAGCTCCATCAATATTTGTGTAAACATGATCCAAAGTTTTGTCTCCTCTGGTGTGGCAGGAAACATGCTGGTGGAATTTGGGGAGCACTGTCTTTAATTTGCAGTGATTAAAATCACCCGCGACAATAAAAGCAGCCTCCGGGTGAGCAGTCTGTTGTTTACTAATGGCTGCATGAAGTTTGTTCAAAGCAAGCTTGGCATTAGCATCCGGTGTAATATAGACTGCGGTTATTATGGTGGAAGTGAACTCCCGCGGCAGATAAAAAGGTCTACATTTAACCATGAGAAACTATAGGTTAGCTGAGCAGTGTCTCCCAACAATGACAGTGTTCGTACACCAAGCTTTGTTGACATAAATGCACAATCCACCACCTCTTGTCTTACCGGAGTCATCTGCCGTTCTATCTGCCCGGAGCAAGTAGCGCCCAGCTAGCTCAATAGCATTATTGGGTAGGTCACTGTGTAGCTATGTTTCTGTGAAAACCATGACATTGCAGTCCAAAAGTTTCTTACTGTTGGTGATGCGTCGTAACTCATCCATTTTGTTCACCAGTGACTGCACATTAGCAAGGAAAATGCTGGGTAAAGAGAGCCGGAGCGGTGTTAGCTTTAGCTTAGCTCTTAGACCTCCGCGCTTCACCCGCCTTTGTTTACGATCTCGACGCCGCCTGCGAGCACTTCCGCCCGGCCGGGTAGAGTGCTTAACCTTGGGTGTTCTGACGATCTCAGGGATGAGTCGAAGATTGGTGATAAAACTGTTGGAAAAGTCCTCACCGATATCCAAAAGCTCCTGTCGGGTGTAGGATGTTAAAGCAAAACTGTTCAGTACAAACAGTCCCGAGATGAGCAGGAATAACACTGCAAAATTGCAAAAACTGGAGAGACGCTGAGCCTCGCTATGTGTATGCGCCGCCATCTTGGTCATATGTATGCGGAAACAAAGACACCTACATCTTGGATGCCCTTGAGGTAAGCTAAAACATATCAAAATTTAATTTCAAAGTGAACCATCCCTTTAAGCCAATAAATAAAGATGGTGTCTGAAAGTTGCAGTCGGTGGTCAGTTTGTGTGTAAATGTATGTTTCTGAACAAAGTTTTCCACTTTTTATGTAACTTCTAGCCAGAGGTGGAAAGAGTACAAAAATATTCTACTCAAGTAAAAGACCCATTACATTAATGAAATTTTACTTAAGTACAAGTAAAAGTACCAGTCTAAAAATCTACTCAAGTAAAAGTAAAAAGTAGCTCATTTAAACTTTACTCAGAGTAAAAATTACTTAGTTACATTTTAACAGTGGGAGGGAGTCAAAATGGGACAGGCCAAGAGTGTCAAACTCAGTTCCTGGAGGGCCACAGTCCTGCACAGTTTAGATATAACCCTAATTAAACACACCTGATCCAGCTAATCTAATCATTTAGGTTTATTTGAAAACTACAGGATATGTGTGCTGGAGCAGGGTTAGAACTAAACTCTGCAGGGCTACGGCCCTCCAGGAACTGAGTTTGACCCCTGGGATAGGTCTATTAATCTCAAACTAGTTGTTTTTAATTAAAGGAATCAGTTATTTAGAATAATAAAACATTTGGGCTGTTACCAGGCAAATCAGTATCAACAAACTCATCTTTTAATGCAGAGGAAATGAAGAAGATTCATTGGAAGTGGCATTTAGATGTATTACACTGTTTAGTGCAGGACAAGAATGCATTTAACCTGCAGGTACAAATGCATGAATAATGTTTTGATATACAAGACATAAAATGTTGAATACTCATTTGAAATGATAAGAAATTAATTATTTAAAAAAATCAAAAGATACTTTAAATGTGAAATTAAAATGGCCAGTATGTGTCAGCAAGTCACTGTTAATAAGTGAGTCATTGCGCTTGAACCGAATCATTTAAACGGTTGATTCATTCAGGAACGAAACACTGTCACGTTGCTCAGAGACGCAAAACTGTGCTTTGGTGGCTGTGTTTGGAATTATTTTCTGTTGTAGAAATAGAGCTAAAAAGGCAATATGGTTTCTAAAACACAAGTCTCTTAATTAACTTGTTTACTGAACTGTTATATATATATATATATATATATATATATATATATATATATATATATATATATATGTATGTATATATTCATGATGATTTTTGGAGGAAACGATGGCATTCTTTGTGTGATTTTGATTTAATATATGAAATTATATAAATATGTGGATTTTCTGCCCCTATATCTTCAATTTTGTGATCATTCTAAATGCATTTTAGGAGACTGAATCACACAGTGAAAGAACGCACTATAAATGCGCGCGCACATCATTCAAACAAAAATAGCACACTCCTCACCACTGTCTTTTTAGCTAATTTGTGCAAAACCTCTTGCTAAAATGTCAAAGCTTCATTTTAACCACCAATGTAACGATGCAACTATTTAGCTTACCTCTACATTCTTGCGAAGGGTTGATGTCTTGTCGAGATTTTATAAGCTGCTAGTTTGGTCTTCCTAGGCAAGTACAGCTTACACTGCATAATAGAGCATACATATGGCCAGGGGTTCACTTCATTTCCTTCGGGTTCAACTTCAGAATATGACGGGGTTTCGTTTTCAGCGGTGTCTGCACCACTAACCCCTGTTTTGTCCGTCTGCATCTTTCTTGTGATTTTAGCGCCAGTTTGCCCTCCCCATAAATTACTGACGTAGTTTCCAGGGAGCGATTTTTTTTTTTTTTTTTTTTTTTTTTTTTACTCAGTAATTAATGTGTTTTAAAATGTAGCGAAGTACAATACTTCAAACAAAATATACTTAAGTAAAAGTAAAATTACAGATTAAAAAAATTACTTTAAAAAGTATTAGTACACAAAAAAGCTACTCAATTACAGTAACGCGAGTAAATGTAATTCGTTACTTTCCACCTCTGCTTCTAGCGAGCAATTAATATTGCAGTAATGAAATATCCACTTAGTTATCAACAAAGCTCTCTATATTTTGCTGTCGATCAATAAACCATTACACTGCCTCAGAAGCCTGTCCGTAATCCGTTTCATGTGGTGCCTTCGGGCAAAAACGCTGCCTGCAAAGTAGCAAGTCACCTGCCTAAGTTTTCGGATGCAGCCTACGTTTTTGGGACGCACTTTATACATGCTCTTTATGACGGATCGATGAGCTTTGGGACGCAGGGCCACCAGATGTCGCTCAACCTTAATAACTGTCTTGAGGAAAACCATCGAATGAGTGCTAGATCCAAACAGGGAATTGTAGTTTTGATAGCGCTTTTAGTCTGTGGATTAATCTGCGTGATTTTCGAGCTCTTTATGAACATCATTGTGTGGAGTGCAGTCTGTGGATCGGTTCAGTGGCTCGTGTGTGTGTTTGAGTGTGAACTAAAAGCTGCTCTTCTGGACTGATCTGGAGCTTCCGCGCGCGCCCCTCCCGCTCACACGCTACCCATAAGCCCTCGCGCGCGCGTCCATTCTTCTCTCCATCCAACATGTCCATGACGGAGGGTCCGTTAAACGTGCTCGGCCAGAGGACGACTGGCGAGTCCGTCAGGACTCAAAACGGTGAGTCGGGATGCGCTCGTGCTTGTCCTCAATAAACCAGAGGGACGCGTTGAAGGTTGAGCGGAAGATCGCGGTGACCGGTGTCTCGAGCAGCACGTGCGACTCAGCAGTCATTGACTATTAACGTTACTTCATCGGCCTTGAGCACTGTGTCCCGTAGTCGTTAATACTCTAGTTCATCCGGTCTGCAGGCTGTTCGGTAACGGTACACTGACGGGCCGTCGGTCGCTGTCCGTGTCTGATACCAGAGACAGTTACTGATACTGAATGCGAATGTTACAGGCGGACGGATGAACGCATATTTAAAAATATAAAAAAAGGTTTAAAAATCCTGGCTTGCACCTCATAGTACGGTAATGTGATAGGAATATGTCTAATTCCTGCATGTGTGCACACATATGTCATTAACTTCTGCCTTCGTGTGCTGCTGCAGCGCGTTCACGCCCCGCTCGGTGACCGTCGAGTCCGTGTGCTGTAGGGCTGGGAATCGACTCCACTTTCAGAGTATTTTACAGTTCAACAAGCCATAATTACAACAGTTGTGAGATAAAAGATTATTTTCAATTATATATATATATAAACGATACATAGGTTATTTTACGGTGGAACTGGCTTGTCCACAATTTTGAGCGCTGCATGAACGAATAGACCATGACGTCACTGAGGGTCTTGAACTTATTACCATCTAAAATGTTTTTTTTAAACATTTCTATCAGCCAATGATAATTATAAATAATACGTCTCGAGCATAGATCAGTGGACGAGAGCCATCTGATTGACAGAGCTCTATCAGTCATTAATGTTCTGGTTATTTTGTTTAAGTGTACGGTTTGTTAATATTGTGCAAAGCATACAAAGTAAACTTCATCATTCAGCTGAACTGTGCACATTAATTTTAGACACTTCATGTCTTATTTAATTCATGTGATAAACGCATGTCCCTGTTGAGCTGGGCTATGACTAATTTCACGGGCAACGCTGAAAAAACTAAAATTTTCGTATCGTCAATTTTTTTTTTTTCAGCTTTTTATATTAACAGTACAGAACAGAACATAAGCAATATGAACTTTTAACATTCAAATTTAAATGTACTGCACAAACTAGGGTACAATTTCAATAGATTTATTGTGAAATAACTCAAACATGTTTTTTTCTGTATTGTCTTGGGAAAGCAGCGCTATATAAATGCACTGTCAGAAGTGAGTGAACGCTCTGTAATTGATTCTGTCTGGCAACATTTGTGTGTGTTCAGATCAGCAGGAAAATCCCTCCCACACAATTATTCGCTAACAATTTAATGCATATTGTATGCATTCATTTTTGTTTAATAAACAAAATCATTGGTAAATAAAAAGACCTTAGTATCAACTGTTTCCAACATTGATAATAAATCAGCATTTTATAATGATTACTGAAGGATCATGTGGCACGGCAGACTGGAGTAATGATGCTGAAAATACAGATTTATGCACAGGAATAAATTACAATCTCAAGTATATTATAATAGACATCCATTAATTCAATTTGTAATAATATTTTACAATATTACTGTCTTTACTGTGTGTCTGACCAAATAAATGCAGCTTTTATGAGCAGAAGAGGCTTCTTAAAAAAAAAAAAAAAAAAAAAAAGAAAAACATTACAAATCTTACTGACCCCATGGTCATCCCATTACCCTTTTTTTTTTTTTTTTTTGAATAGTTACAAACCAAACGTAATGCCTACTATACCGTATGCAACTTTGGATGCAGTGTGTTAAGCACAAAAAAACATTGAAAGACTTGAGAGCACATCCATGTAGTGCACGTTTACATAGAAAAACAATTGAAAAGCAGTGCAGTGGAATGCAAAGATGCTTTCTGTGAGAGAGAAGAAAGCAGAACATTGGCATACAAAATCTTGCTGAACAGAGAAGAGAGAAACGTTCAGATTCATTGTATTTGTTGCTTTGCAGTCATGGCCGCCGCATCCATCGCTAATATCGTGAAGAGCTCTCTCGGTCCCGTCGGACTGGACAAGATGTTGGTGGATGACATCGGAGTAAGTGCAAACAGTTTTCCTCCTGTCACAGTGGCCCGTGATGCTCCGCTCTTATACGCTAGATGGGAAACATTTGACTTGTTTGTACAGACCAAAGTCAGTGTAGATGTTCCTCTCCGGTTTGTTTTCTCATGCTTTGGATATGTATTTCAGGACGTGACCATCACCAATGATGGAGCCACCATCCTGAAGCTGCTGGAGGTGGAGCACCCGGCGGCTAAGGTCCTCTGTGAGCTAGCAGAGCTGCAGGACAAGGAGGTTGGAGATGGCACAACATCAGTGGTGAGACATTTGATGCTTTGGATTAGCATTTCCTGTTATAGTTTTTCCCACGCTCCTTGTTGATTGTGTGAAGTTGCACCAGAACAACTACACAACTGTTACAGCATCAGTCTGCGTGGCTATGCTATCAGGATACAGTGAAGTACAGGACGTGCAGCTTGTGAGATTGTGTTGCAGAAAGCACTCATCTCTGTGTGTCTGCAGGTGATCATCGCCGCTGAGCTGCTGAAGAGTGCAGATGAGCTCGTCAAACAGAAGATCCACCCCACCTCCATCATCAGTGGATACAGACTGGCCTGCAAGTAAGAGTCACTTCTGGTGTGTTTCAACACGATTGAGCCAGACATTTAAATTAAGCTGATTTCCTCTGGTCCACAGGGAGGCAGTCAGATACATCAATGAGAACCTGACCATCAGCACTGATGATTTGGGCAGAGAGTGTCTCATCAATGCTGCCAAGACATCCATGTCTTCTAAGATCATTGGAGTGTATCCTCTGTGTGCTGCTGTTTGATGTGTGTGTGTGAGCCGTTACATTAGGACGCCCATCTAATAACCGAAGGACCTCCCATTAGCCCACAGTGGCCACACAGTGATTCGATGAGGTGCTGATGGGTAATCTGTGGTAACTGCTACCATTCTGATTCAGTTGGGTTCATGTCGGGTGAATTTGGAGGCCGAGGCATTAATAGAAATTGACACTGAACAGCTGGTCCTCAGGTGGTGTATATACTGCTCTGTGATCTGCGCCATTCAGTTTCCAGGCGCACTCATTGCTCTAGACTAGAGTGGACATAATGCTATAATAAGCATTTCAAATACATTAATTATATGACTGTAATGGAAGTATCTGGAATTATATTATGTTACAACGTCCAACAAATGGTACTAGTTGGTAACCCAAAATAACATGGTAATACGGATTCTTTCTTTTTTTAAGTGCCCCATTATGCCATTCCTAAGAGTCTCCTACAATAGGTTTCCATGCTTGCAAAGTCAAAAAATGCTTTCGTTTTCTCAGAATATGTATTTAATATCACTTTATTTTCCAGCGATTCTGAAACGATTAGTTCGAAGCAGTTCTGCGATTCAGTCTCTAAACCCCTCCTGTCTGTGAGCCTGCTCTGCTCTGATTGGTCAGCTGGGCTAGTCTGTTGTGATTGGTCAACCGCGTCCAGCACGTGTCGGATACAGTACGCATATTGCAATAGTTCTGTATTTTGAACGCTTGAAAGGAAATGAACTGGTCCAAATAAACCTGGGCACTGAGCTCATCTTTCAAGAGCAAGTGTTTTGTGAATCGTGAGATTACAGTAAAATGACGAGAACACAGAAAAGATTGGGGTTGTACTGCTGTGGTACAGTGGAAAATACATTGTAACCACTGACTCTTAATAGCCTTATCTTTCGGAAGTAAAAATAACATTAACTTTCACGGCCTAGGACACAGGATCGTTCATTTGGGAGACAATTACTTAATTTTGCACTGTTGGCTTTACAACTTTGTAGTTTATATTCGTTATACAGCTACAGTACACTGAATGAAAGGCAATATTGTCAATGGTGTAATAGGGGTACTTAAGTGATCATAGCATAACAAGGCCTTGTGGAGAGTCTGCATTTCTTTTCAGAGTTTGAAATAGACTAAAGTGAGGTGGGCATGGCCTTACTAATCATTTGAGATGATGTTGCTCCTTGACGTTTTGTCAGTGATTCAGATTTTTTTGCTAATATGGTGGTGGACGCTGCCCTGGCTGTGAAGTTTGTTGATGGTAAAGGTGTTGCTCGCTATCCCATCAACTCTGTGAATGTGCTGAAGGCTCACGGACGCAGCCAGAAGGAGAGTTTCCTCGTCAACGGATACGCACTGAACTGCACTGTGGGATCTCAAGGTCTGTTCACACACGTCAGGCTTGTTTCTGACACTTGTGTAGTGAGTTAGCATGGGTGGTAATGTTGTTTGTGTTTGTTTAGGAATGGTAAAGCGTGTGTCCAATGCCAAGATAGCCTGTCTGGACTTCAGCCTGCAGAAAACCAAGATGAAACTGGGTGTTCAGGTGGTCATCAATGATCCGGAGAAACTGGACCAGATCAGACAGAGGTGAGGTCCTGCACGCATAAAGAAGGACATGTCCCATTTACATTGCTGCCACACATCTGTGGTGTGTGTAGTTATACGCGTGGGATAAAGCATTGTCTGCCCAAAGCCTCTCTTACACACAGATACACTTGTGTCTCTGTTTTACCTTTGGGCTGTACATCAATATGTACATTTATGTACACTACCAAAAGTTTGGTGTCAGTAAGATGATGAATAAGTTACACAACTGCACCAGCAGGTGGCAGTACAGAGCTGAATATAACTGATGGGGTGTTGTGTACTGTATATACGCTTTACTGTACGTGTTTGGGACCGAATAAGGACATCTTCGTGATCGTTATCATTTGTGCAGTATTGTTCATTACTGACATCTAACCAGTTCAGATGTATAAAACTTACCTTAGGTCATTTATTAGGCCTTTTTTTCTTTGCTGTTTGTATGCAGTATTGTATGTAGTATAGTTTTGATCATTATTCAGTATTGATGATCCTTTCTGGATTTGTTTCTCAGGGAGTCAGACATCACGAAGGAGCGCATTCAGAAGATCCTGGCGTCGGGAGCGAATGTGATTCTGACCACCGGAGGCATTGATGACATGTGTCTGAAATACTTTGTAGATGTCGGAGCCATGGCTGTGAGGAGGGTGCTCAAGAGGGACCTCAAACGCATCGCCAAAGCTACTGGGGGTCAGATGACTGCACATGCTTTAGTCTACACCTAGAGCTAGGCCTTCTGTTCTTGAAATACAGAGGTCATTTATTCTCTCTGTCTTAGATGTTTTGGTTTTTCCCCTACAGCCACGGTGTGCTCGTCTCTGTCTAACCTGGAGGGAGAGGAGGTGTTTGAGGTGGCCATGCTGGGTCAGGCTGAGGAGGTGGTGCAGGACCGAGTGTGTGACGACGAGCTCATCCTCATCAAGAAGTGAGAGCATCTTCCTCTTCTCTCCACAGAACCTGTAGAAAAGAATTCATGGCTGATCATTTGATTCTGTAAATCACCTCGTTCCTGGATAACTGTGGCTCTTCCAGAGCTGATAGATCATCCATTTACCAGAATAGACTTTGTCTTAATTTCAAGAGATGCCGTTCAGCACATTATCTGTTGTGTTTTCTGGAAAATAAGTTGCTCAGGGTCTAAACTTCAATGAAGAAAAAAAAGTACTTGTTTAAAGTACTTTGTGCAGAAATAATGCAGAACATCAATAAATAAAATGAAATGTTTACAAACATTAGAAATGTATTTCAGTTCCCCTAAAGCAAATAGTTTCTCTAATTTAGTTCCACAAAAAAACAATCATATTCAACCTAAAAAAAATGTAAACAAAAATATATTAAAATTATATAGATGCATTATAAATCACTACATCAAACTAATTAAAAACTCAAATAAAATTATACAGAACAAGAATAAAAATAAATCATAGTATCTTTCGTTATAATCATTTATTGAAAACACCATGCTCGACAAATTTAAAGTGAAACTCAATTAATTTGTACAATTAAAATTACTTTATACAATTAAACTTTAGTTTTGAAGTGCGCCCGAGTGTGGTTGACCCCCAAAGCGAGGTTCGTTTGACTAGTGTGAGCGCTCCGGTTGATTTAGCCGGCCCTGGCCCGGTTGGAAGAGGAGGGCCAGGGTACGGTTCGCATGCGGTGTGAGCGCTAAACACGCCGGAGCACGGAACAGATTCAGACACAGTATTTTGTGTGCGCTACTGTCACCATTACGACCGCAAACATATTCCATTACAACTACTACACTACACTTCTCAATAAATTTAATTCAGTCAAGTTTATTTAGGTTTGTGGTGTTCTGGTAAAGCTGCAAATTATTTCATCAACCTCAGCTTTCTCCATAATGTTTTGATACATACGAGTGAAAATCAATGCACGGCATTTATTATAATTAATTATTATTAACCACGAAAGTGGTTTTCTCAGTTATCTCATTCATGACATATGCGTGCTCTGACCTGGAAAGTTTGGTGCAAGTGTGAGTGCAGGCCTGCGGGGGATAATAATATGAGAACACCCTTACTGTGCCTAACAAGTACAGATTGTTAATGAGAGGAGAGAGAAAACATTTCTGTGGTCAGAAGTTGTGTCGTTACCGATAGAGTTCAGTGGAACTTGCGACCATAGTAAGCTTACGATGCTTTTGGGAAATGCACCCCAGATCAGTAATATCCAATTTGCCTACAACTGATCAATTATTTAAAAAAATAAGAAGAAGAAATACTTGCATTCTGAAAACTAATACATTATGCTATTAACTGCATGAGACCTTTGTAGCAGACAGCGTTTTGCATTGGAAACCACTTAATCAGTTTGAAGTGATTTTTTATGCCTTTTTCATTTCTCTCTTTGTCTCTCAGCACGAAGGCACGCACGTCTGCCTCTATCGTCTTGCGTGGGGCGAATGACTTCATGTGTGATGAAATGGAGCGCTCTCTGCATGATGCCCTGTGTGTGGTGAAGAGGGTGCTGGAGTCCAAATCTGTGGTACCAGGAGGTGGCGCTGTCGAGGCTGCACTGTCCATTTATCTGGAGAACTACGCCACAAGCATGGTGAGGACCCAAACTTTCACAGCTGTTTTCTTGATGTCTTATTTGTGCTTTTATGTTCAGTGCATAGTCGTCCCGATGCTGTGTTGTAACAAACTAACTGGTTATTTATAGCTAATGTATAAAATAGTGAAACAAAAGACAGGCACGCTTTTATTGTCAGAATAAAGTTGAGACTAGTTTCTTTAATATTACTGTATTGTGTGTATTTGGATGCATGCACACTCCCATTATAATTGCTGCCGTGCCTGTGTGATGGCGTGTGCAGTTATACGCGTGGGAGACAGTGAGAGTCCTGAGTGGGGAAGGGACAGATCAACAGCTCTGCTGACAGCTGCTTCCATCCTGCTCAGAACAAACATGCCTCATTATCACTGAGACACATTAACTCACAACGTCTGCAGTGTGATCCATTAGTCTGTGCAGGGCAGGGTTCACGATCATAGATCTGAAGTGATTTATCTAAACTTTCTGAGGTCAATGAGTCTGTACATCTGTGTGATTTCAGCTTTTTAATTTAAAAGAAAATCTATTTTTATTGTTGAATTCTCAACAATGGGTTATACTATACAATCCTGAAAAGTCCCACCAATCAGGATGGTCTGTGTTGCCATAGAAACAGCAATTAGAGCAGATTCTGTTTTTTGAGTCTTCCAGTATTTTGAACAACTTTGAATAATTTCTTGCCTGCACTATAGCATACTATATATTGCATTTTACAAAGTTTTGCATTCCTCAGAGCTGGTTAGTTTGGTTAGCTCTTACTGAATATTTTATGATTATAGAGAAAATTAATGGGGAATAAAAGGGAAAATGGTGTGGGCAAGGTTGCACTGTTTAATATACAGTAATTGTGCTTTTTAACAATTTGTGTGTACGAATAAACCTTTGAATCGGTTGTGTGTTTGACGTAGGGTTCCCGTGAGCAGCTGGCTATTGCTGAATTTGCTCGCTCTCTGCTCGTCATTCCTAAATCTCTGGCAGTCAACGCCGCACAAGACTCCACCGACCTGGTGGCCAAACTCAGAGCCTTCCACAATGAGGCTCAGGTCAACCCTGAACGCAAGAACCTCAAATGGTTAGTGTTGCTCTCTTCTCATCACACAGGGAAGCTCTTCAGCTCCTAGAAATCTGACTGCGCTGTCAGACAGCAGACAAACATACGATCAGGAGTAAAAACTGTGGTGTTTAGAAATAAGGTTGAAGCTTATTTCCCTAAAATGTCCTTACAATAGATTTTGTAGATTTGGAATGTCATTGTGGCATATTATGGATGAAACTGAGAGCCAATGCAGTTTGGATTCCTCTGTTTAAACCTGTTTTTGTGTGTGTGTTGTTAGGATCGGGTTGGACCTGCTGAATGGAAAGCCAAGAGACAACAAGCAGGCAGGAGTGTATGAACCCACGATGGTTAAAACCAAGAGTCTGAAGTTTGCCACTGAGGCAGCCATCACCATCCTTCGAATCGATGATCTCATCAAGCTCTTCCCTGACCAGAAAGAGGGCGGGCCCTCCTACCAGGATGCTGTCCAATCAGGATCTCTGGAGGGATAAGTCCAGCTGCATCAAATCTTTAATTGGCTGGTTTTGTGTCGCTCCACTCAGCCTTTATATTTATATTTGGATCCAACTGATGAGCTTTTAGTGTAGAATGTGCACTTTGTTTACGTTACGTATGTTTTGCTTTTAACATGACTTGGTTGCCATGTGTAATGTAACAAATGCTCCTTTTTCTGCCATTTCAAAGACAATAAACCAGAATGGTGTTAAAAGGATTTTTGTCTGTAATGATTTGTGAAAAAAAAAAATTCTCTCTGAAACCAACACAGAAGTGACTAAAACTGCAATTCATTGACTGGCCTTTTGAGGCTGGCTCCAAAAGGAGTCAATCCCAATGACTCCCCATTGTAATATGCCCAACTTTACAAGAGAAACAAATGTTTACAGCCTGGTACAAAAAGTGGTTTTGATCTATATAGCTAATTTTTCCCTTGATGACAACTGTGAGGGGGGTGTTTTTTTTTTTATATATATATATATATATATATAACCCATACGTTTAAACTATATTAAGTCTTAAAATGCTGCATCATTACGGGCGTGGTCACTTGAGTGACGGGTGGATTGCCGCTGCTGTCATTGCTGTCGTGCTAATGTTCACAGTGAATCGTGTTTTGGTGGATTACTTTTACTGATCCATGTAGGGAAATTTACTCTGAATTTAACCCACCCCCATCTAGCCTACTGTTGAAATTGTTGATCAGCCATGCAAATTAATCTATTTAAAATGGCATTTCAAGTCAAGTCACCTTTATTTATATAGCGCTTTAAACAAAATGCATTGCGTCAAAGCACCTGAACAACATTCATTAGGAAAACAGTGTCAATAATGCAAAATGATAGTTAAAGGCAGTTCATCATTGAATTCAGTGATGTCATCTCTGTTCAGTTAAATAGTGTCTGTGCATTTATTTGCAATCAAGTCAACGATATCGCTGTAGATGAAGTGACCCAACTAAGCAAGCCAGAGGCGACAGCGGCAAGGAACCGAAACTCCATCGGTGACAGAATGGAGAAAAAACCTTGGGAGAAACCAGGCTCAGTTGGGGGGCCAGTTCTCCTCTGACCAGACGAAACCAGTAGTTCAATTCCAGGCTGCAGCAAAGTCAGATTGTGCAGAAGAATCATCTGTTTCCTGTGGTCTTGTCCTGGTGCTCCTCTGAGACAAGGTCTTTACAGGGGATCTGTATCTGGGGCTCTAGTTGTCCTGGTCTCCGCTGTCTTTCAGGGATGTAGAGGTCCTTTCTAGGTGCTGATCCACCATCTGGTCTGGATACGTACTGGATCCGGGTGACTGCAGTGACCCTCTGATCTGGACACAGACTGGATCTGGTGGCCACGGTGACCTCGGAACAAGAGAGAAACAGACTAATATTAGTGTAGATGCCATTCTTCTAATGATGTAGCAAGTACATCGGGTGTTATGGGAAGTGTTCCCGGTTCCGGTTTACCTAATTAATGCAGCCTAAAAAATCCTTTAACGGATTTGGATATTAAAAGCATATTAGTGTGTTATGTGTAAGCCAGGTTAAAGAGATGGGTCTTTAATCTAGATTTAAACTGCAAGAGTGTGTCTGCCTCCCGAACAATGTTAGGTAGGTTATTCCAGAGTTTATTGCCTGAGTTTTGAGAACGTAGAGGACGTAGAGGATTATAATGTAAAAGGAGCTCATTCAAATACTGAGGTGCTAAACCATTCAGGGCTTTATAAGTAATAAGCAATATTTTAAAATCTATGCGATGCTTGATAGGGAGCCAGTGCAGTGTTGACAGGACCGGGCTAATATGGACATGCTTCCTGGTTCTAGTAAGAACTGCTGCTGCATTTTGGACTAGCTGTAGTTTTTTTACTAAGCGTGCAGAACAACCACCGAATAAAGCATTACAATAATCTAACCTTGAGGTCATAAATGCATGGATTAACATTTCTGCGTTTGACATTGAAAGCATAGGCCGTAATTTAGATATATTTTTGAGATGGAAAAATGCAGTTTTACAAATGCTAGAAACGTGGCTTTCTAAGGAAAGATTGCGATCAAATAGCACACCTAGGTTCCTAACTGATGACGAAGAATTGACAGAGCAACCATCAAGTCTTAGACAGTGTTCTAGGTTAATACATGCAGAGTTTTTAGGTCCTATAATTAACACCTCTGTTTTTTCAGAATTTAGCAGTAAGAAATTACTCATCATCCAGTTTTTTATATCGACTATTAGTTTTTCAAATTGGTATTCGCCAGGCCGCAAAGAAATATAGAGCTGAGAATCATCAGCATAACGGTGAAAACTAAAGGCACTGATATATTTCAGACAAAATCGACGAAAGAACTGATATGATGTCATATCTAAAAAAATAAGGCCTAAATGAACTTCGTTTTGAGTTAATTTCGGCAGTTCGAAATGGATAACCAAAGTGAACTTTCTGGGGGAGTTCGTTTGGCTCCTAAACACCTTTGAGATTCCATTGGTCTATGGTGGTTACACAATCGGTGGGTGTGTTCTGAAACTCCACCTTCTTTAATGAACAATCTTTTTTTCTTGGTTCGTTCCCATAGACTGTATAAAAACATGGACGTAGTGTCCGTGACGTCACCCGTAGACTCCTGAAGTGTGTTTTTGACATAGACAGTAAAAGAAATGGACACAGCGACCCCATTGGAACTCAATTGAGACAAGTGAAGTGCGTTTTTTAGCACTTCTGTTTCTGACGCGCAGACTCAAACTAAGCTTGATGACGTCAGCAACCTGTCTGACAGATGTAAATCTTCTAGTAGCTGTGCGTGCAAACTGCCATCGTTAATCTTGCAGAGACGGCGAGCTTGAGCGGGGAGTTCTTTGGCGTGAGTGAGCAGGAGTAAGTATTCTGATTAATTATTTTGTATAGTATTTTAAAATGTAACGCCAGTACACCATATTAAGTTAATTGCCTGCGAGCTTCTCCTCCTGTCTGTACGATAATGCGACAGAGAGTCGAGTGGTTATGACGCAATCGTTAGCCTATTTTTACAAAAACTGTTTCGACGGGGCCATAATGTAACATAGAAGGTAATGGAGCCCTTTATACATTGTCGTGTATCTTTAGAAATAAACAATGGACAAACGGAGTCTTTAAACGCCTCAGATGTAAAGTTATTCGCTGTCAAAGTGACGCCAAAATGAATGGCAGTCAATGGGAATGCTAACGCAAGTGAAGTTCTGCTACAAGATGGCGGCACGCGGCCGGCTTCAACTTCCGGTCGACTTCCTTGCCGCCTGGTTTTTGAAGCCTAAAGTGTGTAGAGCGGGCTGTCGCCATCTTGGCAGCGCGTCACCGCGCGACTCTTCCGGACAATCAAAAATGGGCAAAAAGGCGGGAGCTAGTTGCTGTAGCCACACCCACCTAGCACGACGGCAGTGTCAGCAGCGGCAATCCACCTGTCACTCAAGTGGCTACGCCCTTAATTATGCAGAACTTTAAGTCTTAATATAATTTAAATGGATGAGTTATAAAAAAATTCACCCCCCTCACAGTTGTCATGAAGGGCAAAATTAGCTATTTAGACCAAAATAATTTTTTGAACCAGGCTGTAAACATGTTTTTTCCTGCTGTAAATTTGGGCATTTTAACATGGGGAGTCTATGGAACTGACTCCCTTTTGCAGCCAGCCTCAAGCGGCCAGTCGATGAATTGCAGTTTTAGTCACTTCCTTATTGGCCTCACGAGAGAGAGCAGGAGGTTGGCGCTCTTTCGTTCCTCATTTTGCGAAGGTCATCAAGGAGAGCAACATATCCTGAGTACACTGGAGTGTCGAATAGCTCGGCTGCACAAATATATCCGCACCTGTACGATCACTCGCGGAGAGACTTTAAAGATGTAGAGAGAGTATTTCATTCCTAGAATGAAGCTTGGTGTTGACGACCCGGAATTATGCAAAAAGTGAAGCAGAGAAATGTCAGAGACAAGTTTTCCAAAGCCATGAAAAGAATGAAAGGAAAGAGTAAAGATATAAGGTACCAAGTACCAAATACGTGTTTCAATTTTTTTTTATAAAATACTGCTGCTGTTGTTCTTTCAATAAGCAAATTTAAAGGGTATACAGTAAATTAAATGCCAAACGAATATATAATAATAAACTGTTGTTTTTATCAAAACAATTTATCCAGTTTAATAAAATAAATGAACACTAATAACGTAAAGCAACAATCTGATTCCAATTTTTTTTCCTACATCATGCTAAAGTTTTAAGACTATGGGCCATTCACACAAAGCACAAACCCATAAAGGACTGATAATGGAATGGTTCTTCTGTATTGCAAACATGATACTTGATTCTGAACTGCTGCTAATCATTATTCTTTTGTCTATAATATTCTGATCATTGGTGCCCATCTCACACCTAGGTTGTCTACACTTCATCATTTCATCAGTGTTGTGTTTAGGGAATACATGCGGGCATCGCAAGTCAGTATACCGTCGCTCAGCCTTTTCAAACTTCTTTTTCCCCCGAAACGTAGAATGAAAACTAACTTCGTTTGAAGTATATCGGGGCCTTAACACCGTGTTTCCTGATGATATCTCCCAAGGGTAACATGTAAAGCCTGAAGAGTAACGGCCCTAGTATTGAGCCTTGAGGTACTCCATACTGCACTTGTGATCAATATGATACCTCTTCATTGACTGCTACAAATTGATTGTGGTCATATAAGTACGTTTTCTAGTCTTTACAAAAGAATGTTGTGGTCAATTGTGTCAAACGCAGCACTAAGATCCAATAGAACTAATAGAGAGATACAACCACGATCAGATGATAAGAGCAGGTGATTTGTAACTCTAAGGAGAGCAGTCTCAGTACTATGATACGGTCTAAATATTGACTGGAAATCCTCACAGAAGCAATACCATTGTAATATGGATGATAGTTCCTTTGGTTACATTTCAGTTCTTCTAGGACAGTACTGTTTTTGTCCGTTATGGATTAACTCACACTCAGAAACTGGTAGTATAAAAACAGCATGGTTTTGTAGCGAACAGTGTCACAAACAGAATGAGACGAGCCACAAAAAAAGTGAAAGATAGGCAGAAGATTGTTCATTTGAATTCTGGTGCTCTCTCGTGACGGCTCGTGATGCGAGCTCTGACTCACCTGTCATCTGATGGAGGCGGAATTAGCAATAGCTGTTTTCTTATTTTTTTATTTATTTCTCATAATTTTTTCTATATGTGTGAGTGTGTTTTATGTTGAATGTGCCTGCATCTGCATGATTACCATCTGTTTGAGTGCAAATCAGCACGCTATTACTGTGTAATCACAGCTATCAATGTCTATATGAACATTGTAAATGCTGCATGTCTAACGATGTCAGGATGTTCTCAGGATGTTTTATTTTTCATATTTATTTGTCTTACTCAAATTATTATTTTTGTATTTTTCTTGTGTTCAAATATATCACTTATATAATATCTAAGTTTCTGTCTATTGTTTTATGATTGAAAAAAATGCAGTGGTATGTTTAATTACTAAAATAGTTTGTAGAACCATTCAATACAGTTGGTAAATATTTTTTTATATTTGGGGGATGGTGGGGACTAGACAAAGTCTGAGAAAAATGGTTGCAGGGATTTCATATTTCATGGTATCTTCTTCAGATATAAAATATAAACTCATGAGACATTTGACTTTCCACCCATTACTTTTCTAGATTGCTCCAGGACTGATTTCATGTATTTTAATATCAAATAACAGAATTCATAATAAAAATTCAGTGTGGTAACAAATTTTTCAAGGCACTTCAGTGTCTATAACTTTTAAGATTTTTGAGCATGAAAAAGTAAAGCCCAAAGGGTCTTATTTCCAAATACACCAAAATTATGTGTGTAACACACTGAAGTAAGGAACTGTTACAATTGTAAGTTAGGTAGAACACTTTCAGTTGTGAGTCCCATAACAGGTTAACTACTTCTTTGGAGTCAAGTTGTGATTTTTTGATGAGAGCCTTAATAACAGCCAGTTTAAAGTTTTTGGGGACATATCCTAATGACAATGAGGAATTAATAATAGTCAGAAGAGGATCTATGATATCCAAGTTCTAGAACAACATATGCTCCCATGCAGACGTCGTCTTTTTCAGGGAAGACCTTGTATTTTCCAAAGTGGATGTTCGAGGCTGTGGGCTGGAGTGACGCCATTTCACACATACTCCATCTGCAGTGCGTATGTGTTGCGTATTTTTTTACGCACCCACGTTAATGGATTCTACCGTTCACACTGCAAGCGGTTGGAGTCCGTCAGTGCGTTCCAGGAGCGGTGCGTCTGCAGCAGTCCAGCGATCGTTTACGTACCGAGTCTATTTTTGCTGACAGCGCAAATTAAAGTGACAGCGCATTGTTCGTGGTAAAAATGAGCATGGATTGACATATAAATGAAGTAATTTCACAATAAATGTTTACTAATTAAAGCCTATTGTGTTTCACACGCAACACATGGGTTTTTGGCTAGGTTTAAAACAAGACAAAGAGCACCTTTAGATAAAAATTGAAACATATGCACTTTTATGGAAGCAGAAAAACAAAGTTCATTAAGACCCGTGGGATTGCTTGTTATAAAGATTTAAATACAAAAGGCACGAGAGTCAGTGGTGTTTTAATTTTACATTTTTGTGATATCCTAACAAGAAAAGAAAGCTATTTGTTTTGTTTAAATGTTTTGCTGTTTGCCTGAGCAGCTTATTATACAAACCTACATAGAAGTCAAATGCATGAATAATATGTTGTTTATGTTTATTGCGTTTAAACTAATGTCTATGATTATGAAAGAGTGTTACTGTACTGTGAAAAGAGTCACTATACTGAAAAGGTTTTTTTTTTTTTTTTACATGGTTTGGAATAGAGTTGTGGGGATAGATGATAGTATCATGTATCTAAGATATCAGGGATATCAACATAAGCAGATTTCTCTGCTGATAATCAAGACAATATTAGACTCATTTTCCTATTAATGTATTAGATTATAATAATAGCTTTTATTTTTATTAGGCTGCTTATTATAATTCGGCTGTCTGCCCAGCTATTTCACTTCAGCACCGCATTTCACAGACACACACACACACCACGCGCAAGCCTCCTGAGCGGACTTAGCTTCCACTTTTTTAACTTTCTTAGTTCAAGCTCTAGCTTCCTCATCTCATAGTGCCTCTGTTCACATTCACTCTCACATGCATACTCTATTTTTTTTTTCAATTCAACCTGAGTATGCTCATGCTCCTGCTCAAGCTCCATTTTTTTAAACTGAACCTGTTTTTTCCAGTCCTTATCTTTTACGGCTTCAGTACCCTCAAAAGATAGTCTCTCGGTTTCAAACTGTGTTTGTTTTTCTTTTGAAGTTAAATCTCTCTCTACTCCTGGGGACAATACTTTACCAAAATTAGTCTCATCTCTTATAAAAAGAATTCCTTTGGCTATTAACTGGCTTTTAACAGATTTAAACAAGTCTTCCTTTCGCTTCTTATCATTACTAGTCAAAGCAATAGCATGACTCTCTGAGAGTTCTAAAAGTTGTTCTTTGGTGCACCTATCTAGAAATTCTCATGAAGTTCAACACTCAGTTCCTCAGTCGAAGTCATTTTGAACTTGCATAAAAGATGAAGTGACGATTAGTTAATAAATCGACCCCAATAAATCCAAATAATCCTAACAACCTTCCCTTAAAAAAAAAAAGATTAAGTGCCAGAACATATCGTAGAGCCTAGCTCAATAATCCAGTATCACTAGAACACATAAGATCAAGATGAATGAACTCAAATCAAGTTTCCTGGTTCTATCATTCAAATTAATCTTCACGTAGGCTACAACAACCATTTCAGCCTGATTCACTAATCACCTATAACCTGCTGTTGTCCCCAACACAAGATTGTGTAAACAAAACTAAGTTTTACATGTTAACCGGTCTACACAAACATCCAATTAATTCCTCCTCTAAAGTGGCATACGTAGTACCAACACGTGCAAAACATGCTCCATTCATAATCTTTAACAAAAAAAAAAACAGGGGGAAATATAGAGTACTTACCAGGATTTCTATTGGCTTTACATCTCCGATATGCCTGCTTGTGAAAACTAACCTAACTAGTCTTCAAAGGACTGCCGGGCTCGAGGCAACTTGAAACGCTGAACCTCGTAACAGCCAATCTCCAAATGAGTTTAGCTGCACGAGAAGCATAGCCCCACCCAGGATTTCCTTCCAAAAACTCAAATAAAATACAGAGAAAATCTCAAAACAACAAACAGTGTTCCGGTGGAAGGACCGCTTAAGCAGCCCAGCTGAAACACTTTAACTAACCTGAGTGAAAGCCAATAATCACAGGAAAATCCTGAAGAGACAATAAAATACTCCCTCAAACAAACTCAAAATCCGTGATGAGCTCAAAATCTGTGGCGAGCTCCCATTTTATGTTATGCCTGGCTCATATACCACAACATAAAAGAGGCACACAACCAATTTGTTAGACAATAAACCAATTTATTGTTACAAAACAAGAAAACAATTAAACAATCTAAAGAAACTGACATCTAGGGGGAAAGAAAAACATGTGCGTGTAGTAAAGATGCAAATATTCTGACACTAACAATCAATGATAAGAAAAGAAAAATAGGGACAACAAGATGTATAACAGAGAGAAAAAGTGAGAGAGCTTTATGCTAAGGTGCACCAACCTTTTATACTAACACCAGTGGTTTAATTACTGATTGATTGCACCTGTGGCCCAACTAACATCTGCACTAATTAGCAGAGCCAACAGGGGAAAACAGAAAGACGTAACAATGTTCAGAAGATGAATGGAGGTCTTACAGGTTTGGAACGACATAAGGGTGAGTCATTAATGACATAATTTTTGGGTGAACTAACCCTTTAAGTAGAAGATACCAATTGACTTAAATTAAGTTAATATGTGATGTCCTATAAATAATGTAAATTGTATTCAAAATGACAAACAAAATCAACAAAAATAACATTTTATTCTATGAGAAAAAAATAATATTCAGAAATCTTCAATAAAAATAATCTTAATAACACAAATTTATTAAAATAGTAAAAACACTTTTACACAGTCCTTGTGAAAATATGAGCACCTAAAACAAAATTATGAGTACTCTATTGTTATATAACATAAAGAAATACTCGTAATCGGGTATATGTGTGCATGTGTGCCCCTTTGTGCAGATTTATATTGTTTAATTAATATGATTAATCTCATATATGAGGGTGGGGTGGGGGGGTTGTGTACAAAATTTACAAGCAATCAGTTAAACAAGTGCAAGACACAGTGCTATTATATGGAAGCATATGGGTAGCAATATTCAATTTGGAATGTAATATGCAAAATGACAATGCAATATGTAAAATGGCAATGCATTTCTGTATTTACATTTACATTTTCCAATACGTTTGTGCCACGTTTGGTGCAAAATGAAAATGAAAATTAAATTCCATAATTTTCATTTGCCATTTCATACACTAGTTTAATATGTAAAATGAATACTAATTTTAACGCTTTATAAGTTGCAAAATTAAAATCAAAATGTATTACAAAAATGATTAGATATGTATAACATGTTCAAGCAAAAACTGTGGCAAAATTACCATTCAAATGCTATTTTTATTAATTGCATTAACACTCACAGTCAAGACACTGATGATTGCATTTTCATTCAATGTCCCGCAATGAATGTAGCAAAATTCAATGTGCACATTGAAAATGCATTCCGAGCCGATCACGTGCCCGCCCCTTCCTGCCATGTCAATCACTGCGTGAACAAGGCGGGGCTTGCAGAAGGTCAGAGACTCAAATCTCAAGAGGATTCAAGTGAGAGAACATGGACAAGACAGTTGGTCCGTGTACGTTTTGATCATTTCTGTTTATATATGTTCGCTTCAATATTTCATTCGCACTTGTGGGGGGAGCTGAAACGCTCATTTCATTTGATTGGTCGATTCGCTCCGCCTTCAGCTCGGTCTTTTCATTCTTTCAGGCAGAATAAGAGTCAGTGCGAGTGCGGCACTGTAATGTCTGAAACCACCGCCCACTGTTAATTAGCATAATATTTGAATCAGATGTAGCTGGGCACATAATTCGTGCTGCTGAGACCTGCAAATTATTTCTAGGTTGTAGTATTGTATGAATATTGTCCCACTGATAAATGCAGTGCAAATAGTTCTGTCTCTGTGGATAAAAGTGAAGTGGAAATAAAAATCAATAATAGACTGAACAGTTCCATGTCTGTAACACTCTAGCTCATCTTTTAAGTCATAAGGCACTAGGTATGTGTGTGTGACATTAATAAATAATTGTGAAAATTTATATAGTTACATTTCTTAAATAAATTAGTAATATTAGTTTTATTACATACTAAATTGAATGATGTTTCTCTTTTTAGTCTTCTTTTTTGGGCTTGAGAAAGACAACATATATTTACCTAGTTTTCCGGACTATAAGTCGCACTTCTTTTCATAGTTTGGCTGGTCCTGCGACTTACAGTTAGGTGCGACTTATTTATCAAAATTAATTTGACTGAAATGAACCGAGAGAAATGAACCAAGAAAAAAAATTACCGTCTACAGACGTGAGAGAGCGCCCTCTCGCTGCTGGAGACGGTAATGTTTTCTCTTGGTTCTGAATAAATGCGACTTTTTCTCCTCGTCATGACGTATTTTTGGACTGATACAACTTATACTTAGGTGCTACTTATAGTATGAAAAATACGGGTAACATTATTGTTATTATTATTTATTATGAGAGTTATTGACACAGACTAGTACTTTAATGTTTCACCAAATTCAGCTCAGATCTTCAGACTTGTGTTGCTGTATAACTGGCCAGACTTACCTTCCCAAAAAAATCCTATTTAATTTGATTTCATAAATTTAACTACATTTATTTCCAGTTCACTGTTATCCAAGGAGACTGAACTATTTGCTCTGTTTTTATCAGTGGGACAATATTTATACAATACTATAACCTAGAAATAATTTAAAGTGGTCACTTGCAAGTCACAGCCGCATGAATTATGTGCCCAGCTACATTTGATTCAAATATTATGTTAATTAACAGTGAGTGTAGTTTCAGACATTACAGTGCTTCACTCGCACTGACTCTTATTCTGCCTGAAAGAATGAAAAGACCGAGCTGAAGCTGGAGCGATTCGACCAATCAGATGAAAGCAGCGTTTCAGCTCCGCCCACAAGTGTGAATGAAATATTGAAGCCATAAACCGAAATGATCAAAACGTACACGGACCAACTGTCTTGTCCATGTTCTCTCACTTGAATCCTCTTCTTGAGTATCGAGTCTCTTGACCTTCTGCAAGCCCCGCCTTGTTCATGCAGTGATTGACGTGGCAGGAAGGGGCGGGCACGTGATCGGCTCGGAATGCATTTTCAATGCGCACATTAAATTTTGCTACATTCATTGCGGGACATTGAATGAAAATGCAATCGTAAGTGTTTTGACTGTGAGTGTTAATGCAATTAAGAAAAAAAGCATTTGAATGATAATTTTGCCACAGTTTTTGCTTGAACATGTTATACATATCTAATCATTTTTGTAATACATTTTCATTTTTATTTTGCAACTTATAAAGCGTTAAAATTAGTATTCATTTTACATAATAAAACTAGTGTATGAAATGGCAAATGAAAATTATGTAATTTAATTTTCATTTTCTTTTTGCACCAAACGTTGCACAAATGTATCAAATTTTGCATATTATATTCCAAATTGAATATTGCTACCCATATGCTTCCATACTATTACAGTAGTGTTAGATAGACATTTAGTAACAGAGGAGTTACAGTCGTAAGAGAATGAGAAGTGCTTTCACTAACACTGTCAGAAAACAAATGTGCAAAATTGTACATTTAGGAGAACAAAAGCTTGTCATTGGGGTAGTGCTTTCAAAGGGACACCTTTAAAGATCCTTCCAATACTCAATTTTTGCACTTTTTTTATACTTCATACTTCATTTTACAAAACAATATGAAAATGTAGTTGTTAATGTTAATGACACACAATCAGCAGGTTTATTAACATGCTCTCACTTTAAGATGGACACAAGGATCCAATATATTGATCCATATTTCTCAAAATGTTTTTGTTCACATAAGACCAACCCATACCATAAGACCAACCCATTTTGTGAATCCTGCCCAAGACATTTATTAAGACAGTTTAAGTGCAATACACGACTGAAGAGAAATGTATAATGCATAAGGCATCTGAGGCAAATTCTACAAAAAAAAAAGAAAAAGAAAACAAAATGTAAATAGAAACAAAAGTAGATAAAATACCTAGCAGTCTAATGTCACTAGTCAATAGCAGGTATATTCACAAGTTCTCAAGCAGCACAGCTATTTGCTAATTTGCTGCGTCAATGCGCTTTTTGCTTTCAAACCAAAGTGTAAATACACATAAAAAAAATTATCCTTGTGGCGCGGCTGACACAGAAGAGCATAAGCCACCTGCATACTGCTCAGTTTTGTCAAAATGGCGCAAATAATCAGCAAAATGGCCATACGCTGATTTGGAGAGACACAGAGGAATTATTGAATTAATGAAGTCATTATTTTTGTTTTCTTATTGCACAAATAGTATTCTCGTCTCTTCATATGTTATGGTTGTTGTTAATGTTATACCTGAATCAGATGGCTTATTCTAACGATGCTTTTCATACTTTCCTGGATTTTGACACTGTTATTTATTTGGTAGTCTATGGGACAGTCTCAAGCCTACCGGTTTTCATCCAAAATATCTTAAATTGTGTTCTGAAGGTGAACAAAGCTTTTACAGGTTTGGAACGACATGGGGGTAAGTGATTAATGACAAAATGTTCAATTTGAAGTGGAGTAACCCTTTAAGGTTCAAAAAACATATTTTTTTTACATACTAAACATTATTGTTTCTCCTCTATGCCCCGTCTTCTGAAAGTCTTTTTGTACAAAGCTCACCATTCTGAAAAGCGAGGTGTGCTCTGATTGGACAGCTATCTAGTGTGTTGTGATTGGCCAAATGCCAAAAGTGTGTGATGGAAATGTTACGCTCCTTACCATACTGTGATGCGTGTCCCGTTCAGAACACTGGCACAATGAGACAAAAACAATAAAGCTATTACAAACGAGCCATTACAAACATAAATTATTGCATCCAGTAGGGACATAATTACGGATTATAATGACTAATACTGTGATTTTACACATCGCACTGCATCGTGCTGCGTAAACATAAGACCATGTCTGCATTTGTGAGAAAATACAAACAACAAGCAATACTCTATACTAGCGGTTCTCAATTCCAGTCCCCCCCCCCCCAACAGCAGGGGAAATCTGTTGAAGTTACCTCACTTCGGAACATTCATTCATGGATTTGCACTGTGTAACGGCTTCACACTCAGACAAGTGTGACATCATGGACCTCTGTAAATAACTACAATTTAAATTAATGTCTCTCACACTTCAAAATGGACTCTCTCGCCTCTCGCCTTGGGCACCAAATAACCTAGAGCCGGCCCTGCTGAACACACTAAAATATTTGGGTTAAACTGTTCTGGATTATTGTTGTAAATACAGCATAATCACCAGAGGTGTCAAGTAACGAAGTTCGTTACCCTACTTAGGTAGAAATTTGGGGTATCTATACTTTACTTGAGTAATTATTTTTCAGCCAACTTTTTACTTCTACTCCTTACATTTTCACGCAAGTATCTGTACTTTCTACTCCATACATTTTAAAAATAGCTTTGTTACTGCTATTTTATTTCAGCTTGTTTTCATTCCGGCTTGTCATCATTCAAAAAAAAAAAAACCTATCCAGATAAATTGCGCCATCCGGATGGAGTGAATTTGATTGTGGTTGGATGAGAAGTAAACATATACCATTCTGACACCCTATTGGTTTGTACGCGATCCATCGCACCTGCACATGACACAAATCACATCACACTTCAGCATAGGACACTCCAAGGACATAGCCAGTTTTGGGTTCGTTTATCAAAAAATATATTTCTTAAAAGTAGGTTTGGGTATGGAACCAGTATCCGATCGCCTCAGAGTCAGTCCCCTTAAATTTCATATGAAACCGGCGTCAGGCGTCTTTCAGCGCGCTCTTCAATCCGCAGACCGCGGCGGAGCAGCGCAAGCGCACTCAAACGCAAGCAGAGGACACAAGGTATGTGTTTATTGACATATTGTTAGAATATCTGTATCTGTGCAGTTCTTTGTCATAAATACAGTTTACAAAAGGTCACGAGGGAGCAGTCGGTTTCCCATCTACTGTAAAGTTTTCGCTTGTCACCGCTCATCACTAAACAGCTGTTTCCTCCAGCGAAAATCTTGCCCTTAACACATATGAACGAACACATACTTTAATTACACTTATTTAAATATACTTAATTTAATCATACGTACTTTATACATACACTACTGTGCAAAAGTCTTAGGCACGTTAGTATTTTCACTTAAAAGAATGGTGTTCGGCCAGTTATTTAAATTTTTTGCTGTAGTGTGTCAGTATAAAATATCACTTTACATTTCCAAACATTCATTTTGCCGTTTTCAAACTGCTTGTGCATTCAAAATCGCACTAGATTATTATTAAAATTATTGGCAAACTGACATTTCCTACTGCCACACTACAGCAAAAGATATAAATAACCATCTTAAAACCCTTTTTTTAGGTGAAAATACTTATGTGCCTAAGACTTTTGCACAGTACTGTATTTTAAAAACGACATTGTTGCTACTTTATAAAGAATTAGCATACAGTAATTCACAGAACTGATTAAAGACAGTGACAGACAGCACTCATCTTAACTAAATATCAGAGTGAGTGACAGAGATACAGTAGAAACAATATGTGTGGTTTTGTATTAAACAATGACCCAGATTGTGAAATACATTTATTAGCCTTAGATTAAGGGAATCACAACTCCAAGGTGAAAGCTATGGATTTATTTTTAATATTTGTAATGTTCTTTAATGTTATCCATAGTTTTTTTGTGGTTCTTTTTTTTAAAGTATCGGTTCAGGCACCGTTTAGGCGCCAGTACCATTTTAAAAGTATCAAAAAGGCACTGGACCCTACTTAAAAGTTATTATTTCTCACTACTGGCTCATTTACCAAATGGGTGCTTTCTCTTCCTCCTCCACAAATTAAGCTACTGTAGGTAGTTCGTTTTTAGTAATGTTTTAAAAAATTATCTTTTGCGATTGACGACGCGATTGACAATGTTGTGATATCTAGGCCATACCAACTTTAACTCGTTACCCCCCCCCCCCCCCCCCCCCCACACACACACACACACTGGACATAGCAAACGTATGTAGCGAATACAGGAAACTATCAGTCAAGAAGGTATCCAGATTATGAGTTATTTTTCATTTTTAGTTTTTGATTAATCACTTGGATTAATCATTCATTTTGACAGCACTAATGTTAATTGTAAATAGACAACCATACAAGGGTAATTGTTACTAAGCCTGCACCTATGTTCTTGTCCATTGCCCTCGCAGATTCCTGCAGCTAAGCTTGGATGTACATTTACATTCCATTAAAGGTTATTGATGACATGCCTCTGAAGTTTGACTTTTTGCACCATTACAATACTTATAGGCAACTAGTCATCATATCTCTAGTTCTTTAATGCATTTGCATTGTACTAAAGTGCGTTCATTTTCAATGGGCATATATGCGGCTGAAACAGGTAGCCTAGTGCATCCCAAATTTTTCAACATGAACATTTTAATATAACATTATAGTCATTATGGCTTATGGACTTTAGAAAAAATGTTTTTTTGAGGAAGTGGGGTAGTGCACAATAGGCCCCTATGGCGCAGCCTAAGCTTTTATTCTTAATGGCATTTTTTTTCCTTACATTACTTTTACTTTTATACTTTAAGTAGTTTTTTAAACCAGTACTTTTACACTTTACTTGAGTTAAACGCTTGAGTTGATACTTCAACTTCTACAAAGTCTTTTTAAACTCTAGTATCTATACTTCTACTTGAGTAATGAATGCCAATACTTTTGACAACACTGATAATCACTGATTTCTAGTTGTGTCCTCTTTTGAAGGCCAAACAAAGTAGTTCCGGTTTCACAAAACAGCATCTCCATGACATGGCGGCAGCAACATCGAGAATCAAAGGATATGCCTTCTTTCTTTAAGTGAACATTTGGGAGGTGTTATGACAAGTGGGGGCATGTTTAAATGAGGGGTTTTAGGAGCATGTGGATGAGTCTTAACTTCTATAAAGAATATCTCTATGGGTTTGATACTTTAGTCTTTGCAACTTTACAGATCTTGAAAACTTGAAATTGCATCATAAGACCCCTTTAATGAAACTTAACTGACAAGATTAGCAGTGTGGGGAGGCAATTGAATCTGATGAAGAGACACTGAAGAGTCAATAAAAACCCTAAATCCAGCACAGAGGGGTTCAGTGAATGTGGTGTAAAATGTGTGTAAGTGTGTGAGTGTGTGTGTGTCAGAAATGCTGTAGAAGGACAGAATGCCATTCTGCCAGTCCAGAAACACTCCTACTCTCTTAGAGGAGAATGGGATGGGGGCTGTGTCAGTGCTTTTTTTATTGTGCCAGACAGTGAAAAGGTCATCAGAGCAATCAAGGCTCCAGGACTTTTCATTGAATCCAAACCTACAATCATCACTTCCTCCTTTCCTGCTAATTCCTTTATGTGCCACTGATATAACAGCCCCCCTCCACCCGCTCCATTCAACCTCCCAGTAGCAGCGTCCCAACAGACTTTCTCTACACAGAACCTGAGGAAAGTAATCAAATCTGTCTGGATGATCAGGATATGATTGCTGCTTCTCCAAACGTGTCACCTTTCTGATCTGCTCAGATAGACAGAGATGAATGTTTACTGTGTTTGGATCCAGTGTAAGATCATAGGCATCTGAACACAAGAGAGGAAACAGGGAAGAATGAGAACACAACAGAGCAACAGTGACGAAAGGTGTGTGAGTGTGTAAACTTACACTTGCGTAGTCCTGCTGTAATCATGACCTCTCCAGCATGATCCACACTATAAAAATAATTTAGACAACAATAACAATTTCTGCTTTTCTGATTCAACAATAACATAAAATAAGTTAAATGTGAAAAGTAAATAAAATTTTATAGAAAATTTTTATTAAGCCCTCTTTCTTCCTTCTGGTGTGAGTTAGTTTGTCTTAGCACATGGATTTGTTTCCTATAAAATTCTCTCTTATAATTCATCTGCTCCTTCATCTCCTCTGTCTCTCTCTGGACCCATTCATTTTTAGAAACCCATGACTTCCTGCCCATTACTTAGTCTCTGAATGTGCAGTCATCTCTAATCCTCCCAGCAGAGGAACTCACTGTTTGCCTTGGAGTGGAGTTGGTTTTTGTTGTGTGAGCTTAGAGTGTAATTTTCCCTCTATTTTCTCGCTTAATACACCTGAATTTATCTCTCGCCTCTCTGGGTCCTCTTTCCAGTGAACATGACTTGACAGCTCCTATACATTTTAACTTCTTTACACTTTGAACTCCGAAATAAACAGAAAAACTTAACCATAAGGCCCAACATACTTGAGTTTCTCCAGTTTACAATGGGGATCCTCCAGAAGATCAGAGAGCAGCTTCACTCCTGAGTATCCTGGGTAATTGTAGCTCAGATCCAGTTCTCTCAGATGTGAGGGGTTTTCCCTTAGAGCTGAAGCCAGATAACAACAGCCTTCCTCTGTCACCATACAGCCAGATAATCTAAGACACACACATCAATAGTAAAGACTAAGAGACCCGAGATTAAAGCATGACTTACTACCATGTATATGAAACATAAGGGTTGTGATATTTTCTTTCTCTATAAAAGCTCTACATATATTCATTGCAATATAACTGATGTTTGTTCCACATATGTTAAAATGAGTCAAATTTGCCAAAGTTCTGATGAATGCTGTAAGGAGAGTTTTAAAAAAACCCACTTTAAATAAAACTCAGAATTGAAGACAGACACGATGATGGACCGTGGCAAATACAATGTCATTGTTCTCAAAATTCAAAAACTCAAAATGGCAGAAGCCCAATATGAACTTTTAAGAAATTGTAGCTATTATTTATATTTATTGAAAAACTGGTCATGGTGAGCTGAAAGTGCTCATGTACCCTGTGGGCATCCCTTCTATTGGATAAACTTGACATTGTGAAGAAACAGCCTCAAGTCCTGTTTGGAGTGCTCATGCATTAAATTAATTACATTATTATGAGAATGGTTTTGTCTATCATAATGGCTGTATGCATTTTTGCTAGCATGGTCTAATGATAATCTGAACTATATACAGTGATTATCTGATCTGCTGTCTAGGATGAAAAGGTAGGTTTTTCAGAAAATTCAAAATGGCATGTTTCTACACTATACTGTTCAAAAGTTCAAAACATGAGTGACATTTGCTGTATATGATCATATTGTCTTCTACCGGTGTTCCAATATTTCTTTTCACTGTTTTATGGACTGATACAGTTGTAGAAGAAGAAAGAGATTATCTAAGTAATGGAATGAAATACCTCAGTATATTCAGTGTACAGTCTGAACTCTTCAGTCCAGCACAGAGAAATTTCACTCCTGAATTCTGCAGGTCATTGTTACTCAGGTCCAGCTCTCTCAGGGAGGAGTTTGATGATTGAAGTCTTAAAGCCAAGCTTTTGCAGGATTCATCAGTGAGATAACAGATAGACAGTCTAAACAGAACAACCAATTTTCAAAATTATCAAACTATTTAAAACTCCACTACAAAATGTTTAAATCTTAAAACTTAAGTTAAAACTTTTAGAGCCAAGTTTCTATGTAGCTTATGCTTATAAATTGTGTGAAATAGAAAGCAATAGGAAGTTTTACAGCAAAAAGTTTCAATTGGTAGATTAAAAGGGATAATAAGGAAAAAGCACAAACTCGGTGTAAACAGTTAAGAGGACACATTCGCTTTCCTCTAAACAGTAACATGCAACTGTCATTCATTTATCCTTTATCTATTCTTGATAATTATATAAATTTGGAACATCATTACAGATAAGGATTTAACTGTAAAATGCAAAAGCTTTAAAGAACAACAAGTCTTTCAAAGAACCTGACAGGACAGGTTATGTGCTCATGAGTTTGTTTGAAGGGCTTTATATAATTTGTTGACATGTCTTAGGCAGCTTGGATTGTGCCATGTTTCCATCACTCTGTGACCTTCACTATTTTTCAGATGTGTTTTGTTCATGTCTTTAATGTTAATCAAACTACAAAACAAAATATCAAAAGGCAAGACATTTAAAAATTTTAACACTTCTTGGGGGGACACATGGTTACCTTTAGGTTGACACTGCAAGGATGACCAGCTGTCCTTGTCTTTAGCCTTGTTTTAGGCATCTTACATTACAGACATTACAATTTATTGCTCTGGACAAATCTGCAGTCCTCACGCCTGCCTGCAGCAGGACTCACCTGATCACGCAGGTGAACAGGACCCTAAGCATCCTTATTCTAAGCATCCTTATTCTGGAGTCTGTAGAAATGCCTATTTAATGTCCTAATGTATTACAACGTTGACTTTAATTGACTTCTGCCTGTAAACTGTAAGTGACTAAAGACTAAGTGTTTTGTTTGTTTATATCTATCCGAAAGGGGCAGAAGAGAGCATCAGCAATACCATTTGATTGTAAATAATATTTGTGGTACTGTGAACAGAATTAAGCATTGCCGTCAGTCTAGTATATAATTGTAACATGGTCAAAAATGAAGCTGGAATATTTTACCTTTCTATGATACATAATTAGTCAAGTTTAAAAATGTTATATTTTAAATATTTTAAATATTACAATTTTTTTATTTTATTTTTTATATTTGATGCCAATTTACAATTTAAAACATCACAATTCCAGCCCTACCAACTAATGTTGCTAAAGTTTCCCTTTGTGCCACCAGGTGGTGATTTCACAAACAGGTTTAACAGTGTTGAATTGATAGAGAATAAACATTATGAGATAAATTAATACTGACATAGCTTTTCTGCAGTTGTTCAAAGCTGGAATCAGTCTTCTCCTACCCTCCTCTGTTGTGTTGTATTTCTTGAGGTCAAGCTCATCCAGCACCTCTTCTGACATCTGAAGCATGTAAGCTATTGCTGAGCAGTGAGCAGCAGAGAGTTTATTCTTAGAGTGTTTGTCTGACTTCACAAAGTCCTGGATCTCTTTGTAAAGAGTCAGATCATTCACTTCCAGCAGACAGAGTAACATATTGATGGATCTGTCAGCTGAAAAAACATCATTAGCTCTGATTGTGCTTTTAATGTACCGAGTGGTGTTCCTGATGCTCTCTGAGCTGTTCTCTGTGTACATAAGAAAGTCCTGTAGGAGTCTCTGATTGGACTCCAGTGAGATGCCCAGTAGGAACCGCAGGAACAGATCCAGATGTCCAGTCTTACTAGACAAGGTCTGGTCAACTGCTGATAGTAGTATCTCAGAAAGTGAGATCGTCTTAAACCCAAACCATTCAAAAGTGTTCAATGTTTGAATGTTCTTAGTGATATATGAATGAAACACAAAGAAAGCAGTAAGAAACTCCTGAAAGCTCAGATGTATGAAGCTATAAACTTTTCTCTGATGAATCACAGACTCCTCCTTAAAGATCTCGGTGCAAATCCCAGAATAGACTGTGGCTTCAGTGACATCTATGCCATTCTCAATCAGGTCCTCATCATAGAACATCAAATTGCCCTTCATTAGCTGTTTGAAAGCCAATTTAGAAAGTTTCACAATCATTTCTCTATTTGACTTAAGGAGCTTCTCTATATTGTCCTCTTCATATTTCTGATTCCTTGTATTTATTTGAATGATCAAGAAATGTATGTACATTTCAGTCAGAGTTTTAGGGATTTCTGCACTGTCATTGTGTTTTAGGATGTCTTGAAGCACAGTGGCTGAGATCCAGCAGAAGACGGGAATGTGGCACATGATGTGGAGACTTCTTGCCCTTCTGATATGTGAGATGATTTTATCGGCTTGATGCTGCTCACTAATTCTCTTCTTGAAATATTCCTCCTTCTGAGGGTCACTGAATCCCTGAATTTCTGTCACACGGTTGATGTATATGCAGGGGATCAGTCTGGCTGCTGCTGGTCTGGAGGTGATCCAGATGTGAGAGGAAGGAAGAAGGTCTCCTTTGATGAGGTTTGTTATCAATACACCCACTGATGAAATCTCATTAACATCAGATACTTTCTGTCTGTGTGAAAACATCAGTGTAATTCTGTTTTCGTCCAGACCATCAAAGATGAAGACAACTTTACACTTCTCATAAATCTTACAGTCCAGATCTTGAAGTTCAGGATGAAAGTCCAGCAGAAGTCTGTGAAGACTGTACCGGCGATCTTTAATCAAGTTCAACTCACGAAATGGAAGCACAAACATGAAATCTACATCATGATTGGCTTTACACTCTGCCCAATCCAGAATGAACTTCTGCACAGAAACTGTTTTGCCAATTCCAGCAATGCCTTGAGTAAGAACAGTCTTAATTTGGTCTTTCTCCTCACATCCTGGTTCAGGTAAGGGTTTAAAGATGACATTGCAGTGGATTGGAGTGACTTGTGAGTGTTGTGGTCTCTGTCTTTTCTCCATCTGCACAATCTCATGTTCTTCATTCACTCCTTCACCTTCTCCTTCTGTGATGTATAGCTGTGTGTAGATTCTGTTCAGCAAAGTTTGATTCTTTCGTAATTTAAATCCTTCAAATAAACTCTCATATTTGTTCTTCATGCATGTTTTGTGAGTGTCTTTGATTCTCTGGTGTCTGATGTCAGTCTCTACTAAGTATAAAGTGCAGGACAGATGATTCCCCGGATCACTGTGTTCATCACTGGAGTGACAGCAGCAAGAAAAGCAAAACAACAAACAGAAAAAAAAAATTGAAAGTACAGAAAACTATTATAGAACAATATCAGAAAATTACCTGCATATTTTCATGTTTACTCTAAAAACATGCTATCGATGTCCATAATATTTTCTAATTCTAGTAAAAAACACATTTAATTTTTTCTTGTTTTGCTGTTTTTACAATGTTAATATCACAAGCATCTGCACATACAACTGTTAGACTTAATCTTTGATACAAGCATGTTATGTAGTCAGTATGTAGTCAGACATTAGCATAACCTCAGGAACGAGGAAAAAGCAGCTTTAGAGCAACACCAGGATGAGTAAATTATAGGGATGCATCGAAACAGCTTTTTCCAGTACTCACCTGATACCGATACTTTTATTTTTGGTACTTGCCGATACAATACCAATACAAATATTTTTATTGCATTTGTACATTTTTTAAATATTGGGTAGAGAAACCAAAAGAGTTTGTATAATGTTAGCTGGTTAACTTCATTTATTGAGTAGTTATTGGTGTTTCTATTGTACGGAACGTGAATATAGAGACACCAGCCACCATAGTCAAATGTTTACCGGGAGCCAGAGCGCCTGACATCTTGGCAAATTTAAAAGTGCTGGCTAATGCTAAACGTAAATACAGTAAGATTGTTATTCATGCCGGCGCTAATGATGTTCGACTTCGCCAGTCGGAGATCACTAAAAATAACATTAAAGAGGTGTGTGAACTTGCAAGCACGATGTCAGACACTGTAATATGCTCTGGTCCCCTCCCTGCTTACCGTGGTGATGAGATGCATAGCAGATTGTCATCACTCAATGGCTGGATGTCTAAGTGGTGCCCACAGAATAACATAGGTTTCTTAGACAATTGGACGAGCTTTTGGGACAGACCTGACCTGTTTAAAAGAGATGGTCTTCATCCCTCCTGGGGTGGCGCCACTCTTCTCTCTAGAAATATGGCAAATAGTCTTAGTGTTTATACTTGACTAACTGGGGCCCAGGTCAGGAAGCAGACAGACTGGCTAAACCGACCGTCTGCTAGCTGCCTCCCGTCACAGAGGTCAGTTAATTCTCAGCACATAGAGACTTTTTCACCTAGATATCACACTATAGAGACTGTGTCTGTTCCCCGAACTAGAAAAAACAAAAAACGTCCAAACCAAGTTAAGATTAACAATTTAATTGAGGTTCAACAAATAAAAAACAGATGCAATATGGATAAACAAATGATAAAGCTTGGCTTATTGAATATCAGATCCCTTTCTACGAAAACACTTTTTGTAAATAATATGATCACTGATCATAATATAGATGTACTCTGTTTGACAGAAACCTGGCTAAAACCTGATGATTACATTATTTTAAATGAGTCCACCCCCCAAGATTACTGTTATAAACATGAGCTGCATCTAAAAGGCAAAGGTGGACGTGTTGCTTCAATTTATAACAACGTTTTCAGGATTTCTCAGAGGGCAGGCTTCAAGTATAACTCGTTTGAAGTAATGGTGCTTCATATAACATTATCCAGAGAAACAAATGTTAATGATAAATCCCCTGTTATGTTTGTACTGGCTACTGTATACAGGCCACCAGGGCACCATACAGGCTTTATTAAAGAGTTTGGTGATTTTACATCCGAGTTAGTTCTGGCTGCAGATAAAGTCTTAATAGTTGGTGATTTTAATATCCATGTTGATAATGAAAAAGATGCATTGGGATCAGCATTTATAGACATTCTGAACTCTATTGGGGTTAGACAACACGTTTCAGGACCTACTCATTGTCGAAATCATACTCTAGATTTAATACTGTGACATGGAATTGATGTTGATGGTGTTGAAATTATTCAGCCAAGTGATGATATCTCAGATCATTATTTAGTTCTGTGCAAACTTCATATAGCCAAAATTGTAAATTCTACTTCTTGTTACAAGTATGGAAGAACCATCACTTCTAACACAAAAGACTGCTTTTTAAGTTATCTTCCTGATGTAACCAAATTCCTTAGCATATCCAAAACCTCAGAACAACTTGATGATGTAACAGAAACTATGGACTCTCTCTTTTCTAGCACTTTAAATAAAGTTGCTCCTTTACACTTAAGGAAGGTTAAGGAAAACAGTTTGACACCATGGTATAATGAGCATACTCGCACCCTAAAGAGAGCAGCCCGAAAAATGGAGCGCAGCTGGAGGAAAACAAAACTAGAGGTATTTCGTATTGCTTGGCGGAAAAGTAACATATCCTACAGAAAAGCATTAAAAACTGCTAGATCCGATTACTTTTCTTCTCTTTTAGAAGAAAACAAACATAACCCCAGGTATTTATTCAATACAGTGGCTAAATTAACGAAAAATAAAGCCTCAACAAGTGTTGACATTTCCCAACACCACAGCAGTAATGACTTTATGAACTACTTTACTTCTAAAATTGATACTATTAGAGATAAAATTGCAACAATTCAGCAGTCAGCTACAGTATCACATCAGACAGTGCACTATAGACCCCCTGAGGAACAGTTCCACTCATTCTCTACTATAGGAGAGGAAGAATTGTATAAACTTGTTAAATCATCTAAACCAACAACATGTATGTTAGACCCTATACCATCTAAGCTCCTAAAAGAGGTGCTTCCAGAAGTCATAGATCCTCTTCTGACTATTATTAATTCCTCATTGTCATTAGGATATGTCCCCAAAACCTTCAAACTGGCTGTTATTAAGCCTTTCATCAAAAAACCACAACTTGACCCCAAAGAACTAGTTAATTATAGACCAATCTCGAATCTCCCTTTTCTGTCCAAGATACTAGAAAAGGTGGTATCCTCACAATTATATTCCTTCTTAGAGAAAAATGGTATATGTGAGGATTTCCAGTCAGGATTTAGACCGTATCATAGTACTGAGACTGCTCTCCTTAGAGTTACAAATGATCTGCTCTTATCATCTGATCGTGGGTGTATCTCTCTATTAGTTTTATTGGATCTTAGTGCTGCGTTTGACACAATTGACCACAACATTCTTTTGCATAGACTTGAACACTTTGTTGGCATCAGTGGAAGTGCATTAGCATGGTTTAAATCATACTTATATGACCACCATCAGTTCGTAGCAGTGAATGAAGATGTATCCTATCGATCACAAGTGCAGTATGGAGTGCCTCAAGGCTCAGTACTAGGGCCGCTACTCTTCACGCTTTATATGTTACCCTTGGGAGATATCATCAGGAAACATGGTGTTAGCTTTCACTGTTATGCTGATGATACTCAGCTCTATATTTCATAGATTGCATAGTCGATATAAAAAACTGGATGACGAGTAATTTCTTACTGCTAAATTCTGAAAAAACAGAGGTGTTAATTATAGGACCTAAAAACTCCGCTTGTAATAACCTAGAACACTGTCTAAGACTTGATGGTTGCTCTGTCAATTCTTCGTCATCAGTTAGGAACCTAGGTGTGCTATTTGATCGCAATCTTTCCTTAGAAAGCCACGTTTCTAGCATTTGTAAAACTGCATTTTTCCATCTCAAAAATATATCTAAATTATGGCCTATGCTCTCAATGTCAAATGCAGAAATGTTAATCCATGCATTTATGACCTCAAGGTTAGATTATTGTAATGCTTTATTGGGTGGTTGTTCTGCACGCTTAGTAAACAAACTACAGCTAGTCCAAAATGCAGCAGCAAGAGTTCTTACTAGAACCAGGAAGTATGACCATATTAGCCCGGTCCTGTCAACACTGCACTGGCTCCCTATCAAGCATCGTATAGATTTTAAAATATTGCTTATTACTTACAAAGCCCTGAATGGTTTAGCACCTCAGTATTTGAATGAGCTCCTTTTACATTATAATCCTCTACGTCCGCTACGTTCTCAAAACTCAGGCAATTTGATAATACCTAGAATATCAAAATCAACTGCGGGCGGCAGATCCTTTTCCTATTTGGCGCCTAAACTCTGGAATAACCTACCTAACATTGTTCGGGAGGCAGACACACTCTTGCAGTTTAAATCTAGATTAAAGACCCATCTTTTTAACCTGGCTTACACATAACATACTAATATGCTTTTATTATCCAAATCCGTTAAAGTATTTTTTGGCTGCATTAATTAGGTAAACCGGAACCGGAAACACTTCCCATAACACCCGATGTACTTGCTACATCGTTAGAAGAATGGCATCTACGCTAATATTTGTCTGTTTCTCTCTTGTTCCGAGGTCACCGTGGCCACCAGATCCAGTCTGTGTCCAGATCAGAGGGTCACTGCAGTCACCCGGATCCAGTACGTATCCAGACCAGATGGTGGATCAGCACCTAGAAAGGACCTCTACATCCCTGAAAGACAGCGGAGACCAGGACAACTAGAGCCCCAGATACAGATCCCCTGTAAAGACCTTGTCTCAGAGGACCACCAGGACAAGACCACAGGAAACAGATGATTCTTCTGCACAATCTGACTTTGCTGCAGCCTGGAATTGAACTACTGGTTTCGTCTGGTCAGAGGAGAACTGGCCCCCCAACTGAGCCTGGTTTCTCCCAAGGTTTTTTTCTCCATTCTGTCACTGATGGAGTTTCGGTTCCTTGCCGCTGTCGCCTCTGGCTTGCTTAGTTGGGGACACTTCATCTACAGCGATATCGTTGACTTGATTGCAAATAAATGCACAGACACTATTTAACTGAACAGAGATGACATAACTGAATCCAATGATGAACTGCCTTTAACAATCATTTTTGCATTATTGACACTGTTTTCCTAATGAATGTTGTTCAGTTGCTTTGACGCAATGTATTTTGTTTAAAGCGCTATATAAATAAAGGTGACTTTGACTTTGACTTTGAGTAGATAGTCAAACCAAAATTTATTCAAAACACATCTTTAACATTACACATTATTAAAGTTTAATCTCTATAGTTTAGAAGATGGTAATACAATATGACAAGAACTAAAGTTAAACTGTGTAAGAACAAATTCCTCTCGATAATGTTGATAACATTGATAACATTGATAGAAAGTGGTAATTGTAATGGATTACAATCAACCAAAAAAAAATATTCAGACAGCTGTTAGTATGACAATATTTACACATCTATCAATACTTAGTCAGGCAAATCTTAGCCTTAATGACTGCCTGTTGTCTCCTGGCCATGCTGTCATCCAGGTTCATGCAGACTTCGTCTGAAAAAGTTTTGCTCCCAAATTTGTTTTAATGGTAGTCCATTGTTTTAAGAATTTTTTTAGGTATAATTTGTCACAGTTTACTCTAGTTTGCTAACATAATTACTTACATAAATGAACTATAGTGTCCTACACCAACTAGTAAAAAAAAAAAAAAAATGATATCTGGTCTCTGAATATTTTTTGGTTTGACTGTATATCCTTTGGTTATTTTCACACCTAATTATGCCCATTAAAATGTATTATACAAGTTTTTGTTAAGTTCTTTGTTATTATTATTATTATTATTATTATTATTATTTTGCTCTATGGTTCATCATCTGTAATTTAATTGCATTAGAGCTGCTCCACTGAAGTGACTTATTAGCGCTTTGCTGTAATAATGAAGGGAATCACTCGTTATAAATCTGTGATATATTTTTCACAAATAGAAAACGCGTTTTTAGTTTTTTGTTTTGGTAACACTTTAGAAAAATGGTCCATTAGTTAATGTTAGTTTATTCATTAATTAACATGAACAAACAATGAAAAATACATGTATTACTGTATTTATTAATCTTTGTTAATGTTTGCCATATTCACATTGAATATGGCAAAATTTAATTGTATTCTGAGATGATTCATTAAACATTTCTGATTAATCATTATGAATCATTAGCCCCTTTGCCTAATTTAATATATAATTAATATAATAAGACTAGTGGGCGGCTAGTTACTCAACCCACTAGTGCCTCTGAAGAAGCACACCCAAACATTACTACAGAGAACCCTAAGAAAAAACTACCTGCTACCCTCTGATAGGCGGAATGAAAGATGGGCTTAACAGGACGGACTACATGGTAACGATGGCAATGGAAACAGACAACAAGATGAAGACCAGAACTCCAGGAAATAAGATCCCCTGTGAGTGTGGATGCAGATGGAAAAAAGTTATCATGTTCTGTGGGATGCGAATCCACCAGAGGAAGCGAAAGTGTGGGCAGAAGGGCCAACAGCAACCTTACACTGCCATAGCAGGTGAGACAAGAGGGACCGGAAGCTGTGATTGAAAATCAGGGTTATTCCACCAAATATTGATTTCTGAACTCTTCCTAAGTTAAAACATATTGTATTGTTTAAAAATCCATATAAACTTGTTTTCTTTGCATTATATATGGTCTGATTTATGGTCTTGTTATTTTGACCGTTTTTTTGTTTTTTTTTTGTTTTGGCAAATAAATGCTCTAAATGACAATGGTTATTCTGAATTTGGAAGAAATATTGTCAGTAGTTTATATAATAAAACAAAAATGTTAATTTTACCATTATAACAAAGATTCAGAGAATCTGGAACAATCTCTGTGCTTAAGGGTCAAGGCCGTAAAACCATACTAGATGCCCATGATCTTCGGGCCCTTAGACGGCACTGCATCACATACAGGAATGCTACTGTAATGGAAATCATAACATGGGCTCAGGAATACTTCCAGAGAACATTGTTGGTGAACACAATCCACCGTGCCATTCGCCGTTGCCTGCTAAAACTCTATAGGTCAAAAAAGAAGCCTTATCTGAACATGATCCAGAAGCGCAGGTGTTTTTTCTGGGCCAAGGCTCATTTAAAATGGACTGTGGCAAAGTGGAAAACTGTTCTGTGGTCACACAAATCAAAATTTGAAGTTCTTTTTGGAAAACTGGGACGCCATGTCATCCGGACTAAAGAGGACAAGGACAACCCAAGTTGTTATCAGCGCTCAGTTCAGAAGCCTGCATCTCTGCTGGTATGGGGTTGCATGAGTGCGAGTGGCTTGGGCAGCTTACACATCTGGAAAGGCACCATCAATGCTGAAAGGTATATCCAAGTTCTAGAACAACATATGCTCCCATCCAGACGTCATCTCTTTCAGGGAAGACCTTGCATTTTCCAACATGACAATGCCAGACCACATACTGCATCATTTACAACATCATGGCTGTGTAGAAGAAGGATCCGGTTACTGAAATGGCCAGCCTGCAGTCCAGATCTTACACCCATAGAAAACATTTGGCACATCATAAAGAGGAAGATGCGACAAAGAAGACCTAAGACAGTTGAGCAACTAGAAGCCTGTATTAGACAAGAATGGGACAACATTCCTACTACTAAACTTGAGCAACTTGTCTCCTCAGTCCCCAGTCGTTTACAGACTGTTATAAAAAGAAGAGGGGATGCCACACAGTGGTAAACATGGCCTTGTCCCAACTTTTTTGATATGTGTTGATGCCATGAAATTTAAAATCAACTTATTTTCCCTTAAAATTATACATTTCTCGGTTTAAACATTTGATATGTAATCCATGTTGTATTCTGAATAAAATATTGAAATTTGAAACTTCCACGTCATTGCATTCTGTTTTTATTCACAATTTGTACAGTGTCCCAACTTTTTTGGAATCAGGTTTGTATCCTTTCTTTCTCTCTCTCCCTTTCTCACTGAAAAAGATGCACATTCTGCCAAACTCTGAAATGTGTTACAAAATATGGGAAAACCTCAGTGTTTCTTTTCATGTAAGGTAAAGTTTTAATAGGTGACAAGTACAATATATATGATTTATTTTCATTTAAAACAATTGTAATCTGCAACATTTGTGCAATAATATTGCCCTAAAGAAATGAATTATGAGTTTCAATCACATTTACTGTCATTAGTCATTTTACATGTTCATAAATTGAGGATTACACTGAAGGTACACCTATCTGTTTTAGTGATCTATTTTTCATTGTACTTTTTGTATTTTCTTCCAAAGGAGATTCATCTAACTGAATAAAAGATAATGTCACTTTTGATTGCATGTCCTAATTTGATGTAACCGATCTTATAACAGTAATACAACAGTAATTATAACAGTAATATAACTAATTATAACAGTAATTATAACAGTAATATAACAGTAATATGTTTTATGGGAACCAAATTCAACAATGAAAATAAAACTTTGGATGTCTTAGGTGGACTGCTTTTCTACGCAGCATTAATAAAATAAAATAAAATAATATTTGTCAGCTAATAGTTTTTTTGTTGTTGTTAACATATCACAGCCACCGGAAACACCAGAGAAACAGCCCATCTCACCAGACACATCATCCCTCTCTCCAGCATCTCCACTTCTGTGCTTTTCACAGAAAATGGAGGCATTGGTGTATGCTGGGACTAAACTCTCTCACTCATTTGCTGCAAGCCCGCATATATCAACAAAAAAAAAAAAAAACGGCGGGCCCTTCAACCACCAAAGCCTGTGGGCCCTGCTCCTGTGAGAGCTCTCCGACCGCTGCCACAACGCCAGGGCCCAAACCCTCTATCTGCTGAAGGTGAACCAAAAACAATTGATAGCAGCTCTCAGTGATATGTGTCGGGTCCCCGCTATAATAACAGCAACATTCACAAATGCCTACAGAACAAGCAGGAACCCAGTGTGCCTGTAACTTTCTCTATTTCAGTTTTATCATCACTGTAAAAAAAGAAAAGTTGACTTAACTTAAAATTACAAGGTAATTTGCTGCACAGCTTTTTTGAGTTTACTCAACTTTTAAATTAATTAGTTCACTTAACTCAATTCACTGAGTAAGGTCACATGTCTCCCAACTTAAAATCTTGTGTTCAGCTGATTGAGTTTTTATAGTTAAAAAAACCTTTGTTATGTAATTTCAACTTTTAATGTTATTTTCACTTGACTTAATAAAGTACGTTCAGTTGACTAAAAATGTGTTTTTAAACAGCATCCCAAGGTTAAAAAAAACTACTACATCCTTGATATTTTGGTTCAGGTTTTATTTCAAACCAGCAGCAACACATTGGTAACTTTAGCCATACTCATTCTTAAAAAAAGTAATTAAATGAGTAGGCAGAGAAAAAAACATTCAAAGTGCTATTTCATTCAATTGTCCTAAATACTTTAAATGTTCTATGTTTAACATTTTAAATTGTTGACATAAAACATGTTACAAAACAATATAAGTGCAAGTTGAAGGAGTATGCTGACTTTTTGGGGCTTTAGCATATTCACCGTATCCACCACAGTTAAGGTGAGGCTCCTTTGTCTGTTCGGTGTTGGTGCGCTTCATTGCACATGCGCCAATTTCATGGACGTTACAGTGCGCATGCTCCAACCTCCAACCCAACTTGTATGCTTGTTAACTTGAATTTACAAATTGAATTTACAATCAATTCTAGGTTGGTCCAACGATTGTTGAACCAACGTCTTTTCACTAGTTATGCCAACATTTTTGCATTTAATTGTCCTGTTAACTAAAATATAATCGTTAGTCTAACTTTTTGTGAGTTGGATTTTTTACAGTGTAGAAAGTCTAAGGCCATCTCAAGCCAAAGGGCAAACTCATCTAATCTGTGGCCTATTATGCATCAAACTAAGATTGATATAAAGACACAAAGCACTGCCATCAATTTAGCATCTTTAAACATTCGCTCACTAAAAAATAAATAATTTGTAATCAATGACTTTATAACCACAAACAATCTGGATTTTATATTTCTAAACGAAACATGGCTTGACGACAGCTGCAATGCAACAGTCCTCAATGAAGCAGCCCCTCCTAACTTCACTTACATGAGTGTTAGCAGGACTGTTAGGAGAGGTGGGGTGTAGCTGCTCTATTTAAAGATGTCTATCAATGCAAGCAAGTGTCATTTGGTCAGTACTTGTCTTTTGAATATCTAGGGATTGTGCTGAAAGGTGCTCCACGCATTCTGTTTATTATTATTTACAGGCCTCCAAAATACTCTCCAGCCTTTGTTGAAGAGGTCACAGAAATGTTATCAATGATTTCCTCAGAGTTTGACTGTTTTGCTATTGCAGGGGATTTTAATATTCACATAGACAATGCAGAAAACAAAACTACAAAAGAAATGATAACGGTTCTAAACACTTTTGACCTGGTTCAGCATGTGAATGGACCCACACACAAAGGTGGACACACTCTAGACTTAATCATCAGTAGGGGTCTAAACATTTCATCAATTGTTATTAAGGACATAGCACTATCTGATCACTTCTGTATTTTCTTTGATATATTGATCTCTGCTACCACTGAATCTAGATCTGTCTCTGTAAGAAGGAAATGCATAAACGAGAACACAAGTGTACTATTTATGGAGGCTATATCTTTAACACCAAGCATTTCTGCAGATATTGCTCCAATAATAGTCAGTATGAAAACAAACAGACAGAAATCAGTTCGGAGAAGATCAACAGCAGTTCAGACGATGAAAAGACAATCCAGAAAAGCCGAGCGGATGTGGCGGAAGACAAAACTTGAAATTCACTATAGCATCTATAAAGACAACCTTCATGCTTTTAATGTGAAACTAGCCACAGATAGACAGAATATCTTCTCAAACCTTATAAACAGTAACTTAAATAACACTCTTACTCTTTTTGCCACTGTTGAGAGACTGACAAACCCCCCAAGTCAGATTCCCAGTGAAATGCTCTCAGACAGCAAATGCAATGAGTTTGCTTCCTTCTTTTCTGAGAAGATCATCAATATCAGGAAGGCGATTAGCACATCCTCAAGTAATGCAGAGGTCAGAAAGATTAGGCCACAATATCAAAAAGATACTATGTCTATTTTTGAAGCAATTGATAGCAAAATTCTGGAAGACATAGTGCAGCATCTAAAATCGTCAACCTGTCTTGACACACTTCCCACATCTTTTTTCAAAAGTGTGCTTAACTGTTTAGAAGCAGATCTTTTAGAAGTGGTGAACGCCTCACTTCTTTCTGGGACATTTCCAAACTCCTTAAAAACTGCAGTTGTTAAGCCCCTCCTGAAAAAGAGCGATCTTGATAACACCATTTTGAGCAATTTTAGACCAATATCTAATCTTCCTATTATAGGCAAATTTATAGAAAAGGTAGTTTTTAATCAACTGGACAAATACTTAAACGCAAATGGATACCTGGACAATTTTCAATCTGGTTTTCGACCGCATCACAGCACAGAGACAGCACTCATTAAGATAATAAATTATATTTGCTTAAATTGTGACTCTGGCAAAATATCAGTGCTGGTATTGCTAGATCTCAGTGCTGCGTTTGACACTGTCGATCATAACATACTACTAGAGAGACTGGAAAACTGGGTCGGGCTTTCTGCGATGGTACTCAAATGGTTCAGGTCATACTTAGAAGGGAGAGGCTCTTATGTGAGTATAGGAGAGCATAAGTCTAAGTGGACGTCCATGACATGCGGAGTCCCACAAGGGTCAATTCTTGCACCGCTCTTGTTTAGCCTCCCACTAAGTCAAATAATGAGAAAGAACCAAATTGCCTATCAAAGCTATGCTGATGATACCCAGATTTACCTAGCCTTATCTCCAAATGACTACAGCCCAATCGACTCCCTCTGCCAATGCATTGATGAAATTAATAGTTGGATGTGCCAGAACTTTCTTCAGTTAAACAAGGAAAAAACTGAAGTCATTGCATTTGGAAACAAAGATGAAGATTTCAAGGTGAATGCATACCTTGACTCTAGGGGTCAAACAACTAAAAATCAAGTCAGGAATCTTGGTGTGATTCTGGAGACAGACCTTAGTTCCAGTAGTCATGTCAAAGCAGTAACTAAATCAGCATACTATCATTTAAAAAACTTTGAAAGAATTAGGTGTTTTGTTTCCAGCCAAAACTTGGAGAAACTTGTTCATGCCTTCATCACCAGCACGGTGGACTATTGTAATGGGCTCCTCACCGGCCTTCCCTAAAAGACCATTAGACAGCTGCAGCTCATCCAGAACGCTGCTGCCAGGATTCTGACTAGAACCAGAAAATCTGAGCATATCACACCAGACCTCAGGTCCTTACACTGGCTTCCAGTTACATTTAGGATTGATTTTAAAGTACTTTTACTCATATATATATATATATATATATATATATATATATATATATATATATATATACAAATATATATAAGTCACTAAATGACCTAGGACCAAAATATATTTCAGATATGCTCACTGAATATAAGCCTAACAGACCACTCAGATCATTAGGGTCGAGTCAGTTAGAAATACCAAGGGTTCACACAAAACAAGGGGAGTCCTCCTTTAGTAACTATGCCGCCCGCAGTTGGAATCAGCTTCCAGAAGAGATCAGATGTGCTAAAACACTAGTCACATTTAAATCTAGACTTAAAACTCATCTGTTTAGCTGTGCAATTATTTGAATGAGCACTGTGCAATGTCCGAACTGATTGCACTATATTTACACTGTTTTTTTTTCTGTTTTGAATTAATTTTAAATAAGTAAAATTTTTTATAATTTCAAAAGTTTTAAAATTGCTTGTTTTATTCTTGTTATTATTTGTCTTCATTATTATTTTACTTTCCTTTATGTAAAGCACTTTGAATTACCATTGTGTATGAAATGTGCTATATAAAGTGCTATATAAATAAACTTGCCTTGCCTTGTTGTTGTTGTTTTGCAAATTCACAGTGAATGTACTTTTATGTTTTAAAATGTAACACACATGGTATAGGAAACATGAATTGAAACATCTGATTAAGTAATAGTTTTTAAACACAATTCCTTTAAACATAAACCATGAATCCAGAACATTTAATCAGCTTTCACTGTGTTTATACTCACACAGGGTTAGAGGTCACTGTTCCATTACTGAGATTTGGAGGCTGAACAATTGAGTCATTACTCTTCATAGACACACAACTGGATACTGGAGATGCTGCTGTCTTTCTGATGATATAATTAGCAAAGGTTATTCAGGGAGTGCATGCTGAAGAAGACAATATGCTGTTACTATTATTTGGTTTCTTGTTTCCAGTACTGACAACGTCTTACCTAGTGTCAGAGGTCACTGCTTCATTACTGAATTTACGGGCTTGATACATTGAGTTCTCACTTTTCATAGAAACACAGCTGGGCTCTGGACATGGTGCTCTCTGGTACTGAACATCCCCCTTACATCTCTCCTTATCAACACTCATTTTAGAGATAGATTTCAGGACTGCAAATAACATTAATAAATATCATATTTATAAAAAGTGATAACATTTTGGTGTGCATAAATAATGTGTTTATGGCATTTTCTATAACTAAATATTATAACCAAAATATGCTGCTGATCTTTTTCTTTGTACCATTTAAGGAACAGCAAAATAAATAAATATATAAAAATCTTGAACACTGGATTTTTTTATATATAAGATGTGATAGACATGTGGTGGTATTCAGTTATATGATATTGTGACGATCGTGCACTAGGAAAACACGAGGAGAGGGAGAGATCCAATTGCAGGTATATTTTAATAACAAAAAGGGTAATCCAACAAAAACAGTCCAAGGAGACAAACAAAACAAAAGAGGGAACTCGGAGGACGAGAAGGCAAGGGTAAGTCTCGGGAGACGAGAACATTAGTACACGAAGGGTAAGGACTCCATACAAACAACAGGGAAAGACAGGTATTTATAAAGAGACTAATGACAATAGATTGCCTGCATCTGTGTGATTAACTGGAGTGCAATTACTGTGAAGACAGGACCAGACTAGAGGAATTATAGTGCCTATGGTGAAGTGCCTAAGGAGAAGTGAGCTCACTAGTGGACACCCAGGAAAACAAAGACTGACAGCGTGACATTACCCCCTCCCCTACGGAGCAGCTGCCAGATGCTCCACCTGAAACCCAGGGAAACCCAACAGATAAAGAAGCTAGGAGGGAGGTGGAGCGGCGGAGGACTAGGGGGAGGGACAGAGGGCCAGAAAACATAGTACACAGAGACAGGAGAACCAGGTAGAATGGGAAAACAGAGACAGCAGAACCAGGTAGAATGGGGAAACAGAGACAAGACAACCAGGTAAAATGGAAAGACAGAGACAAGAGAAGTGTAACACAAAACAAGGAGTGCAGGAGGGTGGTGGACCGGCGGAGGATCAGGGGGAGGGACGGAGGGCCAGGTCCAAAGAAGGAAACTGACAGAAAAACAAAAGAAAACAAAAACACAAAAACATAGGTCCATGAAGGACATCACGTGATGCCCACCCGGGCGGAGCAGAGGACCACCACAACCATGTGGTCAAGGCAGAAGCCCCCCCCAGGGCGGAGCAGAAGACCACCACGTCCTTGTGGTCGAGGCCGGAGTCCCCCAGGGCGGAGCAGAAGACCACCACATCCTTGTGGTCGATGCCGGAGTCCCCCAGGGCGGAGCAGAGGACCACCACAACCATGTGGTCAAGGCAGAAGCCCCCCAGGGCGGAGCAGAGGACCACCACATCCATGTGGTCGAGTCCAAAGTCCCCCAGGGCGGAGCAGAAGACCACCACGTCCTTGTGGTCGATGGCGGAGTCCCCCAGGGCGGAGCAGAAGACCACCACATCCTTGTGGTCGAGGCCGGAGTCCCCAAGGGCGGAGCAGAAGACCACCACGTCCTTGTGGTCGATGCCGGAGTCCCCCAGGGTGGAGCAGAAGACCACCACTTCCTTGTGGCCAGACCAACGGGAGGACGAAACTCTGGTAATCCTATGGTGTTTCTACTGGATTCCAGAAGATCGGTGCTGACTTGACTCTGCTCACGAAGATTATTGGTGACTTGCATTTGTTCCTGAAGATCCCCGGTGACTTGACTCAGTCCTTGAAGATCCCCGGTGACTTGACTCAGTCCTCGAAGATCACCGGTGACTTGACTCAGTCCTTGAAGATCACCAGTGACTTGACTCAGTCCTTGAAGATCACCAGTGACTTGACTCTGAAAGGTCAGCTGTATCTAGCCTTGTCTCTGGAAAGTCCATGGTAGCTAACCCTGACTCAGGAAGGTCAATGGTGACTAACCCTGACTCTGGAGGGTCCACGAGCACCTGACTCGACTCTGAAGGGTCAACCGGAACCTGACTAGACTCTGGAAGGTTAACAGGAATCTGACTTGATTCTGGGGAATCAACTGGAACGTGACTCGACTCTGGAGGGTCAACAGGAACTAGCCCTGACTCTGGAGGGTCAACGGTGACTAACCCTGACTCTGGAAGGTCGACGGTGACAAACCCTGACTCTGGAGGGTCCATGAGCACCTGACTCGACTAAGGAGGGTCCACGAGCACCTGACTCGACTAAGGAGGGTCAACCGGAACTTGACTCAACTCTGCAAAGTCAATGGACACCTGACTCAACTCTGGAAGGTCAACAGGAATCTGAATTGATTCTGGGGAATCAACTGGAACGTGACTCGACTCTGGAAGGTCAACAGGAACTAGCCCTGACTCAGGAGGGTCAACGGTAACTAACCCTGACTCTGGAAGGTCGATGGTGACTAACCCTGACTCTGGAGGGTCCATGAACACCTGACTTGACTCTGGAGGGTCAACCGGAAACTGACTTGATTCTGGGGAATCAACTGGAACGTGACTCGACTCGGGATGGTCAATAGGAGCCTGACTTGACTCTGGACAGTCAACTGGAATTTGACTCGACTCTGGAAGGTCAACAGGAACTAGCCCTGACTCTGGAGGGTCAACGGTAACTAACCCTGACTCTGAAGGGTCCATGAACACCTGACTCGACTCTGGAGGGTCAACCGGAAACTGACTCAACTCTGGAAAGTCAGTGGGCACCTGACTCAACTCTGGAAGGTCAACAGGAATCTGACTCAACTCAGGAAAACCCACTGTAACTGCCCTCCTCTGCAGTGGCCCCGAGCTGGCGGCCATCTTGGGCAGTGGTGCTGGCTCCGCACACGTGACGTGAACAGTCCTGGGAATCTCTAGGATTTTTGACAGCCTGGAGAAATAATCCAAGACTGTCTCTGCTGCCATCTTGGGCATTGACGCTGAGCTGGCGGCCATCTTGCACTGTGGCGCTGGACTGGCGGCCATCTTGTGCTTTGGCGCTGTGCTGGCGTCCATCTTGCCCCTTGCCGCTGGGTTGGCAGCCATCTTGTGCTGTGGCGCTGGACTGGCGGCCATCTTGTGCATTGGCGCTGAGCTGTCGGCCATCCTGCACTGTGGCGCTGGACTGGTGGCCACTTTGTGCTTTGGCACTGTGCTGGCGGCCATCTTGTGCATTGGCGCTGAACTGTAGGCCATCCTGCACTGTGGCGCTGGACTGGTGGCCACTTTGTACTTTGGCGCTGTGCTGGCGGCCATCTTGCCTCGTGGTGCTTGGTTGGCGGCCATGCCACGCAGCGGCGCTGGGTTGGCAGCCATTTTGTGCAGCGGCACAGGACTGGCTGCCATCTTGCACAGCGGCGCTGGCTCAGCCAGTTTGCGTCTCCTCTCCCCTCTCTGGTCATAGTGGGGAAATGGCGGCTCCCAACCGAACCCCGGGTCAACGGGAGCCCACAGTGGAGATCGCTGCCGGACCTCCTCTCGACTGCTTGCGCCGGAGTGACCTCCCCTGGTCCCACGGAACACAACTTGGCGAGTGCCCTCAAAACCATTTCTCTCCCGCTTGATGGCTGGGGAGGAAATTGTGGCAGACATACCACTGGATCTCTGCGATGGAGTCCTTCTGTGACGATCGTGCACTAGGAAAACACGAGGAGAGGGAGAGATCCAATTGCAGGTATATTTTAATAACAAAAAGGGTAATCCAACAAAAACAGTCCAAGGAGACAAACAAAACAAAAGAGGGAACCGGATGGAACGGACAGGGAACTCGGAGGACAAGAAGGCAAGGGTAAGTCTCGGGAGACGAGAACATTAGTACACGAAGGGTAAGGACTCCATACAAACAACAGGGAAAGACAGGTATTTATAAGGAGACAAATGACAATAGATTGCCTGCACCTGTGCGATTAACTGGAGTGCAATTACTGTGAAGACAGGACCAGACTAGAGGAATTATAGTGCCTATGGTGAAGTGCCTAAGGAGAAGTGAGCTCACTAGTGGACACCCAGGAAAACAGAGACTGACAACATGACAGATATATCACGATAATGAACATGTATTATATTGTTATCGGGTATTTCAAATACCGGGAATAATTATTTATTGCAAATATTTTTGTTTTTTTTAATGTTTAAAAAAAATGCTATTCAGATCACCTAGTTAAAATACAAAACACCACTGTATGCTGCTTCAAAGATACATGCACATTCTGATGTGTTTAGGGAAACTTTTTACATTTTTATCTGGACCACAACATGCCCTAGATTACATTAGTTTATTAGTAAACAATAAACTGCCAATGAAAAATTCTTCTAAAGCATTTATTAATCTTAGTTATTTTCAATGTTTAATAACATATTCAAATCAAAATTTGTTCATGTATTTAATGTACCCAAGCAAACATTGTATTTAAAAAAGAATTATAACTTCTGTATCAAATATAGCTATTGTTAATGTTAATGAATTAACTAAGGTTGAGTAAAGAGACCTTATTGTAAAGTAACAGCTTTTGTTCTTTTATATATATAAAAAAAAATCCATTTCAATCTGAAGCATTTCAGTTTGAAGAATTTGTTCATACTTCATACATTTTTGTGCATTGCTTTATTGGATTTAAATGTTCAGTTCTTTTTGTTATTAAAAAGTTATTGACACTGTCACACTGTATTATAACAACCCTTTTTTCAATTTATTTCAATATTGTATGTGATAAAAGCTTAAGGAATTACACATGCCTAAGGTCACATGCCTAAGGATGTATTACGGTAATATGACTCACACTTAATGTTCTCTGATTAAGAGAAAGGTTAAGAATAAACACATGAGAGAGCAAACAAGGAGGAATATGGTACAAAGACCTGTTAACACCAGTTCACTTTTAGAATGAGGAAATGAAGAATTAGGAAATACATTTACATTTAATAATTAAGCAGACACTTTTATCCAAAGTGACTTACAAATGAGGAATACAACAAGTTATTCATCATAAAGAGACAAAGAAACATGAGAAGTGCCTGTAATACAAAGTTTGCAGACATCGAATAGCACAAGCTGTAAGAGAAGGGGAATCTCTACAGTAACAAAGATAGTAGCCTATATGTATAGATATGTACATTTCCCATGCGGGCTTGCATAGATATGCAAAATGCCAAAACATTTGTATCTTAGTTCTGTGTTTACCCATAAAGATTAAGCAGAATATCACATTTCCACTGTATAAATTGTTTCACTGTAGGTCTTTTTGCTGAGATAAGATTAGCCAAATGATATAATAACACAGAACTTACCATGAGATTTTATGATCAGCTTATGCGTCTTTTCATCAACAGGTTGAATTAAACATTGTTCTATTTGAGTCTGAGATTGATCATCGGGAATTGAGAAAATTGCTTAACCCACACAAAAGCCAACGTTCGTCTAGTAGTCACCCCACCCACAGGTGCGTGCAACTTTGGTTTCAGCTTGCCTCACTGATCTGGGAGATTTGTTGGTTGAGTCAAGGGAGGGAGGAGCTGAAAAAGGAGAAGTCAAGTCAGACAACTTTTGCTTTCCGGCCCTAGCACAGTGGTTTCTTTAGTGCAGTCAAGATGACTAGATGTGACATTTGTCAAATGAACATGTGGCAACCAGAAACATATTTCACATTTTTTGTTGTACCTAATACACCATTATCGGGTGCCGTTTGTAAAGCTGCTCATGCTGAAAATAGCAGCAACATTTTGTCACATTTAGCTTCAAACAATGTTTAAAAAACTGGTATGAATTTTTGACGGTCACTTTTTAGCACATTTACAACAATATTTGTCAACTTAGAGATATTTTAAATAGTTAAACATAAATATTAAATTTAAACCTAAATCTAAATGTTAAATCTAAATGTTAAATCTAAATCTAAATGTTAAATCTAAATGTTAAATATAAATATAAATATAAATATAAATGTTAAATATAAATATAAATCTAAATGTTAAATCTAAATGTTAAATCTAAATCAATCTAAATGTTGAATCTAAATGTTTCGGCTGAAACTAAATATTTAGCTAATATGCAAATTCAAAATGCCGGAAGTGCCAAAATAAAAGCTCGATGAGGTCAATGTGTGTTTATAGCATTGTGTTAAATAAGGAACGAATAAAAATCATCTCATCCGAGGATATTGACTCTTGGACATGGATTATCGTGATAATGACTACCTAAAGTAATAAACACGTTTGGAGAAACTGTATTTGAAGAGTACGCTAGTGTATGTAGATATTAATGTTAGGGAACAATGTGAGTGATGTCTACGTTTAGTTTTATTATCTGATCCACACTCCGGAACAGAAGAGGGCGGTATTGCGCCAATAAGCTGGATGCCAACCGCCGTTAAACTGGGAAGAAGACGAATATGACGGCTTGCTGTGTTAAAATGGTGAGAATATTTTTTTTTCACGAAATAATTATTTAAATTTAAGAGTACAAGTTATTTTTATACAGTGGTATTGATTTTGGAGTTAATAATCTATTAAATCTAAGGTGTAAAGTCAGCAACATAAGCAAAAGGTGTAAAGACGCTATCCTCCGGTTTCACAGGCAAGACTAATTGAGCCATGGCCTGATCCTGGCTTAATCTAAACCCTGTTTGTTACTTACATAATATAGCATATTTGTGATTGTGCTGTAAAAACACGTTTTATAATGAATAACTAACAGGGGAGCTCCATTAAGTACACGACTCAAAAGTGGATTTAGATAAACCATATATACATCTTGAAGACTATTACTAAATGTCTGTCATCTGACAGGATAGTCTTTGATAAGTATTGCAGGTGAGCACATTTAACAGACATGAAATAGACATCTGAGTTCACTCATTGTTGTCAACACTGCTTTAGATGAGTGTGAGTCATGTAATCAAACAAACCTACATAAAGTAACTAAACACTGGTTATCTATTTTATTTGTTCATTTGCAATATTGATAATTTTAGGAACATTTGTGTTGGATAAAAAGCGAGTTACATCATTTACTAACTCAACGTGCAGATGCAGTATATCACAGATAAATCACAGAGGAGACTGACTCTTGTCTGGATGTTACAGGAACAGATTATGTTTATCTGGTGAAGAGAGACTGATGAAGGAATGCTGCCATCAAAGGATTTGTGTAAGTACACTACAAAAATAAATGAAACATTTTAATTAGTGTAATTTCAAAGAGTTATAACAGCACTTTTCTTATTGTTGATTTCTGTGCATTTGCTGCAGATCTTTTGTGGTGGAGCAGGACCTGCAAGGAAAGGGGAAAAAAGGAAATACCTGAAACAAAAGAATAAAGGAATGACTTTTTGTATTGTGTGTGTGTGTATTTGTGTGTGTGTGTGTGTGTGTGTGTGTGTGTGTATTTGTGTAGGTTATGAAAATGTCTTCAGACTGGTGTGTGCACTGAGGATGGAGAAGTCCACTGCAGCATCCGGACATGGTCCAGAGATATGGATGAGATGCTCCATCACTCCAGCTCTCACTGTCTCATCAGGACCAGATGCTGCTGTGGTCTCTTCCTCATCGGTGGCCCCAGAGCAGTGAGGGCATCTAGAGAAAAACCAAAAGACACTGAGGATTTTGGTAAAGTTTGTTCTGCTGGTTCCTGTTTATACAATGAAGGCTGACTTGCAGAAGCTTCAAAAAGCATCATCAAAAAATGTGATGGAGCTTTTATCTGAAGTCATTGACCGTGCTCTTATTACAGGGGCCTACAATCCCCTGATCATCCTGGAGAAAAGAGCCGTGCTCACAGACATACTGCTGGTTTTGAACCAGTTCAGTGGTTTAACCCACTACAAAAGTAATAAATGAATGCATGTACTTGTAAACTATGTGTAAATGTTTTAAAGGTAGTGGTGCTCGTGGAGAGCAGGCACACGATTGTTTGGAGCAGATTTTTATTCGTTCCTTATTTAACACAATGCTATAAACACACACTGACCTCATCGAGCTTTTATTTTGGCACTTCCGGCATTTTGAATTTGCATATTAGCTAAATATTTAGTTTCACCCGAAACATTTAGATTCAACATTTAGATTTAGATTTAACATTTAGATTTTATATTTAGATTTAGATTTAACATTTAGATTTAACATTTAGATTCAACATTTAGATTTAGATTTAACATTTAGATTTAACATTTAGATTTAACATTTAGATTCAACATTTAGATTTAGATTTAACATTTAGATTTAGCATTTAGATTTAAAATTTTAATATTTAGGTTTAACATTTAATATTTATATTAAACTATTTAAAATATCTCTAAGTTGACAAATATTGTTGTAAATGTGCTAAAAAGTGACCGTCAAAAATTCATACCAGTTTTTTTTTTTTACATTGTTTGAAGCTAAATGTGACAAAATGTTGCTGCTATTTTCAGCATGAGCAGCTTTACAAACCGCGCCCCATACACCATTGCCTGTAAAGTAGAAAGTTCAAGATAAGCCATGCTACTTAAATACCAAGTGAATCTATTGTTTTATAGTCTATTTATTTTATTTTGATTAACATGAAACAATATATAAATGTTCATTGGCGTCATTGAGTCGTGGGGACACCATTCTTTCAACATGCTCATCTGCATTTTGAAGGTGCTAAATAATTTTTTTAAAGGACCTTCTGTAGTTTGTCCATTTCATATTTCTGATTCCCTGTATTTATTTGAATGAGCAATACATATATGTACATTTCAGTCAGAGTTTTAGGGATTTCTGCACTGTCATTGTGTTTTAGGATGTCTTGAAGCACAGTGGCTGAGATCCAGCAGAAGACGGGAATGTGGCACATGATGTGGAGACTTCTTGCCCTTCTGATATGTGAGATGATTTTATCGGCTTGATGCTGCTCACTAATTCTCTTCTTGAAATATTCCTCCTTCTGAGGGTCACTGAATCCCTGAATTTCTGTCACACGGTTGATGTATATGCAGGGGATCAGTCTGGCTGCTGCTGGTCTGGAGGTGATCCAGATGTGAGAGGAAGGAAGAAGGTCTCCTTTGATGAGGTTTGTTATCAATACACCCACTGATGAAATCTCATTAACATCAGATACTTTCTGTCTGTGTGAAAACATCAGTGTAATTCTGTTTTCGTCCAGACCATCAAAGATGAAGACAACTTTACACTTCTCATAAATCTTACAGTCCAGATCTTGAAGTTCAGGATGAAAGTCCAGCAGAAGTCTGTGAAGACTGTACCGGCGATCTTTAATCAAGTTCAACTCACGAAATGGAAGCACAAACATGAAATCTACATCATGATTGGCTTTGAACTCTGCCCAATCCAGAATGAACTTCTGCACAGAAACTGTTTTGCCAATTTTGCCTTGAGTAAGAACAGTCTTAATTTGGTCTTTCTCCGCACATCCTGGTTCAGGTAAGGGTTTAAAGATGACACTGCAGGCTGTATTCCAGGCTGCAGCAAAGTCAGATTGTGGAGAAGAATCATCTGTTTCCTGTGGTCTTGTCCTGGTGCTCCTCTGAGACAAGGTCTTTACAGGGGATCTGTATCTGGGGCTCTAGTTGTCCTGGTCTCCGCTGTCTTTCAGGGATGTAGAGGTCCTTTCTAGGTGCTGATCCAGCATCTGGTCTGGATACGTACTGGATCCGGGTGACTGCAGTGACCCTCTGATCTGGACACAGACTGGATCTGGTGGCCACGGTGACCTCGGAACAAGAGAGAAACAGACAAATATTAGCATAGATGCCATTCTTCTAATGATGTAGCAAGTACATAGGTTGTTATGGGAAGTTTTCCCGGTTCCGGTTTACCTAATTAATGCAGCCTAAAAATCCTTTAACGGATTTGTATATTAGAAGCATATTAGTGTCAAGGTTACTGAGGGAGAGGACCCAGATGCAGAATGAACAAGGGACGTTTTATTGACAATTTAGACAAAGCACGATAGGGGGGAGGACTGTAGGACTGTAGAGGAGGCTGTGCAAGGGACCAGACCACAGCACCAGGAACCAAGGGCACTTGGCTATGGAGGTGAAGCCACACACGTCAGACCTCCAGGCGGGGAGACCCAGTGGCCAGGGAGAAAGCAGCAGGCAAGACAGGAACAGACAGAACTCACAAAACACTAGACAAGACTTAAGATAACAAGAGAACAATAATAATAATAATAATAATAATAATAATAAACCAGGGCAAAAAGTCAGACAAGAATGCCATGACCTAGAAACAAAATAAAAGGGGAACTAGAGAAATAACCAAAGCTAACTAACTAAAGTTAACTAAAAAGGTAAAGAAACAAATACCAAATAAAGTTCTAGAAATAACTGGAAAAACTAACCAAGAAAATAACTCAAAGGGGAAAATAAATACTTTAAACAACAAGTCAAACTCACGAGAAAATAAAAATGAAATCCAAACAAAAAGAAACACTTAAACTAGACTAGAATAAACAATGACAAGATAAACTTAAACTAATAAATACCAGACTTTAACAGACAAGGAAAAACTCTATAGTATAGATCAGCTAGCAAGCTAAGCAAACATTAACTCACGTACAAAACGAACCAGCAACCACATGAGGGAAATGATCACAATAAATAGGAAGGAAAGCACACGAACACAAGGTGAGAACAATCATTTAATGAGCACCAAACAAGGACTAAACAAGGGGGTGTGTTAAAGGGAAACAAGGTGGCAGGACGAAAGGAGCACATGGCCAACATGAACAGAGACAAAGCCATGTGGTCATACACAGGGAAAACAGAGAAACACAAAACAAAGAAAAAATAGACACAGCTGCCAGGGTAGAACCCTGACAATTAGTATGTTATGTGTATGCCAGGTTAAAGAGATGGGTCTTTAATCTAGATTTAAACTGCAAGAGTGTGTCTGCCTCCCGAACAATGTTAGGTAGGTTATTTCAGAGTTTAGGCGCCAAATAGGAAAAGGATCTGCCGCCCGCAGTTGATTTTGATATTCTAGGTATTATCAAATTGCCTGAGTTTTGAGTACGCAACAGGACAGTGACACGATGTACACAGCTAAGACAATGCAAGAGTAGCTTATGGACAACTCTGTGAATGTCCTCGGCCCAGCCAAAGTGTGATATTGAACCTAATCAACATTTCTGAAGAAACATGAAAATGTCTATCCAACTTGACAGAGCTTTAAAGCTGAAGAGGTAAGGAGAAGAATGGCAGATAATTGTCATATGCAGATGTGCTAAGCTTGTCACATCTTACCCACAAAAACTTCAGTTGCTTCAACTAAGTACTGAGTTAAGGGTACAAATACTTATGCAATGTACTTATTTAAATTATATTGAATTAGATACTCAAATCAAACTGAATGGAAGACAATATGTCACTTTAGGCCATGTCCTAGTTTGATGTAGCAGATCTTATAACAGTAATATTAAGTGGACTTATGGGAACATTTACATTTAATCATTTAGCAGATGCTTTTATCCAAAACGACTTTGGATACTAGAGATGCTGCTGTCTGTCTCATTCTGATGATATAATTAGCAAAGATGATTCAGGAACTGCATGTCTTATAATTCATATGAGACAGCTTGATAAAGCTGGGCTCTGGACAAGGTGCTCTCTGGTACTGAACAAAAACAAAACAAAAAAACAATCTCCACTCAAACTGGCTCACCAACGTTTGCTAACAAGATTTGTAATGACATGAGTGTGAGTAAATAATGACTGTGATTTTATTTTTATCTAAGGTGTTCTGGTGACAGCATCCATCGTGAACTTACTGTGAGATATGAAGACATTTCATGATCAGCTTTTATCGCCCTTAAATAACGTCTTTTCATCAACAGGCTGAATTAATATATTTCTAGTCTGAGTTTGGTCAGCAGGAATTCAGAAAATTACTTCACCCACCCACAAATTTGGTTTCAGCTCACCTTAACGAACTGGGAAATTTTCTGGTTAGGGGAGAAGCTGAAAACAGAGAAGTCAAGTCAGACAGCTTCTGCTTTTTGTGGTGCTCACATGGTGCTTCCATTAGATGTGACGGTTGTCAAATAAACAGACATTTAAATTTTACATTTGGCAACTAGAAACACATTTCACTGAATAAGTATAGCCTGTGTGCTGCCTAATACACTATACAAGAAGAAAGTTAAAGATAAGCCATATGCTATTTAAATACCAAGTCGGTCGGATGTTTTATAGTCTATTTGTTTTATTTTGATAAACATGACAATACATTAATGTTCATTGGCATCATTGTGTTCAGATCAAACTGCAGAAGAGCCCAAAGTATGAATGCAATGTGCAAAGATTTGCAGTTCAGTAAAAAATGGTAATGTGCAATCACTTCATACATGAGGTGCTCCTGGCCGAACATCAGCGCCACATTGCGGAGGTCCTGCAACGCCTGAGGGACTACCAGCTCTATCTAAAGGCAGAGAAGTGTTCATTCCATCAGCCCTCAGTGCAGTTCCTTGGGTATACCATCGACCGCAGTGGCATCCGGATGGACGAGGGGAAGGTGAGCGCAGTCAGGGACTGGCCCATTCCTTCCACTATCAAGAAGCTGCAACGATTTCTTGGCTTTGCCAATTTCTATAGACGATTCATTCAAAATTTCAGTACAATCACTAGCCCTCTCACCAACCTTCTCCGTCAGAAACCCAAAACTCTCTCCTGGACTCATACCACCACTGAAGCCTTCCAAGCCCTCAAGCAAGCCTTCACGACTGCCCCACTCCTTGTACATCCGGACCCTGATCTCCCATTTGTAGTGGAAGTGGACGCCTCGACCACCTGAGTGGGTGCGGTTCTTTCCCAGCAGCAGGGGACTCTCCATCCATGTGCCTTCTTCTCCAGGATACTCAACCCGGCGGAGGTAAACTATGACATTGGGAATCGGGAGTTGCTAGCCATCAAACTCGCCCTGGAGGAGTGGAGACATTGGTTAGAGGGAGCCAAACATCCGTTTCAAGTTCTCACTGACCACAAGAACCTGGAATATATAAGAGCGGCCAAGCGACTCAATCCCAGACAGGCCCAATGGGCGTTATTCTTCACCCGCTTCCAATTTACCATCTCCTACCGCCCAGGGGTAAAAAACGTGAAAGCTGATGCTCTGTCCAGGTGTTACGCCCCCGAAGAGAAGTCAGAGAATCCGGAACCCATCCTCCAGGACAAGGTCATAGTCGCTCCTATCACCTGGTCAGCTGAGACTCTCCCTCCTCCCGAACCTCCCAACAACACCCCGCCGGGTTGCCCACCAGGACACCTGTACATCCCTAGGACACGGCGCACCCCACTTATCCACTCCACCCATACATCGCTTGGCACTGGTCACCCGGGGGTCAATGAAACCCTCTCGTTGCTACGGGAACGCTTCTGGTGGCCCAACATGGCCTCGGATGTCAGAAGGTACGTGAGTGGATGTACCAGCTGCGCCATGTCCAAGAGCCCTCGCCACCTACCATCTGGCATACTCCATCCTCTGCCCGTTCCCAATCGCCCGTGGTCACACCTAGGGGTGGACTTCATCAAGGACCTTCCACCCTCTGACAATAACAAATGTATATTGGTAATAGTAGATAGATTTTCTAAAGCTTGTCGTCTTCTTCCTCTGAAGGGCCTACCCACTGCCATGGAAATGGCAGAACTGATGTTTAACCATGTCTTCCGATACTTCGGCATCCCAGAAGATATCGTGTCGGATCGAGGGCCACAGTTCATCTCCCGGGTATGGAGAGCATTCTTCTCCCTCCTAGGTGTGGCCATCAGCCTATCCTCCGGCTATCACCCTCAATCGAACAGGCAGACGGAGAGGAAGGTCCAGGAGATCGGACGCTTCCTCCGTACCTTCTGCCATGGCCACCAGAACTCCTGGAACCAATTCCTGGGGTGGGTCGAGTACGCACAAAACTCCTTCAATCCACCACCGGACTAACCGCCTTCCAGTGCATACTCGGCTACCAGGCACCTCTGTTCCCCTGGTCTGGAGAGCCCGCAGATGTTCCTGCAGTCGACTACTGGTTCCGGGAGAGCGAGAGGGTCTGGGACGCGGCTCATCACCAGTTACAACGGGCGCTTCGCAGACGCAGGACGACAGCCGACCTTCGCCGGTCCGAGTCCCCCAGTACCAATCCGGTCAGAAGGTCTGGCTGTCCACCCGGGACATCCGCCTGCGTCTACCCTGCCGCAAGCTCAGTCCCAGATTCATTGGCCCATTTACCATCACCCAGCAGATCAATCCGGTTACTTAAACACTCCAGCTTCCTCCTGAGTACTGGATTCACCCCACATTCCATGTGTCACTCCTGAATCCTCACCATCCTTCTGTTTCTTCCTCCACAGAACCTGGCGAGACGGAAGCCCCCCCTCCTCTCCTTCTAGATGACGGCGCAGCTTATAGGGTCAAGGACATCCTGGACTCCCGCGGCGTGGTGGGCAGCTGGAATACCCAGTGGACTGGGAGGGATACGGTCCAGAGGAATGTTCCTGGGTCCCACGCAACGACATCTTGGATCCCGCCTTACTGGACGCCTTCCATTCCACTCACCCCAATCGACCAGCTCCCAGGGGAAGAGGACGCCCACCACGTCGTCGGGGTCCCCGGCCCTCAGGAGCGGGCCCTGGGGAGGGGGGTACTGTCACAAACACGCCAGGTTCCACCTCCACACAATCACAGCGCACACCCTCACCTGAATACTGAATCATCACCACCTGCTCCTCATCACCCACTCACCAGCGCTGCACCATAAAAGCCACACACACGCACTCAGTCATCGTCCGGTCACGTTCGCGACAAGATCATTCCTGTATGCTTACTATTAGGACTAACTCCTCTTGTACTCTCTCTCTAAGGATATTCTCCGAAGGATCCTATTCCCCGAAGTGCGTGTGTGTGGTTCACCTATCCCTCCAGAAGTCACAGCCTACCTGCACGGATCCCAACTCCCATTCACTCCTCACTACCTGCTCCTCTGCTTGTGTCTCGTAATAAACATCTTCATCTGTTACTCCTCTGTGTTCCGTGTGATCCGTAACACAATCCTGTGTTAAAGAGCTATTTCTACTTGTTCTTACCCTTAAAGTCTACTTACCCTGAGTCTGACTTTGACATACATAAACTCAATATTTATCCTGCAGGCATTTCAGATTTTCAGTCCCCTTCTTCATCCATGGTTCCCTCGTCCAGCCCTGTTTCCCCAATTATCTTGTGTTTATAAGCCCTAGTCCTTTCAGTTTGTGTTTGTCGGAGATTGTACATCTACCTTGTTTCCTGTGCTCCTGTCTGCCCTGTGTATTCCTTTGGATTACTGAATTAAAAAGATTCTTCCTTGTATTACTGGTTTTCCTTTCCTCGCTCCTTGACCTTACACATAGTGTGACCGAATCTCTGACCCAAAAAATGTTTAAATTGCATGCCTCCCCTCGGTTTTGTTTCCATGATTTTTCTATCAGGGTTTTTTTTTTACCGATGTGGCCGCATGGATCCCTTCCTTCAACCCGAATTCCTCTTCCTCCTGCTGGAGCAGGAAGGCCGATCTCTCAAGGAACATACCAGACAGTTCCTGTTGTTAGCTCACATCACCAGCTACCTGAACGACACGCTCTTCGCTTTCTATGACGCAAGCCTTAATGCTGAGTGCAGAGCGCTGAAGTCCGAAGTTGGTCCTCGGGAGGAATCCACCACCTTCGTGGAGTGGACACTTGCGAGAAATGGATCCCTGTTCCCCGCCAGTTCCCAGGGATTAATCGCCAGTGCCACTCCTGACCCAGAGACCAGCCCACCATCTCTCCGATGTGCAGATTGCATGCTCCAGCCCACCACTTATGGAGAGCCAGAGCCCACTGTGACCTACGAGCCATTGCTAGAGAGAGTGATAGAGCTGAGTTTTGCCATGGAGCCAGAGGCCGTGATGTCAGTCCAGGTGTGTGAGCTGGCAACACCACCTTCAACGAGGGCGAAAGCCACGGACAGTGTGTGCAGGGAGAGGAGCTCCAACCCCTACCCCGCAGCTGAGGGTGAGCTGAATATGGCATGGCAAAAGGGCCAAAATGAGGAGGAGGATCTCACTGACTGGGAATCTGATTTGCCGAACTGCGCTCTCTCCATTGCCTCCGCTGGTCCCGTCCACCCCTTCTTCGTCCATGGTTCCCTCGTCCAGCCCTGTTTATCCAATTATCTTGTGTTTATAAGCCCTAGTCCTTTCAGTTTGTGTTTGTCGGAGATTGTACATCTACCTTTTGTTTCTCCTGTGCTCCTGTCTGCCCCGTGTATTCCTGTGGAATATTGAATTAAAAGAAGATTGTTCCATGCATTCCTGGTTTCCGCGTTCCTCACTCCTCGACGTTATACAGTGCGACAAACACAGACCACAGATTTTTTTAAATATAAAATGTATTCACAGACAGTAAAGTGTGTATATATATATATATATATATATATTATTTGTGGGGTACAAACTGACCAAATACATTTCTGTGGGGGACTATAGCTATATCGCATGGTTTTAATAATTCTCGCAGCGTTCAAGTTTATAATGAAGGAATCCATGAACTCTCTCGGAGCGCGCTTCTCATCAGCGCATCTTGTCTGCACTTCAGCGACCTCCTGCACGCTGCGATACAAGACTCACATTTCGATTGGGACAGCTGACAGAACTGTCACTTGACTAATCAGGTAATTGTTGCATTGTCACAAAAATGTATAATTTGAACACCTTTTAAGTATTTTAAGCCATTTGGTACTCGCTCGCTCCACAGGCTGTATTACAGTATGTGCTCTCACAGTCACATCCAGCTCGTGCGTATAAAGCTGCCTCGCGAGTATAATATAGGCCTACAAGTTATTTTTCATAGTTTTTTTTTTAAGCATCCACAAACAATATGATGTCTGATGGGTTTTGACAAATAAAACAGTTTCATGGCACACTCTGCTAAAATACAGGGGGGGGGGGAGGCAGAAAAATCAATAATTAAACAACACTGCATCGTCAGTGTGTTGTATCAGACACGTGCAATTAACATTAGGCTATATAAAAACAAGCTCAAATGGAGTTAACCAGGTTTTTGGCCGGTGAATGAGGAGATCTGTGTTTTGTCTGCATCTGAGGCAAGTGCAGCGCATTATATGCCATTATCACCTTTTACAGGTTAGGATATAACGTTTATTGTTGCTATGGGCCCTTAGTTTTTTCTTGTTGTTTAATACACTTAGCCGAAATCTCATGATATAAACGATTAAGCACTTATGCACAGCAGGATATTTAAAACGTACAAAAGTATTTTGGCTAGATGGCTAAAAAAACCTACTTCTCCAGTCTTCAAGCACACACAAACAATAGCCTTAAAGCGATAGTTCACTTTCAAATTAAATTTTGATATGTTTTAGCTTACCTCAAGGGAATCCAAGATGTAGGTGTCTTTGTTTCCACAGTAGTTTCCATTTAGATTGTTTTAGCTCAAACCGTTCTTGTCTGTGACTCATATAATGGAGGTCTATGTTCACCACCTCAAAGAGCATGCACAGAGAAGTCCAAATTAAACAATTCCCCATCGTAAGTACACATTGATGACCTGAGACACGAAACGAGCAGTTTGTGTAAGAAAACGAACAGTATTTATATTGTTTTTACCTCTTGTACACAACCACGTCCAACTGATCTGAGTGTGCGAGTGCTTCCTGATGTGACGTGTGATCGTGTTCTGGCTTAGTCTGCGCAAGTGCGGAAAGTGACCTTTCGCGCGTGTACGTAACTCATTGTTTACTGTTTACCACACGATACGCCACCAATCTGCACTGTCTGAAATATAATGCAGTACAACCCGAATTCCGGAAAAGTTGGGACGTTTTTTAAATTTTAATAAAATGAAAACTAAAAGACTTTCAAATCACATGAGCCAATATTTTATTCACAATAGAACATAGATAACATAGCAAATGTTTAAACTGAGAAAGTTTACAATTTTATGCACAAAATGAGCTCATTTCAATTTTGATTTCTGCTACAGGTCTCAAAATAGTTGGGACGGGGCATGTTTACCATGGTGTAGCATCTCCTTTTCTTTTCAAAACAGTTTGAAGACGTCTGGGCATTGAGGCTATGAGTTGCTGGAGTTTTGCTGTTGGAATTTGGTCCCATTCTTGCCTTATATAGATGTCCAGTTGCTGAAGAGTTCGTGGTCGTCTTTGACGTATTTTTCGTTTAATGATGCGCCAAATGTTCTCTATAGGTGAAAGATCTGGACTGCAGGCAGGCCAGTTTAGCACCCGGACTCTTCTACGACGAAGCCATGCTGTTGTTATAGCTGCAGTATGTGGTTTTGCATTGTCCTGCTGAAATAAACAAGGCCTTCCCTGAAATAGACGTTGTTTGGAGGGAAGCATATGTTGCTCTAAAACCTTTATATACCTTTCAGCATTCACAGAGCCTTCCAAAACATGCAAGCTGCCCATACCATATGCACTTATGCACCCCCATACCATCAGAGATGCTGGCTTTTGAACTGAACGCTGATAACATGCTGGAAGGTCTCCCTCCTCTTTAGCCCGGAGGACACGGCGTCCGTGATTTCCAAAAAGAATGTCAAATTTGGACTCGTCTGACCATAAAACACTATTCCACTTTGAAATAGTCCATTTTAAATGAGCCTTGGCCCACAGGACACGACGGCGCTTCTGGACCATGTTCACATATGGCTTCCTTTTTGCATGATAGAGCTTTAGTTGGCATCTGCTGATGGCACGGCGGATTGTGTTTACCGACAGTGGTTTCTGAAAGTATTCCTGGGCTCATTTAGTAATGTCATTGACACAATCATGCCGATGAGTGATGCAGTGTCGTCTGAGAGCCCGAAGACCACGGGCATCCAATAAAGGTCTCCGGCCTTGTCCCTTACGCACAGAGATTTCTCCAGTTTCTCTGAATCTTTTGATGATGTTATGCACTGTAGATGATGAGATTTGCAAAGCCTTTGCAATTTGACGTTGAGGAACATTGTTTTTAAAGTTTTCCACAATTTTTTTACGCAGTCTTTCACAGATTGGAGAGCCTCTGCCCATCTTTACTTCTGAGAGACTCTGCTTCTCTAAGACAAAGCTTTTATAGCTAATCATGTTACAGACCTGATATCAATTAACTTAATTAATCACTAGATGTTCTCCCAGCTGAATCTTTTCAAAACTGCTTGCCTTTTTAGCCATTTGTTGCCCCCGTGCCAACTTTTTTGAGACCTGTAGCAGGCATTCAATTTTAAATGAGCTAATTAAGTGGATAAAATTGTAAACTTTCTCAGTTTAAACATTTGCTATGTTATCTATGTTCTATTGTGAATAAAATATTGGCTCATGTGATTTGAAATTCCTTTAGTTTTCATTTTATTAAAATTTAAAAAACGTCCCAACTTTTCCGGAATTCGGGTTGTAATTGTAATTAATTAATTGGTTTATAATGCACCCTGTAATCGATCTGTCTCCTCCAGGCTGTGCGCGCGCGTCAATCTGAGTCGAGGCGGGGTGAAGTGACGAGGTTTCACGAGAGCTTGAGGATCCAATGGCATTACGAAGTTTCACAAGCTCCTTTAAATACTTATCATTGCTTAAATATTTCTAAAACCATGTGATTTAAAATAATAATAACAAATTATAATAGAGATATTTTTCACGGCACATATCTGGCTATTCTCTGTCTGCCATACGGAAACGCCGCCCCTGGAGAAGGGGGATCTGCCAAAATGAAGTGCCGGATCGGATTTCGGAGGTGCTGGATCCGGATCCGGCTTGTTCCAGCACAAATTAAGCCCTGGCATCAGTCATAGGTAAATGAAACAGGTAAGTTTTATTAAAGTCCACAGTATTTTTCCAAGTCACTTTTATGTAAAGCTGAGTGAGTTGACTCATCAGTAAAGAATTTTAGTAGTTACTCCATCAAGAGTGTTCCAGCAGAGGGCACTACACACTATGTTTTCAGGGATAATATAAAAGTCAATGTATCTGTGCAAGCCTTACATTACATTTACATTGTAATATATGAGGGTGTGTAAAACATGAACACCTTTTTTTAACTTTCAAAAATTTAGTTCCTTAAGCATTTTTCTACCTTCTAAAGAGTATTTTGATACTTTATAAACCCATGTCATACATTAGATATAAAACATCAGCCAAGTGTCTTCTGTGTTCAGATGCTGCTAGAGCTTTCTTCAGTACTGGTGTTTTGGAGCTGTTTTTCAATTAATTGTAATCAGTTGACTTTCTTTGAGGACAAAACTGAAGTTGAAATGTAAGGAATACTGTTTCCGGGTCCAAGTCGACTCATTTCAGTTGAGAATGTTATCTCAGCAGTCATTTATAAGCACTGTTTGTTCACACTGTATCTCACATTTAAGCCAAGTCTTTAAAAATGTGCAATGTTCACTACAGTCTCAAGGCTCATGGCGTCCAAGACACAAGTATTTTGACTATTCAGAAAAGATAAATCACTGTCTGGTCATCTGAGATTTCAGTGTGGAGATAAACATTAGGATTGCATGTCTTTCTTTCACAATAAAAAAGATATTTAGAAAGTTGTTTGTTTAATTGTGTACAATTCCATAAAACAATTCCAGTATTGGCTTGACCCCAAATTTTTAAAAGTGATCTTAATTTGTACTTTGCAGAAGACAGTCGTATGTTTGCAACAAACCGAGTGTGAGTAAATGTGCCCAAATACTGTATTTTGTCTCTCTGTGTTTGTTACTCTTCGTCTCTCTTATTTTCTTTGTTCTAAATTTAGTTTTCTTCAGGAAGTGAAGATAAAATGTCCACCCTTTGGCTCCTCCTCTCTAATGCTGTGGCACGGCTCAACAAACCCCACACAAAGTATCTGTTTCTCTTTTAGGGGCCACTTGCCTGCTAGTATTTTTATAATCTCCCTCTTTGCTGAACTGTTGCTCTTCTCCTGGCGCCGGCTCTCTGACCCCCGTCCCACAGCCCCATGCATCCCTTGACTCCTGGGTGGATAATTGAGAGCAGCTGTTGCAAGGTGCCTTACCCAGCAGCCCCTGCACTTGCCGTTTTGCCAGACTGCTCACTTAAGATCTGCTGGTCTCCTCCCTAAACTGCATGTCTTCTCCATCAATCTCTCTGATGGACTGATTACTCTAATCTAAGCCTCTCAATCTATCTCTCTTTCTCTCCTTCTATTGGGTGCTTGACATTTAACAGGCACTTTTTTAACCCAGAGAGGCTTAAAGTACACTAATAGCAGAAACAGACCCCCAGGGAACCTGGGGATAAGTGATTTGCTCAAGGGCACATTGGTTCACAGTTGTAAAGTCCTTCAAAAAATAAAATGGCACATTTCCCAAAAAAATTGTAAAAACTTTTTTAAAAAAAGTTTATGTAGCTACACAATTGTTTTAAAATAGGTTTAAATCTTATAAAAAGCACAGCCAAACATGAATTCTTATTATTGTATATTGTATGTTACTGTTATGTTTGTTATGTAACTTTAAATTTACATAATATTTTAGACTGTAATGCAAATGCAATATTTTGAACAAAAACTATACATTGTCTTATTTGAGTCCTAATAGGTTGAAATGTACAAATAATAAATATGTCCCTTTCAGAAATCCCAAACGTATGGATCTAAAAGTTTTCATTGCATATAAAGTCTTCACTTATTTCTCATCACTATCTATGCAAAAAAAAAAAAAAAAAAGAAAAGAAGATATTTAATCATATTTATAAGAAGATATTTAAGCATTCTCAATTTTGTGGTTACTGGAGCTGAATGTCACATTTAATTGCATGTTTTTTTGTTTTTTGCAATTGAATGATAGAAAACTGAAGGATGATTTCACCTCCATCCCAGCTAACAGAATTCCCCTAGACACACATTCCCTTCAGCAGCCGTCTCATGCCATAAAAGCATTCACAGTCAGAGCTCCTCGTCCCGAGGCTAGAAGATCCCACCCTGATGAAGGAGCTCTTCACACCCAGCAGCACAAATAACTCTCTGCTGACGTTCTCTCAATTCATTCTCTCAGTATCCATTCTGATTGCTCATTTTACACTCTTGGCCTCCTCCAACAGTCATGCACCGATTAAAACATTGGCTACAATGTATAAAAACAATAAATATATATGTATGTGTGTGTATGTGTGTGTGTGTGTGTGTGTGTGTGTGTGTATATGTACATATAAAATCATGTCAAAAATGAGAAAGCAATGAGAGTGTTTTCTGAAAAAAACAAATTCTCATTATAGCATTGCTTAGAAATATAGTTATGTGGTGTGCTGTAAGCAATACATGGGAGGTCTTTACTGTATAACAGTTCCCTTGCTCTCCCTTCTTAAAATGTGTCTCTCTAACCAACACCTGTTGAGGCATGAGGGTCCTTAAACCACATAGTGTGCGTGCGTGCGTGTGTGTGTGTGAGTGTGTGTGCTTCTTGATTGTTACTACACTTGTCTCCCACCCTTCTCTGTCTCACACACACACACTGCTCTTTGAACTGGAAAGCTGAGCATGCATAAGCTAATTAGCCATTTGCTGCTCATTTAGCACCTCAGTGAAAGACTGTATTTAGTCTGTTAACAATGCTGTGGAAATCAGTAATGCTAACAAGCTAAACAACATGAGACACACTACATTAACACGTGAACATGTTCATGTTGTCCCAAAGAAAATGTTATTTAAAGTCACAGTGTTTGTATGTTTGTTGTAATAATACAGTCTCTATTACAGTTGTTCAGAAATACCTTTTTATATGTATAATAACACTTTAGTGCACTTATAACCGAAATCATGTATTTTAAAAGAATATACTTATTTGTGGACTGAATGTAATGTTTAATTGCACGTTATTAGCAATCAAATGAAATTTATTATAGTTTAAATATATATTGAATGCAATCATCTGATTTTAAGTGTGCTTTTAAGTAGGAACTGTTTGAATATAATTTCATAATTTATTTTGTTTTTGAAATATAGTTAAAGTGTACTGCTAAATATACTGACAAACATTTATGGTAAACTAAAATATACTTTAATGTTGTTTTTATTAAAACCTGTATTAATTTTTTTATATTTTATAGATTTTAAAGGGATAGTTAACCCAAAAATGAAAATTGCCCCGTGATTTACTCACTTTCAAGCCATCCTAGATGTATATGACTTTCTTCTTTCAGACAAATACAATCGGAGTTATATTAAATAATGCCCAGGCTAATCTATGCTTTATAATGGGAGTGGATGGAAGCCCAAAATTTTAAGTCCAAATAATTGCACCCATCCATTATAAAAGAAGTCCACATGGCTCTGGTATCAAACCGAATGGAATATTTGTTTGTCACCTATGATGATGTGATTTCCAGGAGGATGTTTTCATTAAAAACTTGCTTCGTCACTCAAAGGGTTACTACAAAAGACTAATAGAGTGAAACTGAGGACACAAAAAAATTATAAATTGATTTCCATCAGTATTTTAAGAAAAAAAATATTTAGTTTGAAACATGTAATTGAGAAAGAGAAACGAAGAAACACAAGGAACATTTCAAAACAAATTGCAAGTTTTTCTCCCTCCCAACCCCCCATTTTGGGAAAACATCCACTCAAACCAAAGTAGTGAAATTATTTATAATTTACTGAAATGACTAACCTATGTTCACTTAATTGTGAAATTGTGTTAAAAGAAAACAACTAAAATGTTTTCCATCTTTATTATGTTTATTGAGGACCCTTACATTGTTGTCATTATTCTCTGAATGTTGACATTCATTTAAAAATTGTCTTTAGTGGCGTCTCTCAGCAGTGGGACGGATGTAAGCACATCTGGAAAGACTTACGTGCTGGAGGCGGGGGTCTCTGGAGCCGGACCAAACCACTGCTGCAGTGTGTGTGTGTGTGTGTGTGTGTGTGTGTGTGTGTGTGTGTGTGTGTGTGTGTGTGTGTGAATTCTCTCTGTTTTCTCTGTAGGGGGGAGTTTTTCTCAAACCCCCCAAAAGCTAGTTTAAATTAATGACTTAAGTGTGAGTGTGTGTGTCCCCATGTGCAGAAAAGAGAGACTGTATTGATAAAACCTCACTCTCCTTATTGTTTTTTCATGTGGTTTTTAAGATTCATACCCGGACACCATTACCACAGCCAATTTTAGATAATTAGCACTTTTTCTTTTCAGTTCATGGTAATATTTATAAATTTTAATACAAGGTATTTTGTTCGGTAATCAATTTTGATACAATGCCAGGTTGGTGTACAATGTAACATCTGGGTCCTGACGCAAAACCATTTGAGAACAACCTCAAACACACACAGAATATCTCCTTCCAACAAATACACACTGCAAAATATATATGTAATATACAGTAACACACAGTTTTTATAATGCAGAGCCACACATGCTGTGCTCAGATCTCTCCTCTGGGCTGGAAAGCCTCTAATACATGTGTGCTGGCTTTGGCTCACTTCATGGTCTGGCTCACAGGGCATTTTAGGATCTCAGCTCTCATAAATCAATTGCACATGAAGTCCTCGAAAGAAAATAAAGAGCCACTTAAGGACAAAATACAATGATTCTCCCTGTAACTCCACTGTGCTTTTCTTAATATGTGTGTGTACTTAATTATTGGTGTCCAAACTAGTGTTTGCATTGTTCATAATGTTATAGAAATGTTAGCACATATAAGTTAAAATAACCAAACAAAGTACTTTGTATTTTCAAGCTAAAAATAAAAATAAATTAAAATCATAAAAAAACTTTGTGAGGTTTTGAACAGTAAAACAATCCTCAGAATGACTGTGGTCGTCAGATGTTAGTGGATCACATTCACAGGAGATTCTCTACACCTGTGATTACTCTGCTACACCCGTGTGACCCTGAGAGGAAGTGATTTCATGCATCCATTTAAAACATCCACTACACAATCACTTTTGATTTGAAATATTTTGTAATATTTTATCTTACTTGCTGTTATTAAGCCTCTCATTAAAAAAAACACAACTTGACCCCAGAGAATTAGTTAATTACAGAATGATCTCAAATCTCCCTTTTCTGTCCAAGATACTAGAAAAGGTAGTATCCTCACAATTATATTCCTTCTTAGAGGAATTTCCAATCAGGATTTAGACCGTATCATAGTACTGAGACTGCTCTCCTTAGAGTTACAAATGATCTGCTCTTATCATCTGATCGTGGGTGTATCTCTCTATTAGTTTTATTGGATCTTAGTGCTGTGTTGACACAATTGACCACAACATTCTTTTGCATAGACTTGAACACTTTGTTGGCATCAGTGGAAGTGCATTAGCATGGTTTAAATCGTACTTCTATGACCGCCATCAGTTCGTAGCAGTGAATGAAGATGTATCATATCGATCACAAGTGCAGTATGGAGTACCTCAAGGCTCAGTACTAGGGCCATTACTTGTCACACTGTTGTTACCCCTGGGAGATATCATCAGGAAACATGGTGCTAGCTTTCACTGTTATGCTGATAACACTCACCTCTATATTATTTTGCAGCCCTGCTTAACAAGTAACATTTTGAGTATTACTTATAATCCCCTGAATGGTTTAGCACCTCAGTTTTTGAAAGAGTTCTTGTTACATTATAATCCTCCGTGTTTGCTAATATTAGTCTAATATTATGTTATTTTTTCTTATTCCGAGGTCACCTTAGCCACCAGATCCAGTCTGTATCCAGTACAGATGATGGATCAGCACCTAAAGAGGACCTCTACAGCCCTGAATGTCAGCAGAGACCAGGACAACTAAATGCCCCAGAGACAGATGAAGTGAAGACCTTGTCTTCTAGATGGCCACCAAAACAAGACCGCATGAACCAGATGATTCTTCTGCACATGATCTGATGATCTGACTTTGGTGGTTTCGTCTGGTCAGAGGAGAACTGCCCCCCCCCCTCCATTCTGTCAACGATGGAGTTTCAGTTTCAGTTTTCACAAATAAAGGTGACTTTACTTGACTTACTCCAATATATGTCTGTGTTGATTTTTCCCTTTACTTCACTTTATTGTAGAAAGGCAATTTTTCACATATATACCAAAAGTTTGGGGTTAGTAAGGTTTTTTATAATATTTTATAATAACGTGATACTTTTATTTAGCAAGGATGCATTAAATTAAACAGAAATACATTTTTAATGTTTGTTTTATTAACTTTCCATTCATCTAAGAATCCTGAAAAAAAAATGTTTCATGATTTCCTCAAAAATATGAAGCAGCACAATTGTTTTCACTATTGATATCAATTTTTTATTGAGCAAATCAGCATATCAGAATGATTTCGGAAGGAGCACGTGACACTGAAGACTGGAGTAATCATGCTGGAAATTCTGCAATAAATTGTATTTTACTTTAAATTCACATAGAAAATGGTTCTTTTAAATTCTATATTATATACACAGTAGTGTATTTACACATCCACCTTGCTGGATTTGTGATAGCGATGCCCGTGTGTTGAATCATTCATTCACTTCAGATTATTCTTTTTAATGAATCTGTCTGTCACCATTCTGAGTGATTTATTTCACAAATCAAATATGAATCAAAATTACAGGAGAAGCTCCCTGACAATGCACAATGAGTTTGCGATGTTATATTGGGTATAGTACAGTCATGTAAGTTTCAAATGTTTTTATTTTATTTATTATTATTATTATTATTTAAATTTAATGCAATGTGCAATGCTAATGAAGTAGTTTGGAATAAGATTTAAGTACTTTAGTTTGGAAAACTGGCTAAAAGTCAACACATCATGGATTCAGCACAGGAATGAGGTTGTTTGATTCATGCACATCCACACATACCTGTGTGACTTAGCCCCTCTGCAGCAGGACGGCCCGGGCAGGAAGGGGAGGTGGGGGCAGGAGGAGTGCTGTTGTTTTGGTTCAGGTGGACTGATATCTAGAATTACACAGTGACAGCTGCAGAGACCTTTCAGCAGACCTCAAACCAAGCTGGCAGGTCACTGTCTGTCACAGCTCACTGATCTCTCTGTGTTTCCATGTATTAGAAACACTGTGATTCATTTCAAGCATTTTCAATCAATCAGAGTTCGATGTTGGTGTGTTTGTAACCCTTGTGAAAAAGAAATGCTTAATTCAGTGGAAAGTGCACTTGTATTGTATCTACAATCATTAAAATTATATTGTTTGTCATACTTGGCAATGACATAATGTAAATTACATAAAAGACCACTTAAGTGTACTTAATTAGAGTTCACTGCCATGACTGTTTCATAACACAATTAAGTACTTTTTTCATTTCTGTTTGAAAAGAAAAATCAAATGTTTACAGTGCTACATCAGTTTAATACTCTTTTAAATGCTTAAAAAGTAGTACATTTAGAGAATTAAACCGACACAGCAGTGAACAAGCTAACAGCGACTCAATATAGGATCTTCAGAACATCATCAATGTTTTATCCACATTAAATGATCTTAAAGAGTAAAAGATGATTCAGTCTTTGCACCGAGAGTGTTTCTATGATCTCTTAGCGTTCTGTCTAGATGTCTTAAACAGAATTGTGTGTGTCTCTGTCTCATGTAACCAGAATCTTTAGTCATAGTAAGGAGACAGGTGTGGACTCACCTGAGCAGATCCAGAGGTCACAGGCACCTTCTGTCTCCCCTCCATCCACCTGTCTGTGCCTTCTGTGCTGGGACCTCCAGCTCTAAACACTCACACCCAAAAGAGACTGCTGCTCAGAGTAAAGCTCAAAGAGACTTTCTCAAAAAAAAAAAAAATTTTTTATTATTATTATTATTAAAATAAATATATTAAGCAATAACATTATTTTAGCATAGCACAGGGCAGATAACTTGATCTTGGAAGAAACCGGTGAGAAATATTGAATTACAGCCCCTCTGTGTAGATAAATGGGGAAAACTGTTTTTCAAGATTGTTTCAATATGTCAAATCATCAATATATATAATTTCAATATGTAAAATCTGACAACTATGGAATCATGAATATTGCTTCTTTAGATCTTTATAACACTAAGAATATTATTTTTAGATTTCTTCTGGAACGCCCCTCCTTGAACTGCCACCTTAACGTGGTGGAGGGGTTTGAGTACCCGAATGACCCTAGGAGCTATGTTGTCCGGGGCTATATGCCCCTGGTAGGGTCTCCCAAGGCAAACAGGTCCTAGGCGACGGGTCAGACTAAGAGCGGTTCAGAACCCCCTTATGAGAAGACTAAATCAAAGGACCGTGACGTCGCCCGGTATGGCGCAGCCGGGGCCCCACCCTGAAACCAGGCCCGGGGTTGGGGCTCGTATGCAAGCGCCTGGTGGCCGGGCCTCCCCCCACGGGGTCCGGCCGGGCTCAGCCCGAAGGAGCGACGTGGGGCCGCCTTCCCGTGGGCTCACCACCTACAGGAGGGACCGTAAGGGGCCGGTGCATAGACAATCGGGCGGCAGTCGAAGGCGGGGGCCTCGACAGCCCGATCCCTGGACACGGAAACTAGCTCTAGGGATGTGGAACGTCACCTCACTGGCGGGGAAGGAGCCCGAGATTGTGCGTGAGGTTGAGAGGTTCCGACTAGCGATAGTCGGGCTTACCTCTACGCACAGCTTGGGCTCTGGAACCACACTCCTCGAGAGAGGATGGACTCTTCACCACTCTGGAGTTGCCCATGGTGAGAGGCGGCGGGCTGGTGTGGGTTTGCTTATAGCCCCCCAGCTCAGCTGCCATGTGTTGGAGTTTACCCCGGTGAATGAGAGGGTCGCTTCCCTACGTCTTCGGGTCGGGGATAGGTCTCTCACTGTCGTTTGTGCCTACGGGCCGAACGGCAGTGCAGAGTACACGGCCTTCTTGGGGTCTCTGGGAGGGGTGCTGGAAAGTGCTCCGACTGGGGACTCCGTCGTTTTACTGGGGGACTTCAACGCCCACGTGGGCAACGACAGTGACACCTGGAGGGGCGTGATTGGGAGGAACGGCCCCCCTGATCTGAACCCGAGCGGTGTTCAGTTATTGGACTTCTGTGCTAGTTACAGCTTGTCCATAACGAACACCATGTTCAAGCATAAGGGCGTCCATCAGTACACATGGCACCAGGACACCCTAGGCCGTAGGTCGATGATCGACTTTGTGGTCGTTTCATCCGACCTCCGGCCGTATGTCTTGGACACTCGGGTGAAGAGAGGGGCGGAGCTGTCAACCGATCACCACCTGGTGGTGAGTTGGATCCGATGGCGGGGGAGGAAGCTGGACAGACTCGGCAGACCCAAACGTACTGTGAGGGTCTGCTGGGAACGTTTGGCCGAGTCTCCTGTCAGAGAGATCTTCAACTCCCACCTCCGGCAGAGCTTCTACCGGATCCCGAGGGAGGCTGGAGATATTGAGTCCGAGTGGACCATGTTCTCCACCTCCATTGTCGAAGCGGCCGCTCGGAGCTGTGGCCGTAAGGTTTCCGGTGCCTGTCGAGGCGGCAATCCCCGAACCCGGTGGTGGACACCGGAAATAAGGGATGACGTCAAGCTGAAGAAGGAGTCCTATCGGGCCTGGTTGGCTTGTGGGACTCCTGAGGCAGCTGACAGGTACCGGCAGGCCAAGCGGACTACAGCCCGGGTGGTTGTGGAGGCAAAAACTCGGGCCTGGGAGGAGTTCGGTGAGGCCATGGAGAAGGACTATCGGTCAGCCTCGAAGAGATTCTGGCAAACTGTCCGGCGCCTCAGGAGAGGAAAGCAGTTTCCTACCAACGCTGTTTACAGTAAAGGTGGGGAGCTGTTGACCTCAACTGGGGATGTCGTTGGACGGTGGAAGGAATACTTCGAGGATCTCCTCAATCCCGCTGTCACGTCTTCCATTGAGGAAGCAGAGGCTGAGGGCTCAGATGTGGACTCGTCCATTACCCAAGCTGAAGTCACCGAGGTAGTCAAGAAACTCCTCGGTGGCAAGGCACCGGGGGTGGCTGAGATCCGCCCTGAGTACCTCAAGTCCCTGGATGTTGTGGGGCTGTCTTGGCTGACACGCCTCTGCAGCATCGCGTGGCAGTCGGAGACGGTGCCTCTGGGATGGCAGACCGGGGTGGTGGTCCCTCTTTTTAAGAAGGGGGACCGGAGGGTGTGTTCCAACTACAGGGGGATCACACTTTTCAGCCTCCCTGGGAAAGTCTATGCCAGGGTACTGGAGAGGAGAATCCGGCCGATAGTAGAACCTCGGATTTTGGGGATTTTACATCCGAGTTAGTTCTGGCTGCGGATAAAGTTTTAATAGTTGGTGATTTTAATATCCATGTTGATAATGAAAACGATGCATTGGGATCAGCATTTATAGACATTCTGAACTCTATTGGTGTTAGACAACACGTTTCAGGACCTACTCATTGTCGAAATCATACTCTAGATTTAATACTGTCACATGGAATTGATGTTTATGGTGTTGAAATTATTCAGCCAAGTGATGATATCTCAGATCATTATTTAGTTCTTTGCAAAATTCATATAGCCAAAATTGTAAATTCTACTTCTTGTTACAAGTATGGAAGAACCATCACTTCTAACACAAAAGACTGCTTTTTAAGTTATCTTCCTGATGTATCCAAATTCCTTAGCATATCCAAAACCTCAGAACAACTTGATGATGTAACAGAAACTATGGACTCTCTCTTTTCTAGCACTTTAAATAAAGTTGCTCCTTTACGCTTAAGGAAGATTAAGGAAAACAGTTTGACACCATGGTATAATGAGCATACTCGCACCCTAAAGAGAGCAGCCCGAAAAATGGAGCGCAGCTGGAGGAAAACAAAACTACAGGTATTTCCTATTGCTTGGCGGGAAAGTAACATATCCTACAGAAAAGCATTAAAAACTGCTAGATCCGATTACTTTTCTTCTCTTTTAGAAGAAAACAAACATAACCCCAGGTATTTATTCAATACAGTGGCTAAATTAACGAAAAATAAAGCCTCAACAAGTGTTGACATTTCCCAACACCACAGCAGTAATGACTTTTTGAACTACTTTACTTCTAAAATTGATACTATTAGAGATAAAATTGCAACCATTCAGCCGTCAGCTACAGTATCACATCAGACAGTGCACTATAGACCCCCTGAGGAACAGTTCCACTCATTCTCTACCATAGGAGAGGAAGAATTGTATAAACTTGTTAAATCATCTAAACCAACAACATGTATGTTAGACCCTATACCATCTAAGCTCCTAAAAGAGGTGCTTCCAGAAGTCATAGATCCTCTTCTGACTATTATTAATTCCTCATTGTCATTAGGATATGTCCCCAAAACCTTCAAACTGGCTGTTATTAAGCCTCTCATCAAAAAACCACAACTTGACCCCAAAGAACTAGTTAATTATAGACCAATCTCGAATCTCCCTTTTCTGTCCAAGATACTAGAAAAGGTGGTATCCACACAATTATATTCCTTCTTAGAGAAAAATGGTATATGTGAGGATTTCCAGTCAGGATTTAGACCGTATCATAGTACTGAGACTGCTCTCCTTAGAGTTACAAATGATCTGCTCTTATCATCTGATCGTGGGTGTATCTCTCTATTAGTTTTATTGGATCTTAGTGCTGCGTTTGACACAATTGACCACAACATTCTTTTGCATAGACTTGGACACTTTGTTGGCATCAGTGGAAGTGCATTAGCATGGTTTAAATCGTACTTATATGACCGCCATCAGTTCGTAGCAGTGAATGAAGATGTATCCTATCGATCACAAGTGCAGTATGGAGTACCTCAAGGCTCAGTACTAGGGCCGCTACTCTTCACGCTTTATATGTTACCCTTGGGAGATATCATCAGGAAACATGGTGTTAGCTTTCACTGTTATGCTGATGATACTCAGCTCTATATTTCTTCGCAGCCCGGTGAAACACACCAATTTGAAAAACTAATGGATTGCATAGTCGATATAAAAAACTGGATGACGAGTAATTTCTTACTGCTAAATTCTGAAAAAACAGAGGTGTTAATTATAGGACCTAAAAACTCTGCTTGTAATAAACTAGAACACTGTCTAAGACTTGATGGTTGCTCTGTCAATTCTTCGTCATCAGTTAGGAACCTAGGTGTGCTATTTGATCGCAATCTTTCCTTAGAAAGCCACGTTTCTAGCATTTGTAAAACTGCATTTTTCCATCTCAAAAATATATCTAAATTACGGCCTATGCTCTCAATGTCAAATGCAGAAATGTTAATCCATGCATTTATTACCTCAAGGTTAGATTATTGTAATGCTTTATTGGGTGGTTGTTCTGCACGCTTAGTAAACAAACTACAGCTAGTCCAAAATGCAGCAGCAAGAGTTCTTACTAGAACCAGTAAGTATGACCATATTAGCCCGGTCCTGTCAACACTGCACTGGCTCCCTATCAAGCATCGCATAGATTTTAAAATATTGCTTATTACTTATAATGCCCTGAATGGTTTAGCACCTCAGTATTCGAATGAGCTCCTTTTACATTATAATCCTCTACGTCCGCTACGTTCTCAAAACTCAGGCAATTTGATAATACCTAGAATATCAAAATCAACTGCAGGCGGCAGGTCCTTTTCCTATTTGGCACCCAAACTCTGGAATAACCTACCTAACATTGTTCGGGAGGCAGACACACTCTTGCAGTTTAAATCTAGATTAAAGACCCATCTCTTTAACCTGGCTTACACATAACATACTAATATGCTTTTATTATCCGAATCCGTTAAAGGATTTTTAGGCTGCATTAATTAGGTAAACCGGAACCGGAAACACTTCCCATAACACCCTATGTACTTGCTACATCATTAGAAGAATGGCATCTACGCTAATATTTGTCTGTTTCTCTCTTGTTCCGAGGTCAACGTGGCCACCAGATCCAGTCTGTGTCCAGATCAGAGGGTCACTGCAGTCACCCGGATCCAGTACGTATCCAGACCAGATGCTGGATCAGCACCTAGAAAGGACCTCTACATCCCTGAAAGACAGTGGAGACCAGGATAACTAGAGCCCCAGATACAGATCCCCTGTAAAGACCTTGTCTCAGAGGAGCACCAGGACAAGACCACAGGAAACAGATGATTCTTCTGCACAATCTGACTTTGCTGCAGCCTGGAATTGAACTACTGGTTTCGTTTGGTCAGAGGAGAACTGGCCCCCCAACTGAGCCTGGTTTCTCCCAAGGTTTTTTTCTCCATTCTGTCACCGATGGAGTTTCGGTTCCTTGCCGCTGTCGCCTCTGGCTTGCTTAGTTGGGGACACTTCATCTACAGCGATATCGTTGACTTGATTGCAAATAAATGCACAGACACTATTTAACTGAACAGAGATGACATAACTGAATCCAATGATGAACTGCCTTTAACTATCATTTTTGCATTATTGACACTGTTTTCCTAATGAATGTTGTTCAGTTGCTTTGACGCAATGTATTTTGTTTAAAGCGCTATATAAATAAAGGTGACATTGACATTGACATTGACATTCAGGAGGAACAGTGTGGTTTTCGTCCAGGCCGTGGAACACTGGACCAGCTCTATACCCTCTACAGGGTGCTGGAGGGTTCATGGGAGTTTGCCCAACCAGTCCACATGTGCTTTGTGGATTTGGAGAAGGCATTCGACTGTGTCCCTCGCGGTGGCCTGTGGAGGGTGCTCCGGGAGTATGGGGTCCGGGGCCCTTTGCTAAGGGCTATCCGGTCCCTGTACGACCGGAGCACGAGCTTGGTTCATATTGCCAGCAGTAAGTCAGACTTGTTCCCGGTGCGTGTTGGACTCCGGCAGGGCTGCCCTTTGTCGTCGGTTCTGTTCATGATTTTTATGGACAGAATTTCTAGGCGCAGCCAGGGGCCGGAGGGGGTCAGGTTTGGTGACAACACGATTTCGTCTCTGCTCTTTGCGGATGATGTTGTCGTGTTGGCCTCATCAAGCCAGGACCTTCAGCATGCACTGGGACGGTTTGCAGCCGAGTGTGAAGCGGCTGGGATGAGAATCAGCACCTCCAAATCCGAGGCCATGGTCCTCACTCGGAAAAGGGTGGCTTGCCCACTTCAGGTTCGTGGAGAGTTCCTGCCTCAAGTGGAGGAGTTTAAGTATCTTGGGGTCTTGTTCACGAGTGAGGGAAGGATGGAACGGGAGATTGACAGACGGATCGGTGCAGCTTCTGCAGTAATGCGGTCGATGTACCGGTCTGTCGTGGTGAAGAAAGAGCTGAGCCGCAAGGTGAAGCTCTCGATTTACCGGT